>NW_023276807.1:65456369-65761619 GCF_003668045.3 Cricetulus griseus | reverse complement strand
AGCAGAAAGGCCACCTAAAGAACTTCAAGCTACTCTCTATTTACATAGGACTGGAAGGAACAGTTTGCTTTTGTCTACACCACGGAAAAGGGCACTTGGTTAAAATACCATGGGTGAACTTGGATATATATTTTGAAGATTTTAAAATTTGAATTAGAAACAAGATTGTTTTACATGTCAATCCTAGTTCCCTTGTCCCTCCCGTCCTCCTCAACCAACCCCCCAACTAAAACCCTACCTATCACATATCCTTTCTGTTTCCCTTGGATGGTGAGGCCTTCCATAGGGTGTCATCAGGTTCTATTGTATCCTTTGGGTTAGGGCCTAGGCCCATCCCCGTGTGTCTTGGCTCAGGGAGTACTCCTCTATGTGGAATGGGCTCCCTAAGTCCACACCTGTGCTAGGGTTAAGTACTGAACTACTACAGGAGGTCCTGTAGATTTCTGAGGTTTCTTCACTGTTCCTTCACATGTTCCTGGGGTCTGGATCAGTCCCATGCTGGTATCCCAGCTATCAGTCTGGGGAGCAGGAGTTCCATGATGTTTAGGTCAGCTGTTTCTGTGGGTTTCACCAGCCTGGTCTGGACCCCTTTGCTCTTCACTCGTCCTTCTCTGCATCTGGATCCCAGTTCAGTTCAGCGATTAGTTGTGGGTGACTGCTTCTACTTCCTCCAGCTACTGGATGAGGGCTATCGGGTTGGCATATAAGACAGTTATCAATCTCATTATCAGGGGAGGGCATTTAAGGTAGCCTCTCCTCTGTTGCTTAGATTGTTAGCTGGTGTCATCTTTGTAGATCTCCAGATATTTCCTTAGTGCCTGATTTCTCGGTAAAACTTAAATGTCTCCCTCTATTATGGTATCTCCATTCTTGTTATCTTCGATTCTTCCCTTGACTCAACCTTTCTGCACCCTCATGTCCTCTGCATCCCTCCTCTTCAACCCTTCTCATTCTCCTAGCCCCCCCCTCTTCCCGTGCTCTCAATTTTTCAGGGGATCTTGACTCTTTCCCCTTCTCCAGGGGACCATGTATGTCTCTCTTAGGGTCCACCTTGTTTATAGCTTCTCTGGTAGAGTGGATTGTAGGCTGGTAATCCTTTACTTTTATGTCTAAAATCCTCATATGAGTGAGTACACACCATGTTTGTCTTTTTGTGATTGGGTTACCTCGCTCTGAATGGTTTCTTCGTGGTCCATCCATTTTCCTGCAAATTTCAAGAATACATTGTTTTTTTCTGGTGAGTAGTACTCCATTGTGTAAATGTACCACATTTTCTCTATCCATTCTTCGGTTGAGGGGCATCTAGGCTGCTTCCAGTTTCTGGCTATTACAAATAATGCTGCTATGAACATCTCTGAACAGATGTCCTTGTTGTATGAATGTGCTTATTTTGGTATATGCCTAAGAGTGAAATTGCTGGATCCTGTGGTAGACTGATCCCCATTTTCTTGAGGAGTCACCATACTGATTTCCAAAGTGGCTGTACAAGTTGGCACTCCCACCAGCAGTGGAGGAGTGTTCCCCTTTCTCCACATCCTCTCCAGCATAAACTGTCATTGGTGTTTTTGATTTTGGCCATTCTGACAGGATTAAGATGGTATCTCAGAATTGTTTTGACTTGCCTTTCTCTGATGGCTAAGGATGTTGAACACTTTCTTATGTGTCTTTCAGCCATTTTAGATTCCTCTATTGAGAATTGCCTATTTACTTCTGTACCCCACTTTTTAATTGGATTGTTTGGTGTTTTTGAGAATAGGTTCTTGAGTTCTTTGTGTATTTTTGAGATCAGCCTTCTGTCAGATGTGGGTGTTGGTGAATATCTTTTCCCAGTCTGTGGGCTGACATTTTGTCTTGCTGACTGTGTCCTTTGCCTTACAGAAACTTCTCAGTTTCAGCAGGTCCCATTTATTAATTGTTGATCTCAGTGTCTGTGCTACTAGTGTAAAGTTCAGGAAGCGGTTTCCTGTACCAATTAATTCAAGGGTATTTCCCACTTTGTCTTCTCATAGGTTCAGTGTGGCTGGATTTATGTTGAGGTCTTTGATCCATTTTGACTTAAGTTTTGTGCAGGGCGATAGGCTTGGGTCTATCTGCAGTCTTCTACATGTCCGCATCCAATTATGCCTGCATTTGTTGAAGATGTTCTCTTTGTTCCATTGTATAAATTTGGATAGTTTGTCAAAAATCAGGTGTTCGTAGGTGTGTGGGTTAATATCAGGGTTTTCAACTCTATTCCATTGGGAATTTGGGTATATTTTTAAGGTAACTGGTGGCTTTAAAGATGGGCTGATAGAAGGCATTTCATGCCAACAGAGAGGAGAGTGCACTCCACAGACCCAGTACCTTCTGCTTGCATGCTTTACTTAAGACACAAACGGCTAGCTGTAAGAAACAATGTGGCTACCGTGTTACTTCTTAACTGTCCCTCGTCCTTTGTATTTAGTCTTGCAAAAACTGTTTTGATTTGCTGGTATTTAAGTGATTGTGATGACAGAGTGGGACCATGTTGGTTAGACGGATGGCAGAGCTGTGTGCCCCTGTCCTCATGCTTCTGTTTCGATAACAATCGTTTATTATGATATTGATTATTATTGTGATTGTTGGTGTGTGTGTGTGTGTGTGTGTGTGTGTGTGTGTGTGTGTGTGTGTGTGTGTGTGTGTGTGTGTGGTTGTTGTAAGTGTGGAGACGAGAGAACAACTTTAAGGAGTCATTTTTTTTTTTCCTTCTACCATGGATTCCTGGGATTCTTCTCAGGTCTTCAGGCTCGTGGACCAAATGCTTTTTTACATGCTGGAGCAGCTTGCCAGCCCCTCAAAACTTTTTAAAATGTGCTTTTTAAAATGGTTTATTATTTTCTTTCCTTTGAAAAGGTAATGAACTTGTCAACTCTCTCCCTCTGTCTGTGTCTGTCTCTGTCTGTGTCTGTCTGTCTGTCTGTCTGTCTGTCTGTCTCTGTCTCTGTCTCTGTCTCTGTCTCTGTCTCTCTCTCTCTCTCTCTCTCTCTCTCTCTCTCTCTCTCACACACACACACACACACACACACACACACAGACACACGTCTAAGGAGATGAACCACAGGAAAACAAAACCCATACTCACTCACTCTTGAATCCCTGTGTCTGGTGTGAGAAGGACCCAAGTACTTGTTCTTTAAAATAAAATTATTAGCAAAAAATTCCCTATGCATAGGTTTAGTAAAGACATTTTAATTCAAGTACATCATGTACTTTGACCACATTCTTCTCCCATTACCTTTCCTGTTCCCTCCCCCTAGTGCCTAGAGCCTGCCCTCCCTTCCTCTTTCCTTCTGCCTTTCCTCCACATCCTAAATAGTTCCCCCTCTACTTGAGGTGTCTGTGTGTGTGTGTGTGTGTGTGTGTGTGTGACTGTGTGTGTGTGTGTGTGTGTGTGTGTGTGTGTGTGTTTGTGTGTGTGTGTGTGTGTGTATTCCAAGTGTATATAAATCTGAATTCTGCCTATGAGAGTGTTCAGGAGAACATGTTAGTTTTTCTAACTGCATTAGTCATTTTTCTCATTGCTATGATTAATTACCTAACAAAAATCTTTTAAGGCAGAAGTTTTGGTCCTGACTTCAGTGCATCAGTTACGATGACAGGGAAGAGTGCACAGTGGTGGGAGTCTGTGGTGGTGCTCTCACTGCTTGACAGATGGCCCACCCACTTCCTTCACAGATTCCATGACTGTAGTGCCAGCATCTTGGGATGAAGTGTTCAAACACACGATCCACTGGGCACCATTTCAGATTTAACCTGTGACATTGAGCCTGGCTCACTGTGTAGGACGTAATGCTTTTGGAGTCCATTATTTTTCAGCAGATATCATAATTACATTCTTTTTAATGGCTGAGTAAACTCCACAGTGTATATTTATCATGTTTTCATTATTCTTCTGTTGAAGGATTTGTGGACTGATTCCATATCTTGGTGGTGACACACTGAGCACAGCGTTTGTCTGTGGTATAATGACTACGGTATGTTCCCAGGTCTGGAATCACCTGGGGATGCCTTTGGTAGATTATCTACATTTTATTAATGGATGTAGGAAGATCTATGAAAATTGGAGTAGGATGATTCACTGAGTGGTGGATCTTGGAGTTTTCTTTTTTCTTTTTTCCTTCCTTCCTTCCTTCCTTCCTTCCTTCCTTCCTTCCTTCCTTCCTTCCTTCCTTCCTTCCTTCCTCTCTCTCTCTCTCTCTCTCTCTCTCTCTCTCTTTCTTTCTTTCTTTCTTTCTTCCTTTTTCTCTTTCTTTTTTGTTGAGACAGGGTTTCTCTGTGTAGCTTTGGAACCTGTCCTGGAACTCTTTTTGTAGACCAGGCTGACCTCAAACTCACAGAGATCCGCCTGCCTCTGCCTTCCGAGTGCTGGAATCAAATAGAGAAAGTGACTGAATACTGGTTTGCCATCCTCGATTTCTGTTTCCTGATTGTGGATTTGATGTAACCAGCTGTTCAGGCTGCTGCCGCCTCAACTTCCCTGATGTAAGGGACATATCTTGAATTATGAACTGAAATAAACCCCTTTCTCCTGTAAGTTGTCTTTTATCACCACATCAGGAAAGAAACTAAGACACTGACTTAGAATTGAGTCTATACCTAGGACTGGTATGGCTGGCTCATACAATAGTTCTATTTCTATTTTTATTTTTTTAAAAGAACATCTATGCTGATTCCTATAGTTACAATAGATACTCACTGTTGACCGAGCCAGTGAATAAAGTGACCCTAAATTATAGAAAGCAAGTTACTTGCATATGTTAGTATCTAGGCATCTGTAATGGTCTGCCTTTGGGATTCTGACAGGATACACCCTTTGCTGCAGGCACTAAGAGCACCACCTGTGCACATTCACTATGTTTCCTTTTAAAAGGGCCCTGCCCTCCTCCCATCTTCTCTGTCTCTCTCTGTCTGTCTCTGTCTGTCTCTCTCTCTCTGTTCCCCCTCCCTTTCTTTCTCTCTACTTCTCTGCCTGTTTCCCTGTCCAGACCCCATCTCTCTGCCTCTCTTTTCTCTTCTGTTCCTGACTTCAGAAGCCAGTCTCCTCCTTCCCTTCCCCCCTCTCTCTTCCCCCCAAAATATCCTCCATGTGAGTTCTGTCACATGGCATCTTTCTCACAAACCACTTTTAAAATTACAACAACATGAGTTATGGTAAAGTAATAAAGTCCAGGCATAGGAGTTTGGCTGTAGAGTTTGACCAACTGAGAGTTGAATTCTCTCTGGCTAGACCCCAGGTCTGAGATCTGTGTGATTTTAAGCAAGCTGCTTGGCTTCCAGCTTCTTTCTTTATAAAATAGGGATGGTAATTTGCTTTTCTTTTGACTGACCAACCATGTAACATTCTGGGTGTTATTCCACATCTCTGTGAGTTATTCCTCCTAAGGCTGTGTGTTTAAGCCAAGCAGGAGATTGACCGAATCTATTCAGCACCTTGAGCAAAAAATGGCAAGTTGCTAAACAGGGGGTAAAGTTCATGGGAAGACCAATGTAGAGCCCAGTAGAGGGAAGCACAGCATGCCCTCCTTTAGTTAGTGTTTCCTTCTGCTACAGCCCTTAGCATTGGTGTCTGAAAGCATTTGCTCTCTTGAAGGGAAACTCCATCATTGTTTCTGCAGTGATATAGCTGAATTGCTGGCCCTTTTGATACCAAAAGTTATCAGATATTTAAAGGAAAAAGTGCTCTTTCAATTACTCTCTATTATAAGTTCTCTTTAGAGAAATGATTCAGTATTTTGCAGGGGAGGTGAATAAGCCATTTCTGAAAAGACTTGTTTTTTTAGACTCCTTGACTATTGCTGCTTCAGTTCTTAGGAAAACCATGATTCTCTTTGGGCTGCTTGCTGTGATAAATATGAGAATTAACCATCCAGGTCTCATAGTTTGGTGGTAAGTGGGTGGCATGCTCATGGGAAGTGGACTCCAGCATCCCCGAGCCTTTCATTGTTTTGAAGAACTTTTGTGTAACCTCTCTCTGTAGTGTGACCCTTATAGATCACTTAGCCTCACTGGGTTGAAAGCAAGTATTTGTCTCTCCGTGTGAACTCCAGAAGGACCCTCTCACAGCAGGGAGCAGCGTGAAGAGCAGACTCATATTAAAAGGGACTTGTCTGCAACAGCAGGCTACCACATCATAAGTAAGATGGACGCCTGTGTTTAATAATAAAATGAAGTCACAACAAACCAGCTTGATGTTTGAGCAGAACATCTCTGAGTATTATTTCATGTATTTTTTTTAAATTTCCCCCAATTTTTGGTGTTCTCTTCTTATTTTTGAGACTATAATTACATCACTCCTTTCTTTTTCCTCCCTTTAAACCCTCCCACATACACCTTCTTGCTCTCTTTCAAATTCATGGCCTCTTTTCCACTAATTATTACATGCATGTGTACATGTATACACACACATATGCCTAAATATAGCCTGCTCGGTCTGTATAGAAGCTTCCAGGGCTGCTCATTTGGTATTCGATAACAAATTGGTACTGAATTGGACTTTTATAACTGATTTTTTAATTTTCATATTAACAGGGGTGAATATGAATCACTTGGTTGATGAAGAATTCAATCATTTGTCTGGTAATGAATTGCTTTATTATATCAGGAAAATGTAACAGAACAGATTTGTTTGCTTATTTATTATTAGTTTTGAGGTAGTTGTTTTGTGTAGCTTTGGCTGGCATTGAACTTACTATATAGTCTTTTACTTGATTCTCTTACGTTGGTTTCTCAAGGCATGGAATTAACTCTATAGTTCAGATATAGTTCTAGGCATGCATTGCTTCTTTTGACAGTTCACTGTGGTGAGGGACATAATTGCTTACTCCAGTTTCCTTGTGATAAGACTCTTATGCTCTGATTACTAAGACCCAAGGAAACTAAGGGGCTGGGACTCTAGGAGGAACTCTGTTATTTTGTCTTCCTTTGGGTGACAGTTGACTTTTGAGTGATGGGCTCTGGGGTGCTCAGGTGAGGATCATGTCATTTGTCCTGGGCTCCTTCAGCACAGAGGGAGACTTTGAGGGCACAGGGTGGTTGGTGGTGAGGGAGTGACAGCACTAAAACCCGGCACTGGGATACCCATATGAGTCTCTACCTGGCCTGGGTGCACAGCTCACAGTGTCTACACCACAGAGACTCCCTGAGATAGATGGCTGTAGTTGGGGGTGATCAGTAGCAAAGCCCTAGCACAGCTTGGTTGAGCCACACTATGGCTGTCTGGGACTTACAGCCTTCATCAGTAAAACCAAGACTGCATATTCAATCCATAGTCTTCAGTCTGTCCAGGCAGTTCTGAGAGCTGGAAATCTTTCTCTGTGGAGGTGGTGGTGACAGAAAACCTGGCCTTTTATGACAAATTTAGACATGAGTAGCTCTAGACTGGATTCTTATGGCATTGGTGTCTCCTGTGAAGTTTCTGTTTGAGGAGAACTGTAGATTTGTAAAGTGAGGACAGCAATAGATGTGGTTTATGTGTTCTAGGACAAAGCCAGGGTTTCTGTTTTCTCATCTCTGAGAAGACATAGAAGCACACCTTCCTGTCCTGGGTTATGCCATCTTCATGGAAGAGAAACATTGGACTGCCTTGGTCTAGCATGTCTTACAAACACTCACATTTGAACACGACTCAAGAAGGATGGCTGAAAAACAGGTTTAGACACTGCCTTAGTCTATAGCTTGGTATTTATCATAAGATACACTAATGCTTCCTGGCTTGTGAAGTGCAGAAAAAAATTCTGTTTCATAAAAATATATTAGAATAACACCCACAATCACAGGGGCAGGGCAACAAATCACCTATATCTGATGGGAGCCATTTCCTCTCCCTGTCATGCTGTCGTGAAGGCATTAAAAATAAGCATTTTAATAAAGAAAACAACATTAAATTCCAGCAGGCTAGACCATTACTTCTAATGAGAATCCTTGGAATGAAGAACAAAACTTAATTGGTTAAAAAAAGATTAATAGTTAATTATTTGCTTAGGAACAAAGATGATTAAAATAAAATAAATAAAAAACACCTGTGGTTGTACATGAAGGCAGGGATCCAGGGAAAGGAGTCACTGTGAGGTGTCTGTCTTTCAGAACCCAGAACCAAGACACTGAGAACTATTTCTGCCCTTAGGTCAGATGATGGACAGCATGTACTGCAAGTAGCCTTTTCAATCCAGTTCTGAGATACCTTGATTACAGAGAGCCATGGCCAGCCAGACTCTCTGCTGGTGCATAGTGCCTTCTGGAACTGCATGTTGATGACTTTTGATAGTTGGCTCTCATTTCTTGCTGAGATTTTTAATCAGAAATGAATATGTATCAAGGAACCCTGTGTGCACAGCAAGTCCCACTTAGACTGCATGAGCAGATGTGTTTTTTCTTCTCTTCTTTCTTGTTTTTTTTTTTTTTTAATCAATGGCCTCTTCACTGAGGATCAGTAAGCCCTAAGCTTGGTGAGATGGTACATGTCTGAAAACTCCACTGCTTGGGAAGCTAAGGCAAGAGGATGGAGAGTTTAAGGTCAGCCTGGACTGCAGAGCAAGACCCTGTGAGATAGATATATAGACTGACAGATAGATGATACATAGATGGAAGATAGATAAAATAGGTGATAGAGAGTAAGGTGGATGATGGATGGATGAATAGATAGAGATGGATGGATGGATGGATAAATAGAGATTGATGGATGGATGGTAGGTAGGTAGGCAGACAGGCAGCAGTTGTAGTTCAGTGGTATAGTATTTGCCTACTACATGCAAGGTTCTAAGTCTAGTCCTCAGCTTGATCATACTGGTACACCTTTCTGTGTGTGCCATTGAGCATAATTTTCCAATCTCTTCTTAAGGATTTTGTGCCTATAGTCATCAAAGAAATTCATTTATAGAATTATTTTTCCTTGTGCTCTTATCTGAACTTTATATCTGGGAAATATTGGCTTTATAAGACATGTTTGGAAGTGTTTCTTCAATTCCTATGTTATAGATAGCTTGAGGAGCATTGGTGTTAGTTCAAGTCTGGGAATCAAGCAATCATTCCATGTCATCCTGGGCTTTGTGCTACTGGGAAACCCTTTATTACTACTTCAATATTTTCTGCTTGGCATAGATAGATGAAGGTTTTTTCATAGCTGTTGATTATATTTTAATGATTTTATATGTAAAATAGGTGCATTTCTTTTAGATTTTATAATTTGTTGGCATATATAGTTTCATATATCATTTCATATAATAGTCCCTAGTTGTCTTTGGATTTCAGCAGTATATATTATAAGAATTCCTTTTTCATTCTTAATTTTATAAACTTTTATTTTCCTTTTCCTTTGATTAGCAGCTTATAGTTCATCAATCATGATTTTCTTTTCAAAGAACTCTGTTGCATTCATCGTTTGTATTGTTCTTTTGGGTTCCATTTAATCAAAATAAATTCAATATTTATTATTTTTTCCTCTATTATTTTGCAATTATCCTTTTCTCTAAGACCTTGAAGTGTATCTGAAAGCTGTCACTTTTTAATGTAACCCCCACAGTTCTAAGTTGTCTTCTTAGAATGGCCTTTTCTATGACCCACATGCCTTGGTCGTGTTTTCCTTTCCCTTTGATTCTAGGACTTCTAGAAACTTCCTTGGATTGCTCAATTATCTATTGATCATTCAAACTCAATTGGTAAAGTGCCTGCTGTGTGAGCACCAAGACCCAGAGCATAAGCTTGTAGCCTCAGCCTTTGAGACAGAGGGAAGTGTGGAAAACAGTGGGCCCCTGGAGCTCACTGCCCAGTCAGCCTAACTGAATGAGTTTCAGGTTCACTCAGGGACCCTGTCTCAAATAAATAAAGGTGGAGAATGGTTGAGGAAAATATGTGACATCAACGTTAGTCTTCTACAGGTATGTGCACATATGTATGTATGTGTGCATTTGCACACACATGCTTCCCACCACACGATTAATATTCAATACCATGTGCACATACTAAAAGAAGTATATTGTTCCAACTCCATATGCTTGTACATGTTCTATGGTAAATCTAATTGCTGACTTCTGATTTTATTTTGTTATGATTTGATAAGGTATCCGAAATTACTTCAACATTTTCTGTTTGTTGGTATCCGCTTTATGACCTAAAATGAGACCCATTTTAGAGATAATTTGATGGGCTACTGGTAAGCTGTGTATTTCACAGCTGCTGGGAGAAGTATTGTATAGGAGTCTCTTACTTTCATTTCAATTTTGGAATTTATGAATATTCCTTATGAAACTTTTCTATTGATGTTAGCAGTTTATTGAAACCATCCAATATAGTTTAGGGCACAATGCAAAGGTGCTCCATACGCATGCGCTGAGCTGAATCCTCTTCCCCAGCTCTATTCCCATGCTGATAAACAAAATCACATCAATACTGAAGGTACAGCACTCTGTTTTTATTTCTTCAAGACAAACTGCTGGGGCAAAGGTGAGCAATGTAAAAAGAAGGGGAGAAAGGATTGTAGAGATTTAAAAGTATATTTTATTTTAAGAGAAAAGAGGTTGAGTAAACCAGCTTTGCACATAGAATACTCTCCATCAGTTTTGTTAGTCACAATACATGGACTGCTCCAAGTATTTATTTAGAATCTATTAATATGTGCTTTTCAGAGCATCAAACCTTTGAGACCACAGAAGGCATGTGAGGTTGGGATCTAAAATTCACAGAGCTTGAAACCTATCTGGAAGTATAGACTCCCCTCTTCCTGCTGTTTAGGAAGGGTGTGTATGAGTGGTTGTGTGGGAACATGGCTCCACTCCATGCCAAGCAAGCATCCTACAGTAGCCCATAGGCAGACATGTACTTGAGAGTGCTATGGGTAGGTGTCTTTTATAGCGGAGACATCCAGTGCTATTTTCCAATTTCTGAGATGATGGTCCTACATCCTTAATTGTGTGGGGAATAGAAACAACCCAGTTCTCTTGAGTTGAGTGGGCATGTGTCCAATTGTACATTTGTACATGCGTAGGAGAGAGGCTTGTTGAAGGGACAAGGTGGTGACAATGATACCTTATTCATAAACCTAAAAAAAAATCAAATGGAGAATAGTGTATTTCTGAATAATAAGAGGGAAGCATGTTTTGAAATATGTCTCATTTAAATAAAAATGCATGCCTCTTTTTTAGACCTCTGTGCACAGCTTCATAAAAATGGGACTTGGAAATGAGAATGCATACAGGAAATTATGTGAACGGTTCATGTGGATGACCTGTTCTTTTTCTTGTCTTATTTATAAAGTGTCTCCCCCTTGCTCTGCAATGAGAATTCAGGAAAAAAAATTGATTACATGAATAATCGGGCAAGTGGAACACACGGAGCAAGCCAAGTGGGACCCAGCTAAGTACCACAACCGCAACTCAGTCCGTGGACAGTCTAATGCTAGTGTGATGACATCTTGTTGAGCTGACTCATGGCACTAGGATTCTTGGGAAATACAATCATATTCAGCATCAAGTACAAAATAGAAAAAAATGGGTAGACAAACAGAATCAGTATCTATTTTAAATTAACTTCCAGAACACACCACCAGCATTATTTCCTCAGGGATTTCAGCTGCATTTCAGTTTCTCAGCAGAAATTTGTTTCATAAAACTGATATTCATATGACATGCACATCTCGATTAATACCCACAATCCAGAACAAAAATAAAAGCCCCACACAAGGCAGCAGCATTTCCTCCTTCTGAGTGCTGTTGTGCAAGTCAGTGCAGAATGGGGTGTTGTCTTTGTATGGAGTGTTGTTTCAGAGAGCAAAGCTGACATTGTTCTAAACAACTGTCTGAATAAAACAAAATTTAAGATGAAAAGGAAAAAGAGGAAGAAAAAAGAAAGAAAGGGGAAATATTGCCATGGAAGCTGCAGTGTGACACATTGAGTCATGCAGTAAACCCCTTTATCCATACATCTTTACATGCAGACATTCATTGCAAAGAGTCATTGGTTTGGTTTGAGGCCCCTGGCCTCTGCTACACCATTGATACTGGGCCCTCAATGGTGAGAGAGACAGAACAACGTTTTCTTTTTAAGTTAGCTTCATTGTTGACAGGTGCAGAAATATAGTTTATGCAGAAATTCAAGATTAAATTTTTCTGGTTCTACTGATTTGTATCAATAAATACAATCCTTGTAAGTCACAGGCTTTGAAAAGGATTCTCAAACATATGGCTTGTATTTTCCAGTTGGTAATGAGAGCCTAGATCTACAGTGGCTTCTCTGTGTGATTTGGACAGTTCCACAATCACTTCCAAGGAGTCATCTTGTTAATGAAACTATCTGGAGTTTGGCTCCAGGAGCCCATAATGTCCCAGCATGCACTGTAGAGCTTTCCTGGTTCCTGGTACAGATTTGGAGATGCAGTGTTACTTCTTCTGGTAGTGAAAGGAAGATGTTGCATGAGACACCTGGGAGATGATCTTGAGGACCACATGCCAAATGTAGGACGTATGTTGGGACAAAGGTTCAATGTCACCATCTGAGACTGTCAAGCAGATAGCTGGTGGCTTCCATCATATTCCAAGTTGTCTCCATTCCCAGGTTTAGAATATGCCAGGATGGATAGATCTTAGGGAGTGATCATTGAAAAATGTCAACTCTGTCAGCTGCTCTGGAGGTATGGGTCTTTCCTACAGGGAGATCATGGCCATGGGCACTGTGATCACTATTCTAGAAAGAACTTTTCTGCCTCAATGGGCAGGAACTAACATAAACAGTTGGCTTTCTGCTGGCAAGAATAGCAATACATGGCTTCCATTTGCCTCAGACACAATTCAGTTCATCAAGCTCAGACTCAAATTCAATGCACTGGTTATCTGGCCGACTGTATATGAGAGGAAACCTTCTGGCTCCCTCTGGAGTCTTCATGCTGATGGGACTTGTATGGCTCACATTCTAGGTTCTGTAGTGAGGAATCACAGTAGATGCAAGGCATGTGGCATAGCAACTGAGTGGTCACCAATTTCAGCAAGACTTTGGAGGTTCCAGAAGGCTGGAGAGCATTGTATCTAGTCATAGATGATTGCAGCTTGCGTCGCACTGTCTTCAGTGGTTAGAAATAAACATAACACCCACAATACCAACTAATGCATTGTTTGGAAACTACGTATTCAATGAGTGCACACTTAGTCAATTACTTCTAATGGAAGTAAAGAAAAGGAGAAAGCAGAGAACTAAGGAGAGACAGGAACACTGTCTGCATGACAGCCTCTGCCAATCTTGTGTTTTCCTGGTAAGAGGTGTTCAAGTTGAGATAGGTGGACATGCTTCAGGGCTATCAAGTGAGCCACCTGGTGAGTGTGGTCCACTATTCTTTTACCATAGAGAGAGATATCATGTTCTTCTCTCTGGACTGGGCACTCACACTAGGACACTGTTTATGAAGGCTACTATTTGTTGAGTATCTTCGCTTCCCAAAGAATTGCTCAATAATCTTCATTTGTTGTTATCATTGAGTTTAGCACCTATGTTGCCTGTGATGGCTTTCATCTCAAAGCTACCCAAACTGTTCTTAATTTAAATAGCTATCTTAGCTAAAAAGGTGTATGCATTTTAGTCAACAGTTCAAAATTTTATAACACAAGTGATGTGTGTAAAGGAGGAGATGTATGCATGTTGAGTTTGTGGTGTGTGTGTGTGTGTGTGTGTGTGTGTGTGTGTGTGTGTGTGTAGGCCTGGGTCTTGAGCTACTGGGGACTCACTCTTTGGCAGAGTCTCCATGACAGTGGTGGGAGGAGGTGGTGTCTGGTGATCGCAACTCTTAATTTGCATAGGAGCCAAGTGTTGACTCATCTTCCACTTTTAAATTAGGTTGTTCATCTGCCTTAGAGGTTCAGGAAAGACTCAGGTCAAGAATGCAGGCTCTTCTCTGACTGTTAATGAGATCTAAGGCATTCCTTTAAAGACACTCTTCACCTTATGTCCAAAATGATGGGAATACAAATTCAGAAATTACAGAAGTGGCATTTCTTACAGGGAGTGAAACAGAAAGATCAGCTCATGCCTGGCTTGACTTAATGCAAGCGGGTCATCCTTGCTTTCAGTCCTGCTGGACCCACCAGTGTGCAGGCATGCACATAAAATGCCAGTTATTTGGTAGCTGTGCCTGTGATGTATGTATGGGAATGTGCAAAGTATGTGATGCATGTGTGTATTACATCTCTGTGTATGTGTGTATTGTGAGAACACATTCAATCTTTCTAATATTAAGCATCTTAGCTTAAAAAACAAACAAACAAACAAAAACCCCAAAAACAAACCTTCTTATCCAGAGGAGAGTGTATTCCTTGGCCTGAAATCCTTTTTCTGTGTTTTAAATTTTCTTCTTAAATATTTTTAATACATACGTATAATGCATTTTAATCGAATCCACCCCCACCATTCACTCATCTCCAATTTCTCCAGTTTCTCATGTTTCCCTTCCAACTTAATGTTGTCTCTCTGTCTTTCTCTCTCAGAAAACTTTATTACTCTCTGAGTCCACTTTATGCTGCCTTGCATGTTCATGGGTGTGGAACCATGTAGCCAGAGCATGGGTAGTCTTTCAGGGCTGGCATCCCTGAAGAAAACTGACTCTCTCCCAGTGGCATCAATTGCCAGTAGTTTCTTACAAGGGTATGACTTCATGAGCCTCTTTCCTATCCATGCTGGGATTGTGGCTGCCCTGCTCGTATGTTAGTCTTGTGTATGCAGTCACAGCTGTCATGAGTTTATATGTGGGACTGTACTGCATGTCTCACAATTGCTTTCTCACAACACACCTCCACTCTCTCTGGCTTTTGCAATCTTTTCATCCCTTCTTTCACAATGATCCCCAGACTTTGTGGTTTGGGGTGTGATATAGATATCCCATTTAGATGCTAGCACTCCACTGTCTCCTACATACTGTATGTTAACCAGTTGTTGATGCTTCTGTGAGGAGATATCCCTAACATATGGTATAAAGAGAAAGACAGTAGGATCTCCCCTAAAGCTTATTAATGTGGGAAATTACCAATACGGAGCCAGGTAAAAAATAAGGAAATTTAATATGGAAAAGCCTTACTTACAGAGCGACCTAGCCAGCCGGTGGGCAGCAGTCCATACAGCAAGCCGAACATGAAACTGAAAGCTGAAACCCACCACCTGAACGTCCCTCACCCTACATCACCCTGACCATGCCCTCGCAGGCATAGTCAGGCACACCTGTAGCCAGCCCCTAAGCAGGCGTGGCTACAGCATCCCCTACAATTCCCCTTTTAGTCTAAAAGAGGATTAAAACTTAGTGTAAATTATCTAAAATTAACAATCATAAAGGTGAAATATAAGAAGTCACAATATCTGCTTATGTCACATCCTAACCATCTATTTTAACTAAACCCTAAAGTCATCTGAAAGAGGTATCCAAGCCTGAACACCTCCTTCCAATCCCAACCATAAACAATAGGAAGCTATCCCTAATTAGGTATATACAGTATCCTAAGTGACAACAATGGGGGGAATGGACGGAGCATCCTCCAAGTTACTTCCTTCTGAAATGGGACGACGACAGCCTTGTGGGGTCCTGTAGGAAGAAAATGTTAGTATAGCGAATGTCTTGAATGTATTGTATCCAGTTCATGTTAGATGGGATTCGCTTGATTGAAGATCTCGCTTGAAATCCTCAACTTGATTGAAGTCAGTACCTGAAGCTTTGGTCGGAGTGTCAGTTGAAATGGAGCAAGTTGGATCCAGCTCAGTCGAGGAGATGTGGCCCATTTTCTTTCCAGGGTGTCCAGGTATTGCTGTCAGGCAGGTCTTCATTAGCTGTGTGGGACTCAAACATAAGTGTTAGCAGAGAAATGTTTGCTTGTATAAGTATGCATACCAGAAAAGGCAACCATGGGAGCATAACAATTATGAGAGGGTGTACACGTTGAAAGAAAGAGCCAAGAAAAGACAAAGACAGTCCCCAAATTCTTTTCTTATTCTGTATTACATCAATTGGCTTCTTTATTGTAGGGGATGTTGTAGCCACGCCTGCTTAGGGGCTGGCTACAATATCCCCTACAGTTTATGATGTCATCAGCCACAGTTTTGGCTCAGTGAATAATACCAGGCATGGGGTCTATCTTATAGAGCAGGCTTTAAATCCAATCAGAAAGTGATTATTCCCATAAGATTCTGCTGCTATTGTACCTGTGGGCACATTTTTCCAGATCAGATGTCATTGTAGGTCACAGAGTTCTTAAATAGGCAAGACTTGTGGTGACTTTACTCTCCTGGTAGCATGCATAGAACCTTCCAGCACCATGGAAGTTAGCCAGTAGTAACAAAGCTTCCAGGTTGGCATTAGCTTCATTTCTCCACATCCCATGACTCATATTATTTTAGATTTTGAAATGGAAGTTTGTGTACCCTCATAATGTGCTTGTAATAAAACTCATCACACTCTCACTTCATTAAATTTTTTCCCACATTGTTCCACAAACCCTTTAGCTTACTATAGGCAACAGACAGCAGAGGACCTATCAGTCTCCTCTGGTGAATCCAGGTGGGCTTCGGTGGAAGTGGTGGAGAGAGATGCCTCACTATCTTCCCTGAGAGCAAAGCCACAGCCCTGTCTATCACACTAGGCAGTGGATCAGTGGCTGATATCAGATATGTGTGTAAGATCACTGAGCTCTGTAGTAAGTGAAGCAGATTAGTAGGTGTGTGTGTGTGTGTGTGTGTGTGTGTGTGTGTGTGTGTGTGTGTGTGTAAGTATGGTGTATGTTTGTGTGTAAGTGTGTGTGTGTGTGTGTGAGTGTGGTATATGGTGTGGTGCATGAAGGCCAGAAACTAATGTTGACTATCATCCTAAATTACTCTCCACCTCATTAAGATTTTATTAGTTTTTTGAGAATTTGGTACAATGTGCTTTCATCATATTCACCCTGTGCCCCAAGCTCTCCCAGATCCACCCCTTCTTTCCTATCTACCAAACTTGTGTCTGCTATTTTTTATTTTTCACCAACAAGTCCAAATCGTGTTACCTATATATTCTTGGATGTGTGGCCTTCTTCCCGAGTATGGTCAACTTCCATGTGGTTATACTCTTTAAGAAACCTGATCTCTTCTCCCCCAGAAGTTCCTGGTTGCTAATTGGTCTTTGGCTGGGGGTGGGATTTCTTGTCTGTATCTCTTTTACATGCCAGGGTTTAGTCTGGCTTGAGCTTGCATGGAGCTACTAGTGCATACTGTCACACTCACTGTGAATTCATATGTGCAGCAGCCCTGTTGTGTCTAGAGGACACGGTCTTCTTGGAGTAATTCACTACCCCTGGCTCTCAAATCTTTCTACAAGGATCTGTGAATCTTGGGAAGGGGCATGGTGGTTTAGTTGTCCCATTTAGGGTTGAGGATTCCAGAGTTCACTTTTCTTTGTACCTTGACCAGTCATGGGTCTCTATGTTAGTCACCACCTATTGCAAACATAAGTCACTATCCTGGTGTCTATTTTAGCAGAATAAAAGTAGATTCTCCCCTAGGGTCTGTGGTTCATGGCCTAACAATGATACCAACTATGGGTTTCATCTTGGGTGGACTTAAATCTAATAAGAAAGTGGTGGGTTTTGCTAATGGTGTTTTTACCACTAATGCACTTATGGGCATGCCTTGCTAGGCTTCTACATCTGGAGAGTACTTCTAAAACTAGAGGCTACATCTCATAGCCAGGGGTCTCTCAGAGGCCTCATTCAGACATTTCAATGAACCCTCAATAAACCCACCTGGTACGTTGTTTTCCTTGTTCAGCTAATAGAAGTAACCCTGCCTCCCCTCCCCCCAGGACTGTAAAGAGGCATGAGAAGAAGTCTTCCTAGGGTGTGGGATGGGCTCCAGCTGCTCTGTGGATGTCAGGACCCAGGGATGCCTTGCATGTAACGAGGAAGTTGTCAGTAGTAACTTCTAGATCCATGCCATTGCAGATTGATGCCACATGCTTGTCACCATGAGTAAAATGCCACCAAGTTGGGTCTGAGAGAGAGAGGAGATTCCCAAATCTCCTGGTCAGACATTAGGCGAATCTGTGCCAATTTAGATAGATTTTTCTTACATTTGATTCTGCCAAGAATGGGTAGGTGCAGTTCAGAGTTAGCACTGGTCTTCAAGGAGTTAGCTTGAAATGCATCACTCAGGTAGAGGGAGACAAGTGTGTGGAAGGAAGACCAGGGATGGTAATGACAGCCTCCAGGCTTCTCTGGGAGCAACTTCCCCCTGAGTCTCAACACAATGGTGACCCAAGGGAGTCCACAGCTGCCAAGGATTTTCATTAATCTGAGATCCTTGAGCTGCCATATTTGACTAAATTGTTTGGGTGATTGTATAATTAGTGCATTTTTCTTCCCTAATAACTGAGGCTACTTTAATTAAACACTATATGGGGAAAATGCAAAAATGAGTGATTACAGCTTGCAATTATGGTTGGGAACATTCTCCTCACCTATTTGGCTTCTGGTGTGTGTATGTGTGTGTGCATGTGCGTGCACACGTGAGCCTTTGTGCTTATGTGCACATGTCTGCATGCGTGCTCATTAGTAATCTGTGTTATGAGTTATGCTGGAAAGCTCTCAAGATAAACACACACTCATACTCCTAGAAGCATTATGGATTTAAAGGTCAGATTATTTCAAAGGTCCGAAGAAATTCTCAACTGTGTTAACTAACAGATTCTAGGATCTGAGAAGGCCCAAAGCATGAGTTATGGTTAAACTTTCTTTGTTATAGTTTCTTTCACGGGTGGAGGATGTGTTATATACTGTGTGACTATAATGTAAATCTGAGGAAGGTCAGATGTATTTGGTAGGTAAGAGAATGCATTGTGAGAGTGTTTTTCCTACTTTGCTGTTATGCCTTAGGTAACATGTCCTCTTGCTATTTGATCTATACACATCTCTGACCCATTGTACTAGAGAACTAAATGAGGGCAATCTTTCTGGCTGGGTGGAACACATCTGACCAGAGTACATGTGGAGGATGGAGACAAGTAAGATGATGTATTGGAACAATGAAGCCTTTGAAGGAATTGAAAGTATCAGATGGTCACAAGCAAGTGAGATTTAGGGAGATGCATGGCATGTTAAAAGTGTTAGCACAAGGACCTGACTTCAAATCCTTAAAAGCACACAAAAGCCAGATAGGTAGTGGGAGCGTCTGTGAGTCCAGCATTCCTATAGGAAGATGGGTGTCCTCTGACTTCCACATGAGTGTTGTAGCATGCATATGCCTATGTTGACATACGGCACACACACACACACACACACACACACACACACACACACACACACTGATCACATAAGGAACTCTTGTGACTAGCTGCTGTGTGTGGCATTTAAAGTTGCCTTGTTCTTGCTTCCACCCCCTGATTCCATTCTATCTTCTAGAAAACAAGGAATTATGGGAACTGTTCTTTGTAGCAGCTCTCCCAATTATCCATACTTAACAAGTAGACCAGATGGCACAGCTGTTGGCCAGCACATCTGGCTTTGGGCAGACAGACCTAGGAGAAGTAAAAACTCTGGCTGGCTGTAGGTAGGGGTGTTTTGGAAGTCTGCTCTGCTGTTTGGGCTTTAGAGCAGAATATATAGCATGAGGCAACAACTGTGCCTCAAATCTAAATAAAATTGTAGCACTCATGGCACAGAGGAAACATATAATAAATGCTAGCTACTTTCTATCCTGAGATATTTTATTAGGTTAAAAAGACAGTAAAATCTTGATTCACGGCCACAGAAAGGTCATGGTCCATTGGAAGAAACAGGCAAGTAAATATGAAACACAAACGTAAATATGAGTGCAATACAATGTGTGCTGACAGACTTTGTGTGCACTGAGGTGGGGACCTGTTACCAGCCACTTTTTCTAAGATCAACCACCACCTCCCTCCATGCTCCAGGTACATGCATCTCACTAAACAGTTGGCTCCTGTTGCTCTTCCTCAGGGAGGTCACTCCTAAGACTGAACCTGGGGAGTGTGCTCCCCAAAGACTTGAACTTATAAGACACTTGGGACAGAAAGCAAGTCTTGGATGGCATTTGTGAGGGGAGGCAACATTGAATTTTGCATATATATGCATATATGTATATATACAATTATTGTTATATGTTATATATTACACACACTGTCTCCTTGCTGATAAAGGGTATAATATAGTAATAATGAGAGAGGAAAGTGAAAACCCACTTCCCCATTTTCTGTTCCATCTCCACACTGATAGAAGACGCTACCCCTGCCTTCTCTCCTGTTAGGAACTCTGGGCTCGATTACTACCTCAGTTTCTCTCTGTTGAACCAATGTTCTAGGAACAGACCAGGCATTGGCCACATCTATGAGGGATTTTTTTCAATCAGTTTAATTAAAATGGAAGGACCCACGTCCAAACACTATGAATGTGGACAGAACCTTCCAATGGCATCTCAGATAAAAGGAACTCTGAGAAAGAAAAGGTTTAGAGATTCATGTTGCATTGGCACCTTGATCTACTCTGTTGGCATCTTTCTGCTGCCTCCATCCCTTGTCACCAGAAGAGCGGCTTCTTTGCTTTCCAACATGAGCTGATGACTAGTGTCTCTCCAGGAAAGCTGCAGGCCTTCAGTGCCCAACAGGGATTTCCAAGGCTTCTGCCTTCACGTTCCTTGCTCTTCCACTTCAATCGCCATTCCTTTTCTGTTTTTTTTTTTTTTTTTTTCTGTATAATGAGACTCTTCAAGAGTTGGTCTGTCTCAGAGCTCTGTATGGGCCATGTCTGCACCGTGTGTTCTTTCAATATGAGCCCTTCCAGTAGTTAATGGGAAACTGTACTCTGAATATGTCATCCATATTCCAATCATGACACCCGGTACTATTGCCCCTCCTGACCACACACACACAGGGGGAGTTTTGCCCACATAATGACTTCTAACTAGAGTTTTTACTCCTTTGATGCTCTAAGTAACTATGACAGACAAAGAACAAAACGAGAATCCATAAAAGAAAGAGTTTCTTTCAGAACCAAAGCAGCTAATAATAAATGGCTTCCAGCTGCTAAACCCACAGACCCTGGGGTACGCCCATGGCATTATTCACTCTGATGCAGTTTCAGTGTAGTATTGGAAGCTGCAGTCCTACTGTGATGGGTTAGACTTGGAGTGGAAGGTGAGGAAATCCATGTGAACTAAGTAGAGGAAGACACAGATAAAGTAGTTTTGACAGATTGAAGAGAGTGAGGAGTTTGAAACATGATGGTGAAAACTGAGCAGGAACAACAAAATTCTCCATGTGCTGTCTTCACTAATAGCCAAAAATGTTAGGGATGACACTGTTACTTAATATCTTAGCCAAATATCGACTCTCTGATTCTTACCAATGGTCTTCCACAGCCAACTAATTGTAAAATCCTGTCAATGTGACTTCTGAAATATGACCAAATATGCATATCTTCAGATCCACCCTTACTGCCTTGTTTAGGATATTCTCAATTTTGTTCCTTAACTACTATAGTAACCTTCTGATTAGTTAGTTTTGCTTCTATTTTGCCTACTTAACAAATTGCTATTCTATCTGTTCAACGATGTTCATAGCAACACTATTTGTAATAGCCAGAAACTGAAAGCAGCCTAGACGCCCATCAACTGAAAAATCGATAGAGAAAATGTGATACATTTACATAATGGAGTACTACTCAGCAGAAAAAACAATGGAATCTTGAAATTTGCAGGAAAATGGATGGACCTCGAAGAAACCATTCTGAGCGAGGTAACCCAATCACAAAAAGACAAACATAATATGTACTCACTCATATATGGACTTATAGACATAGAACAAAGGATTACCAGCCTACATCCACATTGCTAGAGAAGCTAGTAAACAAGGAGGACCCTAAGAGAGATGTACATGGTCCCCTGGAGAAGGGGAAAGTATCAAGATCCCCTGAGCAAATTGAGAGCTTGGGAAGAGGGGGGAGGGAGCTACCAGATGAGAAGGGAAGAAGAGGAAGGATGCAGAGGTCATGAGGGAGCAGAAAGTTTGAGTCAGGTGAAGAATAGAAGAAAGGATATGTGATAGTTAGGGTTTTAGTTGGGAGGGTGGTAGGGGAGGAAGGGAGGGAGAAGGGAACTGGGATTGTCATGTAAATCAATTTTGTTTCTAATTCAAATAAAACATGATAAAAAAAAACAAATTGCTGTTCTACTGACAAATCGCTATTTATGAGATTCACCTTACAAAATAAGAGAGAGTCTAAATAACTGGAGTCTTGCATATACTGTCAGCATCATGTGTTTCAGGTTAGCCAATCTTCTCATTAAAGAAATACTATCCAAAGAGTGTTTTAAGACCTAGCCTTGCTTATGAAGCTTAGATGGGACATGAACTCACTCTGCAGTTCAAGGTGAACTCTGAGTCTCTTGGCTCAGTTACTGTAGGCTGGTGTTATGGGTTAGATGTGGATCACCCCAAACACATTGTCCTTAGCTTGGAGGTTAGTTTGTTTATGGCCTACCAGGATGTTTAGCTTATTCACCCTCTAAAACATTTACTATTTTTATTGTGAAAACATTTAAAGTTCTGTCCTGTGTCTATTTTGATTTATGTGACAGAATTTCTCACTGCAGATATAACTTTGTACTTTTACTGATTTAAAAAAGATCTATTTTACTTTTAATAATGTTTACACACATATTTATTAACTATGTAATAATCATCACATACATATTATGTTTACCATGTAAACATATTAATTATGTTGCATGTGTAGGTGGGGGTATGTGAGAGTCCACAAGAGCGTGTCAGAGTCTGTGTATAAAAAGTGTAATTGATGGATCACATGGCAGCTCTGTTTCTTTTTATTTTTGAGAAGCCACTAGTTTTCCATGATGATGACAATGACAATAAGGCATTAACTAATGTTCCCACCAACAAAATATGAGAGTTCCCTGCTTTCCACATTACTACCAATACTTTGTTCTTCCATCCATCTGGTTAAAGCCGTTCTTACCTGTATGAGATCACATCTCATTGTGGCTTTGAATAGCATCTCTCCAATGTTTAGTCGACCCACTGGACCAAATAGAGAACCTGGAGATAATAAACCAGTGACTCACAAGCAAAGGGTCTTGACAAAGGGACTAAGAGCATATGTGTAGACAAGAACATTCTCCTTAATAAATGGTACTGGGAAAATGGAATAGCTACACATAGAAAACATGAAACCTGAATGCCCAGCTCCTATCATAAAAAAATCAACTCAAAATGCATTAAAGACTTCAATGTAAAATGTGAAATGGTAAAAGTAGTAAGAAGGCTTGTGGAGAGGCTCCGGTGCCATTTGGTTCCGGAAACAGTGTTCTCATTACCCATAAATCACAGACAACAGAGACAGAGGTGAAATGGTATTATGTGTGAGATACATTCCAGGAGATCATGCTCAGAAGAGTGAAGAAACATCCCAGAGAGTGGAAAAATATTTTCAGAGTATATAAAAGATGTGGATCAAAACAGAGTATGCCAGAAACACAACAACAGCTAAAATAAAGCAGATGACAGATCGAGAGATGGAAGAGAGGCCCTCCCAAGAGAAGATGCATATTACCAACAGGTGCAGAAGCAGTCTGTAATTCTCTGTCATAGTCAGTTTTCTGCCCCTCTTTTCCATTTATTATTGTTAATATCTTTTTACTACTTTTAAAGTATACTGAAAACTAATAAAAATTCCTACAACTTGTCAGCAAGTTTAAAATAAAAAGTGGTATTTATGAATATTATATATGCCAGGATTCAGATTTGTTATGAGTAATTCTGCAGCTAAAATAAAATACAAAATGATCATATTATAAGATGACGAAAGTGTACCATTTGTCAATTCTGCTATTAGATTTTTTTCCTCCCCTAAAAATTCATTGATATTATTTGTTCCCTTACACATTGTAGAAACATGAAGTTAACCACCTTTATCAAAATAAGTATTGCATTAATGGATTATATGTATTGGTGTACATAGACAGTGAATTTCCTAGTTAAAGAAAATAATACGCAGTTTGTTGTTAACTCTTGATTGGAAAACTACACAAAGAGATAGCTGGGATGCTAACCTCATAAGTAAATAACTCTGGTGCTAATCTAATGTAAAGTTGCTTATATATTATGACCACTCAATGAATAGTCATGGAATTAACAAAGTCAGATCCAGCCTTCTATCATGATAAATTCTGTTTTCTCACCTTTGAGCAATGATCTTATCAAACACAGATAGGAGACCACAGTTTTGGAGGCTGTGCACATGCGTGTTCAAGAACACCATGCTCATAAGGGGACTTAGCATCTCAGGGTCGATGGGCTGGTTCAGGTGAGGGCAGTGATGCGGGCCATCATGGTGCCTGCACTGTGACAGGCATCATGAGTTTGTAGGATTTAGACTTTTCCCTTCTGCACTTGGTCTCACAGCTCCACCTGATGGCCTTCCATCCTCAACTGAGGTGGAAGACATAACGGAAGCTCACCAACTGATTGGTGTGCACTTTGGTGGGAAATCAGGCATAATCACATCCATGGGTGTCCATGTGGCATTGAGTCAACTCCTGGTATTAAGGAGCAGCCATCTCTCTACGTGCCATGGTGAAGCAGAGAACAGAGAAGCTATCTTCAGAGCCTCTCTGAAGCATGAGTGGTGGTCATGAGTGCACGGTCAGAGATACCAGGAAAATAAGGCAGGAGGCTGGGCTTAGGAGACCCACCAGAAAGACCTCAGTGATGAGACCTTGGGTCAGGACTGAATCATGAAGACTGGAGGGAGGTGGCATTCCAAACAGATTCAGCCACCATTGTCGAGTCTGAAGTGCACCCTGGAGGTGTCTGGGAAGGAGGAGGAGGAGGGCACATGGGAGAAGTTAGCCATGTAGAGTGAAGCTGCCAGGTAGTGGCTTCTATGGCTCAGAGGACAGGGGTGGGCTGTTTTCTCTGGCTGGGGTTCCTGTCCTTCTTCCAAGAGTGTGGGTCAGAGGCAGCAGTGAAGGCAGAAGAACGGTCAGAGCAGAGTCTCGTGGAAATCCTGACATGGGGGAAGACAGAGCCAGAACCTGAGAGAGCTGGCCAGGATGAGGCTCTGTAGTGTGTTGGAGCCACTGTCACCGGAGCCTGACTGCTTCCTGAATGATGTTGGGAAAGAGCAGCTTTGGCTGGGACCCAAAGAAGAGTGTGTAGGTTCTGGCACTGTGATGGTGGGGCAGTTAGAGGCAAGGGAGGCCCCAACCACACACACACTAAGTCCCTCGTGGGTAGTCAGGACACAGGCAGAGGGTGTGTGCTATTAATGATTCAGCATGGGCCAAACAAAACTAGACACAAAGCAAAGTCTTGATTCCATGGCAGTGAGGCTAAAATGTAAGGAATACTGGGCTATAGAAGCCATGAGGAATTAGGGACTTTCAACCAGAAGTAGGTTCTCAGGTACTGAACTGCAGTATGTCTTGGTGAGGTAGGGTAGCTAGAAGGACAGGCACCAATCAGAGCCTACTTTGCCTTCTAAGGAGTGTGGCCTTCCCAGGGCAGATGGAATGCCAGCAGGTACTGTGGGATTGTACTTAGCCATATGAAGGCCTTCACTATGAGGAAGGACATAAGTGGAGCTGACAAAGAGTGGGGGCTGAAATGGGTCTTGATTTCCTATAAAATCAAGGTAAGTTCACTTCTTTAAGGTTTCGGGATCAGAGGTTTTGGGGTGGCTGCTTGAATCCAGTGAGAAACCAACCTGTCTCCGTTTTATCAGGAGCCATTTTGAGATTCTAGCTAAGTTTCTGTTTACTATAAAACAAAGTTCTGTTTCTTGGAATTGGGCTGAACCCTATTCTGTAACCACAAGATGCTCTCCCTATACCAGATGCCCCAGGAAGATTAACTGCTTTGTAACCTCCTGGTCTCTCTCCTGTAACCACACTTGCTTGCAAAATCCCTGCTACCCCCAACAACGGTAGTTTTGTCCTATGCAAGGGATATGGAAAATTGGCTTTGTACTGTTCCGTTGAACTCCATCTTAGGAGGGGACAGTGCTGGACCAGCTCTGCACAGAAGAAAGCTTGCTCTGCTTTATTCATGATTTGTGGTCAGTGGTATTTCTCCTTGGTCAGTGGAATCAACACCGAGCAAGGCCATGTTCTGAAGGCAGGCACCTTGACTCGATTTGAAGACATCATCTGCATTCAAATTACAACCTTTACTCACTGTTTGAAAATGCTGCTCCAGTTTAAAGTTTAACTGCAGACAGTCACGGTTTGAAGTAATGATGTCCTAAATCTAACAGTCTTACAAAGACTGAGTAAGCAGTGACTTTATGTGCCCGCTAGCTGTTTTTCACAGTAATGTACTTCTGTAGGGAGGCCAGCACATGTCGGTGGGTCAGTATCCCTCGGCATTCTTCTCAGGGCTTGGTTTATGCCTGGGTTTCTTGATATCTCTGTGAACATTCAAAATGAAGGAAAGACCTGTCTTTCCCTGGGACATAGGATAGGAGTAGCTCAGCACTGTCGAGTATGAATAAGTAATGTTAAATGCTATCATAATTATTAGTTCTCTGTTGACCCACTAGATCCCTCTAAAGTGTTAAAACTGACATGAGTAGTCATTTCACAGGCATGGTCATTTCGCTTGTTTGGGAGCCTTGAGTGGAGGATCTGTACTTTGTAATGGACATATTGTTCTTACAGCAGCTGGACGGCTTGGACCATTCTAGGGATGCCTTGAGGAAGCTGTACTACACCTAAAGCACTGCTTGGGCTTTAGGAGGAGCCTTTTCAGCCATGACTGTCGAACCACCTGCAGAGGACCTTTTCCTTTTATAAGACACAATGCATGTAGGAAGCCATTTTCACCCGGGCCCAAGGATCCGAACTTCTCCAGTGGTCCAGCAGAAGACCAGTGATTTATGCAAACACAGTGCTTCATTTTCATGAATGTGCATTGACTGATGCAGATGCTCATGTGTCCTCTTCTGGTCACATGGTCAGGCTTTATCTCTCACTGTGAGTCTGCCAGGAGACAATCTACTGCAGTGCTTTGGTGTTGTAGCATTCCATCCAAAAAAGATACTCCGAGTGCCCCTTTCTTTGTCCGATTGAGATTTTTATTACAAGTAGAGTGGGCTGAGCTGGTAACATAAGCAGCAGCTGCTGGTGGGGGCTGCAGCAGCTGCTGTGGTGTGATGGCAGCTCCAGAGTGGCCAGGGCAGGACATGATGGACAGCAGAGACAAGGAAGGATGGTGCTGGCATACATACGCAGCCTGCAGCTGCCGACTGCTGCTATTGCTAGCCGCTTCTTTAGGGATGACCCTGGTGGCTAAAAGAGGGGTTTATGGCCTTACATCTCATATCACCAAGTCCCCTATGCCAACCATCTAGATCTATACAACCCTGTGGCTTCTAAGACTTGAAGTCATACATCTTTAGATCACCAGGCTTGGAGTTGTAAGCACTGGGTTTGTCAGGTCATTTTGTAGGGTTCAGTGCTCAGGGATCCAGGATTACTAACTATAGATGGTCTACTCTGCAGCTACTGTGACTTCCATTTGTGCAGAGCAGAAAGCTGGTTGCAAAATCTATTTTTATGCAGTTCATCCCACCCTACTGTTGGGTCTCTCTCTCTCTCTCTCTCTCTCTCTCTCTCTCTCTCTCTTTTTCTCTCTCTCTCTGAGTATATGTGTGTGTGTGTGTGTGTGTGTGTGTGTGTGTGTGTGTGTGTGTGTATGTACATGTGTGGGGGTGAACTTACTTGTGAGGGTGTATGTAGAGGCCAGAGACTAGAAGTTGGGATGTCTTTCTTAATCACTTCTCAGCCCATCTCTCTCTCTCTCTCTCTCTCTCTCTCTCTCTCTCTCTCTCTCTCTCTCTCTCTGACTTCTGGGATTATAGATATACTCCTGTGTTGGTTTTATGTGTGCTCTGAAGATATGAACTCAGATCCTAACTCTTGCACAATGTGTACTTTATTCACTGTGCCACTCCCCAGCCTGCACTTGATTTTATAACATGGGTCCTGGGGCTTGAACTCGGATAATCATGCTTGTATGGCAAGCTCTTTACCAACTGAGTGGTCTTCACAGCCTGCTCAATATTTCTTTTAAATGTGAGCACCATTCTCCGCTTTGTTTCTCTTTGTCTACAACATGGCTTCATTTCTCCCAGCTCATCTCCAGGGCTCAGCTTTGAGTTGTTTCCTTTCTGATACTTACTCCTCCAGAGATTGCTTTTCCCGTATTTTAGGGCTCCCTGCCCTGTGTTTCACTATGAATGTGTAGCCTTTCAAATTTCCCACTGTATGTCAAAAAAAAAAATCAAGTTTTCCAGGGGAAAATCAGCCTGTTCTATTCATAATTTTGTCCCCGAGGCCTGATGTGTTATTAGACCCTTACTACTTTACTGGGAAAGGAGACTCCCTGGTGCCAATGGAGGAAATGCAAACAGAGCTTGGATTATCCCTCGAAGACCTCAAAATCTCGGGGTGAAAGTCACAATCGGAAGTGATTCAATGACAACACGACAGGATACAGCCAACCGTGGGCACAAGATTATTGGCTTATCAAAGGCAGCACAAGCCCTCAAAGTCTAGAAACCACTCATTTTGTTCCTTATTGGGAGGCACACAGTAGGGAGCCCATGAATTTTGCTGAAAAGTGTTGCGGGGTCTTTGCAGCCAATGGGAGGGAGCAAGGAGACAGGACTGCAGGTTGCTATCAGCTGCTGTGGAGGAAGATGCCCTGGCTTCCCTGCTGCAGGAAGAGGCATTGCCCATTGGAGGGGGGTGCATGAGGAGAGTGTCTACCAATGGCACCCATCATCCTCCTGTCCCTCGTAGACACAGAGCAAGTTGTCTGTTTCAGTCCAGTGACAGGGTGAGTTCTTCAGAACACATATCGTTGTTTCTGTCCGTAAGGTGCCAGAGAGATGCAGCCATAGGAAGACGTGCCATCACAGGGCCATGGTTCTCAACCTGTGAGTCATGACCCTCACAGGGTCACATATCAGATATCCTGCATAGCAGATATTTACATTAAGATTCATAAGAGTTGCAAAATTAAAGTTAGGAAGTAGCAGCAAAAATAATTTTATGTTTGGCGGGGGGAGTCACCATGACATGAGGGGCTGTGTTAAGGGGTAGCAGCATTAGTAAGGTTGAGAGCCACTGCCATAGAACAGTCCAAAGAGCTTTCAATTTTGCACCATTTTCTGATCTTGTTATTTAAGAATACATATTCTGATGGAGGAAATGACTGACTAGGTAATGTTAAACAAGCAAGGCCTGTGAGACACACCACATATCTTCATGCTGTTGCAGAATCGTGCAATGTTAGGTGATCTTTCCTGTTGGGGCCCTGTTCTAGTTTCTTCCTGTGGCTCTGACAAACACATGATCATAAGCAACTTAGGGCAGGCAGAGATTTGTCTTAGCTTCTGCTTCTGGGTCCTTCACTAAGGGAAGTCAGGGCAGGAGCTCAAGGCAGGATGGAAGTAGGAACCATGGAGGGAGACTACTTGTTGGTTCCCTCAGGCTCCTGCTTAGCCAGCTCTCTTTCCAGCCCAGGTCCGCCTGTCTCGGGATGGTCCCATCCACAGTGGGATGGGCTCTCCTGCATCCATTAATAGCCAAGACAATACCCCACAGACAGGTCTACTGACAACCGACTCCTTTTTCCAGGTGGCTCTAGGCTGTGTCAGGCTGACAGTTAATAAAGACACACACCATGACTGTGATGGGCTTGATAGTCTATAATGCTCTCTGGAGAACAGGTGTGCTTATTCCCCAGAGCCCAGAGACTAAAGCCAAATCTACTGTAACAATCAATGCTGCCAGTAGGTGGCGATCTTGCCTTATGTTTGAGGCCTGTGCGGGAGCTTGGCCAGACAGTCACAGAAGAGAAGTACTCTGTTTGAATCACGTATATTATTATTATTATTCTAAACACTGGCAACTCTGCCTAAGGAGGTGAAGAAGGAGAAAACTTTCCTTCTGGTTTAGCAGCATGAACGACCTTAATAATGAATGCCCAGATGCATAGACCTGTCTGTTCTGAGGACCTGGGTGTATGAGGAGTGGCCTGGGGCAGTGTTAAGAAGTGCTTCATGCATGCTAAGAAGTCAATCCTCCCTTACCTGTCCAATTTAACTGTTTCGGTGGTGACATTTAAACCCATCACTGTAGTATATCGAGAAAGCACGGCTAAAGGATGCCTAAGAGATTCTCACTTTGTATTACCCTCATCTCAATGGTTTCCAATGCCATAGACCCTACCAGAAAACTTATGGCTCCTTTCCTACTTTATCTGGCACCCCAGTCAAAACTGTGGATTTGCTCTTTGTGAACACTCTCCCTTTGTGAGAAAACAGAAAGGAGAGACTGGCTGACCTGGATCTGTGAAGGCAGAAGCTGCTATACCAACAGGCCTGGTGGAGTGAGGATTATTAACTGGGTAAAATCTGCCGACCAAGATGTCTTTCCTTGGGGACAACCCAGACTGGGGGTGTGAGTCATGAGAAGATTCCACATTAGACTGTGCTTAGTCTAAGCTCCTTGGTGAAACTCCACCACCAGCTGGGGTCATTCCCAGGTGGCCTGTCTCAGGTTTTTTGCCACACTGGGAAGCACTTCATCTTTCTCAGGTCACGGACTTCTGAGGGATAGTACCCATTCCTCTAAAGTGTCGCCCCTCCCTGTGTCATCCACAGGAAGGGCCTTCTCTAGTTTGTACTTCTGTGACAGAGCCGCTACTTCTGGTGACCCAGGACCTTCCTCACTTGGCTTGGCATCCAGATACCTGTTAAGCATCCAATGTCTGTTAAGCATTCTGCTTGAAGGCTTGAAGGCTTTCTTTAGAAATTCTCTCTCTCTCTCTCTCTCTCTCTCTCTCTCTCTCTCTCATGTGTGTGTGTGTGTGTGTGTGTGTGTGTGTGTGTGTGTGTGTGTGTATGGTTGAGCATATGAGCTATGATGTGTGTGCTTTGTGGAGTCCACCCTCTCCATTCCCATTTACACATGGGTTCTGGGGATCAAACTCTTGTGCAGCAGTCACTTTGCCTGCAGAAACAACTTGCAGGCCCAGGCTTGTCTTTAGAAGTCAATATCTGACTTGTGTTTCCAAGAACTGACCACAGGGAATCTCCCAGCACAGCCCAGCCACAAACTGGAGAGAAGCTGCAGCTGTACAAGGTTCCCAATAGAAAGAAAAGTCAAAGGCAGGTTGGCTACACTGAAGACAGTGCCTGGGCAGAGATACAGATGTCCCCTCTCCCTGAGCAGCAGGTCTGGGGTAGGGACCTCATTCATTTTCTTAAGAAGCACAGGACCTATCCCAGGTGCTTGAACTGGCTTTTTGGAGCCCATTCCCTATAATGGGATACCTTGCTCAGCCTGGATACAGTGGGGATGGGCTAGAAATGCCACACTTCATTGACTTCCCAGTAGACGTCTTACTTCCTCGTAGGAATAAGGAGGTGGGATGTGGGAGGTGGGGAGGAGAAAGACTGGGAGGATAGTATAAAAAAATAAAAAATTTAAATAAAAAAAGAAGAAAAATAATCAATGACTGGGCCCGTGGTATGGTGACACATGCCTTTAATCCCAGTATTCAGAGGCAGAGGCAGGGGTTCTTTGTGAGTTTGAGGTCAGCCTGGTCTACAGAGCTGGTTTCAGGACATCCAGATCTACACACAGAAACCTTGTCTCGAGATGCAAAAAAAAAAAAAAAAAAAAAAAAGAAGCAATTACTGAGCCTGCTCAGTGGTCAGATGTTGTAGCTGGTTGCTGTGGTGGGTGATCCTAGGGGTTGGTGGCTCTGCATGTTGAGCACCCTGCTGGGGCAGAACTGCAGTCCCCAGAATCTGGGGGCATTTCCAACCAAGCAGCTATTTGTGGGGACACTTTCCAAGCCCAAAGTCAGGAGTACTCCCAGAGTGGAGTCAGCTGAGAGGACCCACGGGCATCTCTCCCATGGTGAGAGCACATGTGTGGGGGCATCCAGTGTATATGGAAACACCCTAGGAAACACATTTCCTGCTGGGGATTGAGGTCAGCACCACGGAAAGCCGTGGCCCAGCTCAGAAATAACCAGAGCTTTTTTGGGAACCAGTATGTAACACCTTCTCTACAGAGCCTTGTAAACGTCTTAATAGCATTACCCAGGTCTGCCAGGAGACTGCTCTGCTGCCGTTGTCATTTTCAGACAGGATGCTGCCCTGATGGCAAATCACTAACCGCCTGTTACAGAGCCCAAGTCACACATAATCAAAGCTTAGATGCTGCAAAGGTCACAGGTCCGCCTCTCAGAGGACTAACCTAATATTAACTGTCTCCCTCATGAGGTGCCCCACTCAAGGTGTCCACAGTAGCCCACAAGTGACACTGACTGTGTCCTAACAAGACCAGTCCCTGGTGTGCAGGAGGCCTTTCTCCTAGATGCCCCACCTCCCATGATTTTTTAAGTTATTTTTATTTTATGTGCATTGGTGTTTTGCCTGCATGCATATCTGCATGAGAGTGTCAGATCTTGGGGTAATAGACAGTTGTTAACTGCCACATGGGTGCTGGGAATTGAACCCAGGATCTCTGGAAGAGCAGTCAGTGTTCTTAACCCCTGAGCCATCTCTCCAGTCCCACCCATGATATTTGGAATTTTGAAAGAAATTATGCAAGAAAAGCCACGTGTATGTAATAAATCTTGTACATGGTGCTCCTCTGAGACTGATGGGGACTGTGGTCCACACCTTTTGACTGATCAGGTGTACCTGCTTAGAAGAGATGGTTGAGAGTCGGGCCTGTGACTATTGGTAATTCCCTCAGAGAAAATACAGGTAGGGAGGGTCATTGGATTTGAGCCACTCCTCTTCCATATTTGTATGCAAACTCTGCCAAAATTGCCCTTGGCCTCGGGTTTGAGGCTATGGTAGACTGTATAGGATGGGGAAGGTAGACCAGAGGAGGACTGTCTAGGCAGCTGTGGGGAAGCCACCACCCATGCTGCTTTGGGGTCGCCCAGGCTCCTGTGGTCAAACCCTCACCCATCTCTGTGAGTGAGCTCATTGGCTCAGCAGGGTGAGCTGTGGTGGGACTGTGTTTTGTTTATCGTCAGGACCTTGTAAGGAGAGGCAGATATGGTTTGCATCTCTCCAGGGAAGGATTTCTCCCAATACTTTGGTAAGGAGGGAAGACGAATTCTGCCAGGACCCGGCTCTTACTCTCCTGGAGAGACTACAGGTGCCTTATTGCCTGTTGATGGAGAGGGATCATATAATATGAGGCCAAGTTTTGGTGCTGTGGTGGGTTGCTATTGGTGAGTATTGGGGCTGATTTGGTTGTGGGTGCTTCATTCAATGCAGTGTTGCCTTAGTGCTTTCAGCAGCCTTGGAGTTGGAAGTGTGATCTCCAAAGCAATCTTACTCTGGCTGCAGGAGTTTGGGAGACTGTGTGACCACTTAGAGATGCTTAATTAGAGCTGCAGCACCCACAGCATCAAGAGTGGCCATTGTCCTAATTAAGCTTTGACACTCCTCATGGCAGGCTGTGTCTTCGAAGAAAGACCTTCCTTGATCTTCCCTAGGAGCTTAGCTGGCTCCACTGAGGCCAAGATTTCTATACCTGGCTACAGATGCCTTGTCTGCCTCTGTCTCTGGTGTGGGCACACACTCGACTGCTGCTGATTGGTCTTGTCACTATGGAGTTCTGTGTATTGGACACAGTTTAATCACACAGCTCTGGATTAGTTTTATACTTGGCTGACTGCGAAAACAGGCTGTAGTAGAGTGATCGTGTTGGCCCTGGTTTCTCTTGGTTGTATGAAGGATTTTTATTTATCTTTATCTGTAACACTTACCCAACCATAGGCATTTGTTAAAGTGTTATGAATTATTCCATAGATGTTCACTCTCTTTTGGTTCCAGGCCAAGAGTTTACATTAGAAGTCAATGCCTGTGCGAGTCTTCCTGTGTGACTATTCACACGTGCAGTGAATTAACCTTGCATTTGGTCTATCCCTGGGAACGATGTCATTGGCAGGGCTAGTGCAGCCCCCTCTAGCTCCACACCCTCTTGTGTGAGGATGCCCTGTCCCTGGAGGGACAAGTTGGTGCCATTGCAAGGTTAGCCATTCCTGCCTTTCTTGAAACAAATTTTCAACTATTGAATAAATTAATCTGTCCTATATGAGGAAGCAGAAGTCAGATGTATTGAAAGGTTGACTGTCACGTGTGATATCAAAACCCATGTATTCCAGCTTGGGAGGGCTTAGCCCCCCTCTTAAGAAAATAGAAGTGACAGAAAGTATATAGAATCCCAACAGGTCTAAAATGACTATTTACTAAGAAATGTTATCAAAATATCAACCTTCTCATTTGAGATCATGTCCATGTACCTGGCTTTGAAGACAAATGCAGCATACGCATGTCCAGCCTCCCTCCTCTGCCCTCTGCAAGTAACTGAGTGTACGAGCCCAGCACACATTGGCATTAATTCAGGCTTTGCTTGCTTCTCTTAGAAGTAGAAAACCACCTTGCTTGAGGGCACAGGGGAGTTGTCCTGTGTATCAGGGTGGGACATCTGTGTCCTGATTCTGGATTGGGGGATGAGTTTCCTCGTTGAATCAAATGACATTGGGCCTCTCACAGACAAGAATGAATGAATATGTAGCCACAAGAAATGCCATGAGCAATGGCAAAAGGTTAAAAAATGACATGCCCATACTAATCTGCACTGTACATGCCACAGTAAGCTTAGTTGGCATGGGGATTTTAGAAACAGGGCATTGGGCCATCTCAGTGGAGAGATCCCACACTTGGTTGAATGTTTCCTCTTAGAACAGGTGATCTGAAAGCTTGAAGGAGCTTGCCACTTCTCATCTGGGACAGCCTTTGGCTAATCCCTGTGGAAGCTGAGCCACAAGAGCCTAGGTTAAAAGCAGAAAACAGCACTAAGCAAGTCAGGTAGCGTTATGTGATTCTGGGTAACCCTGGTTGCCTTTAGTGCCTCCCATTGGTGAACTCTCTTTATGTGGAAGTGACTTTTACTGAGTTGTCTATGACTGGCCCTGGCAAGGCTGTAAAGGGACATGAACATTGGCTGAGTTTGTTTGTTTTGGTGTGTGTGTGTGTGTGTGTGTGTGTGTGTGTGTGTGTGTGTGTGTACACATGTTTATTTGCACACATGTGTGTAGGTATGTGTGAATGTAGAATTCAATACCTGGTGGTTTCTTCAACAATTCCTCACTTCATATTGTAAATTACTATGTTATTTTATGTATGTGAGTGTTTGGCTCCACATATAGATCAGAAGTGGGTATCAGATCCCCTGGGACTGGAGTTATAAATAGTTGTGAGTTGCCATGTGGATGCTGGAAAACAAACACAGGTCCCCTGCAAGAACAAATGCTCTTAAATACTGGGTCCACTCTCCTCCTCCTCTACCTCCTCCTTTTTTTGAGATGTGAACCTGGAGCTCACTGATTCAGGGTGACCAGAAAGTTCCAGGGACTCTCCTGTCTCTTCCCTGACCAGTGCTAGGGTTGCAACGGCACTACCATCCTGGCTTTTAACATTAGGTGCAAGGTTTTCCAACTCAGGGCCTCATGATTTTTGTGGCAAGCTCTTTACCAATGTAATCCTCTCTAGTTCTCACTGTGTTTTTACACAGAAACCAGGGCCTCCATCCATAGACACAAGCTAGTGAGATTATCTAATGGTGCCCTTGCTACTTGTATGGCCCTTTAATATTCTCAAGGGATAAAAGTGACATAAGGTAGTCTCCTGTGCTCCCAGGCATCTAGGGGCTATCGCAACAGCATTGTTTGGATCCATTGGCATGCAAACAATTATAGAGGTAGAGTTGCACTGGTATGTTTTCTTTGTAACTGGAGCCCTAATGCTGCCCTGAATTCTAGGGTTCAGGGAGGTCCCCCTGCCCTTGAAAGCAGGCCATCTTATCTCAGAGAAGCAGAAAATGCTGGGTCACAATGAGATCAGCACGTGATTCCACAGACCTGGTGAAGGTTGTCTTCACCAGTCTCAAGTCACTCAACTCATGGAAGATCTAGTTAAAGTAACTCGTGGCTGGGACTTCCATCCACTGTCCTTAGATGCCAAACCTCCAGGTTTCAACTTGAACCTAAGGCTCCCTTAGCAACCCACCCATTCTCAGGTTTTTTGAGAGCTCAGGAAGGGGACTTAGTAAGGATTCTGAGACTCCATGACCAACTGTGTGAGTCAATCCCAGCTCTTTGGGCTTTCTGTGGAACTCGGACTATGTATTCCATTCTCCCTGGCCAGCCTTCTCAAAGGGAATTCTAATAGCTGTGTCCCTGAGAGATCAAGGCTTAGCTAAAGATAGGACAGTGAGTTTTAAGAGTATACAGCAGGGTATGGTCTCAGTGAGTTGTGGTTCTTTTGCAATGCTGCTGCTTGTGGGTGAGTGCATGTACGTGAGAGCAGGCACACACACACACACACACACACACACACACACACACACACACACACACACACCACACACACACACACACACACACACACACCACACACACACACACACACACACACACACACACACACACACACACACACTCTCACAGAGTGCAAGCAGATACCTTAGGTATAGGTTCAAGCCACTGTGGCCTGGGAAATGATTTTCCTTAAATTAGTAGGAATGACCAAATTGAAACGAAGAAGCTGTGACCCAAACTCTCCTTCATATTTCTGGAATCCTCTTGTTCTAGGACCCAGGTTTAAGCTCTCCTCTTTGCAAGACTTCATGGAGGCTGTCTGCTTCCTGGAGTCTGACATGCAACCCTGAGATCAGGACTCTCAAATTAGAATGCTCGGACTCTCTGCAGGAACAGGTTCCTTCTAAAACGTGTTTTTGTTTCTGTGAGAACCCCAGTGAATTTCTCTCAGGCATTAGAAAGACTAATTGCTTTACAAGAAGTAAGCCGCAATGCAAATATGCCTTCCCCCACCACATATTTTTAGCTTCTTAGGTCAGCGCTCCTCAAACTGGAACCTAAAAATACATTCCCAGAATGCCCTCTGTTTTCTGCAGAGGCGAAGCAGTGTTCAGGCCTAAGAAGTGACTCTGATAGAGTCCAGCTGTCTACCTCCAGGCCCTCTACTGAGGAAAATTCCAAGCTCACAGGAGCCTGGCTCCCTGCAGGCATCCACATGCCTGCTCCTGTCTAGGTTGGTGCAGCCCTCCAGAGCATGCGGGTGCCTAGAGTACCCCATGCCTTTTCTTAGTTGCTATGTCCCTCTTTAGACAGAGATCATTCCTTGACTCCTGGAGAGGGGAGGGGGCATGTGTGTTTCTTCCTTGCAAATGTTGACACATACCAGTTGTACCACCTGTCTCTTTCTGAGTCACCCTTAGGCAACAGTGCTTCTCTTAGAATACCTGGGCCAAGGAACAGGTTTTGGCCCAGTAGATTCAGAAGGACAGGCCTCTCTGGACCTCTTTCTTTGTCCAACATTATTAAAGGCCATGTTTCACAATACCCGAAGCCCTCTTAAAGCTCTCTGTCCGATCTCTAGCTAAGTGTTGCTGTCTCTTAGGACACAGCAGGTAGAATTTCATCCAGAAATGCTGACCAGAGTCAATGGATTCTGTAGTCAGGGCTCCACATCAAGTCCAAGGAGCTGGGGACTGACTCTCACAACTGGTCATGGAGTCCAAAGAGCCCCACTGTGTGCCACTTTCAGCCTGAGACCCTGGAGAACAGGAGATATGGAGGGACACTTGGTCACCTTTCAGTCAGGAGCTCTGGTATTTGAAGAGAGCAGATGGTCCCAGTTGCAGGGTAGCATTAATGGGTCCTCTGTGAGTCGACTGAGCCCTGTCCTCTTGGTGAGTGCAATCTTCACCCATTCTGTGGATTCACCAGTTGATCTCTCTCCAGAAGGAGACCATGTTTGCTGGCTAGATGGCATGTGGTATAAGCCAATCAACAAGCTCAGATGAGCCAGTGCACTGCCTGGCTCGCTGTGGTGTGTAGATGTGCTCCATGGCATGTAAACAGACAACATAATAAAATGCTTTGTCTAGTTTCAAGCCCCTGAAGGTCCATGAAACTCCCTTTTGGTTTCACTGCCCTGGGAGGTGTAGTTCTGGGCCTTGTTATTATCTACACATGGACTAAATTAATGCAGGACTATAATAGAGGACCAAGATGTAAGGCTATTTTGTACCTGTGGGGGACATGTCGAATTAGGGAATCATATTGGTTGAGGGTGTATTTTAGCTTCACTTCTGCCTCTAACACCAGCGACTGCACAAATCAGGGTGGAGCTTCTAATGATGGGAGGTCTTTGTAAGGTGAATCCTGTCTCTAAAAACATGCTTTATTCCCTTCTACATCCAATTCTGGTTCTCATAGTTACTCTCTGAGGCAGGTACCTTCGGTGCTTCCTCCCTCGTGGGGAAGGAGCCAGGCCAGGCAATCAGTCAAGCTGAATCTGGGGTCTGAACTCTGCTTTTCAGTTGAGTAGAGCAGAGTGACAGCTGAGACCTTTCCCTCTGTGGTTTGCCTTGGTTTCTTCCTAGATACAAGCTGAGAAACCCCGGCAGTCACTTGACCCACTGTGCTACCGTGGTCTCTAGAGAGGAAGCACACGGTGATCGCTGCCTATAGAATGCAATGAGGCTATCAAGAATCAACACCCATGACTGAGGCTGTAAATATGCGTGGCAGGCACACAGGCCAAGCCACTGTGTTGCTATGATGTGTGTGCCAACAGCGTCTCCTTGGAAAGATTCCTTAGGCTAGGCAGAGGCAGTCAGCCAGGCTGAGCATGGAAGGTGATATGCAAAAGAAGCCACAAAAGGCCCCGGGAGGTGGTTCAGCATGAGGACCTGAGTTCAGTCCCCCAGAACCTATACTAAAAGAGCCAGGCAGAGGCAAAGCAGTACAGACCTGTAATAGCTACACTGGGAAGACAGAGACAGGAAGATACCTGGTCAGCTAATTTGGCCAAACAGGGAAGTCCTGGGCAACAGTGAGAGAGTGAGAAACCCTTGTTCCAATGCTTTCCAAAATAAGGTGGAGAGAGATTGAGGGAAACACCTGCCATTGGCCTCTGGACACACACACACACACACACACACACACACACACACACACACACACACACACACGAAGGCATCATATGGGCTTGTAGACATGGAGAGATGGGTGATGCTATAGGCTCAGGAGGCAACAAATGCTTTTTTTATTCAGGGCTGGGACTATGGAGATGTGGGGGATTTTCTATAATTTGTTCTTTCAGGCTTGAATGGAGTTGAATTGTGCTAAATGTGAAGAGATACATTTTCTTCAGAAGAGATGGATCCCTCCTCTTATGTCTGATTGTAGAATGTGTAGGTCAGTGGATGTTGGGGCATGTGCTGTCACCTTTTGGATAGGGATCTGCATGGCTGAATAACATTTTTAGGTGAAATGGCCAAGACTCCAATGCCTATTGAAAGCTGTGATAAATTGTGGTACCTGAGCAAGCCAGGGATTAGGTAGGGAAGCAAATCATACCACTGTGGCCAGTGTCTGTGTGTATAATACAGTGTGGTACCCTTCTCTGTGCTCATGATGCAGTGGGGTAGCCTTGTCTGTGCTCATGATGCAGTGTCGTGCCCTTGGCACAGAAGGAGATAAATGTCTACTTTCCTTTGTCTTTTTTAGCTATCAGACCCCCAAACTGGGGAGAAAGTGAGACGAGATTTCACGATTTTGCTGCTTCTTCACAGAAGGTAGGCTTCCATGCACAGACATCCTTCTGCTCTTGAAAGGGCCATAGGCCAAGGACTCCATGTACCGTGTGTGTGGTCTCTACACACTCACTTGGTGGCTATTTCATACATGTATATGATTATGAATGACCATGGTGTATGGTTCTAGTTCATCCCAGCTAGGCAAACAGGGCCTCTGTGGGCTCTTCTATGGGCTCCATTGTCTCCATAGGCTCTGTGGGCTCTGGATCTCCACTATTGGGCTGGTAAGCACTGTGAATAGTGACAACTGAGGTGACCACCTTGAAGTGTCCTCTGGCAGAGCTGTGGATATCCTCAATCCTGTAGTTGAGTGTGGATGTAAGGCCAGTGTACATTTTCCTTAATGATGGCCTCATGTAGCAGACAGAATAAACTTGCTGGCAGGGAAGGGACTCATTTGGCTTTACTGTTGGAATCTCAACCATGTCTTCCTTGGAGCAGGCACAGAATTTGAACAATGGCTGGGTTGGCTGTGAGAAATGAGCTCTGGCTGCCAACTGTACCATTCTTTTCATCTCAACAACACAGGACAAGGAATTGGTGACACAAGAGCTAACTCTCTCCCATAAATCATTTCTCCACATCAGGCAGGGCCAGACCAGAAATGCTGTGGGGTTGCTGGAAGGTATGTGAAGCAGGGTCTAATGTGGGTGTAGAGAGAGGGTGGGTGCAGACACTGAGACCCTCACGGGGGATAGCTGGGGTTGATAATTTATTAATGGAGAGCCATGCTCACAAGTACAGTGAGAATGATGCCCTGCAGAGCAAGGCTCAGTCCCTGGGCTTGAAAGCAAAAGCTAGCAGAACTGAGGACTCTTGAAAACCAGGGTAAGAGGATGTTGTTCAGTGCAGACATCAGAGGAGACACATGGATGTGTCCTACAGCCTAGGTGGATTAGTTCATGGAATAGGACCATCACAATTGCACCCCACAGCAGAATGCTGGGGCAAATGTACACAGTCTCTCAAGGCCAAGGAGTAGACTTCAGCATGTTCTTCTGTTTTAGGGTTCAGTATCAGAACTCCTCCTCCCTTGTGACTTTCCTCCCCTATGCAGGGTAGATGAGGATTCCAGGGCTCTAACTTCCTCTTCTGGCCTTCTAGTCATCTGAGATGCTGCCCAGTGGTGATCCTGATACAAGGCATTCTCATGCACACTTACTTCTAGGCCAAGATCCTTAAGATTGGAGACACTGGGACAAAGGGATCTAGAGGACGTCAGATAGAATGGTAGCCATGCTTATCTTCCAGGGTAATTCCCCACTTCCCCCAATTGATGGGGGACATCTTCTGTAAGCTGTGAATACATGTTTCTCTTATTGGTTGTTGAATAAAGCTGTTTCATCCAGTGGACAGGCAGGATTTAGCTATGAAGGAAATCCTAACAGGGACAGAAAAGGTGATTTGTGGAGTCAAGAAAATGGCCATGTAGCTACTCAGAAGGTAGGTTGCCCTGGCATTCTCTGCTAAGCCACAATTCATTGGTTTCACTGTTGGAATCTCAACCATGTATTCCTTGGATTAGACAGAATTTGAACAATGACTGGGTTGGCTGTGAGGAATTTAAGAGAGAGCTAGCCAGATAGAATATAATTATAATTAATATAAGCCTCTGTGGGACTAAATGGCTGAGAGATCGAGCAGGGCAGAAACTTCTGTCTATACTCTTTCTAAAGAGTACAGCTTTTCCTTAGATGTTAATAGACAACATTTCTACTTCTTTCCCTAAGCCTACTCAGTCTTCCCCAGGCCCAAGTCCCTGTGCCCATTCATTTCTCATACGATAGGCAGTTGAGAATTTATGGCCCTCTCATCCTCTGTAAGTAGGATCTGGGTTTCTGTCACCTATGTCATGCTGTGCCTCATCAGGAAGACATTCAGTTTCTGTGAACTGAGGCTGGAATTCATAGCAGTGCAGTCTCTGCACACATTGTCCCTACTACTTGTACCACACACAATGGAGTGATTTTCCCTATACAACTATAATGGCTTCCTAGTCATGGTGGCTTGTAGAAGCACAGCTTACTGTATCTTTACATGAGAACCATCCTTTATGCATACACAGTGACAGCTTGTATTCAATTTCTCAGCCTTGACTGGATCCAAGGAAAAAGTTCAATCATTCAGTACCACTGTTGGTGTTCCTTGATATGAGTGGTTCGCCAATGGGGCTTCCTTCCTTCAACCCAAGGATCCTTCTGACAGATCGGCTTCCCCTCCCTTCTCTTCTTAGCTCCAAGATGAGACATGATCTGATCCCCTGCCCTAGACTAGGGTGGGCTTCTCATGGTGCACAGTTTGTAAAGAAAACTCTTTCTGCTAGCCGCCTGAGTTCTGCTACCATGTTAGGGCCCCCAAATAACACACAGAGATTAATATTAGTTACAGTGCTGCTGGCCAATGACTAGGATTTCATATTTGCTAGCTTTGTCTTAATTATCAACCATAACCATTAATCTATATATTTTATAAAGATTTATTGAGGATGCCAGTGGCATGCGTCCTCTCTTTCCAGTATCACATGGTGACTCACCTCTTTACTACATTTTCCAGAATCCTTCTTCTCTCCTGGTCCCACCTAACTTGCTTCCCTATTGGCCAATAGTGCTTTATTTATCAACCAATAAGACAAACATATACACAGAAGGACTTCCCCCATCAACAGTTGCTACTTCAATTTCAGTGGGAAGTTCACATTCACAGTCCACCAGAAAGCTCCGTACCCACAGAATCTGTATCCATGGTGACTGGGCTACTCTGTCTCCTGCATGGTCACTGGCACAGGGCTCACAGATGCTCCAAAGTGTCCATCCTTGGAAGGGTCTGTGGGCATCCACAGAACCATTATATTCTTATGAAAGATCTGTAGGCATCATTAAGCCATTCTGTGCTACCCTTTCCTGGGTAATTAGGAGACTACTATGACTAAAATGTGTTCTCCAAGCCTTTGCTTTTGTATAAGTATTTGGTGTTCCTGGGTATTTGTGTCATATGTACCTACTGTGCTAAACCCAGCTGATGGTCTTACATGTCATCTCATCTTTTATTATTGGAGCTTCCAAATTGGGAAGAAGATCAAATTTTGGAGGTGTGCTGTGAGAGTTATGAAGGCAGAAGGGGGCGTTGGACTGAAGTGATTATATGTCCTGATGGTGTCTGTTTTGTCTGGAAGCGCCTCTGCATAATTTCATGTCAAGCAGAATAAAATAATCTCTCCTGCTGGTGCTTTGTAGTCAGATTGTAGGGAATCTTCATAAAATATGCCGACAACACATCTTTGATCCAGTATTCATATATTCTCACACACACCAAATTTCAAGGCCATGTTTAAGGGAATAAAGAAAAAGAGCCCCTATAAAAAATGACAACTATGCTGCTTGGCTTAGAGAGAACCTCTAACAAATATTTAGATCTTCTGACCTTCCAACTTAAAAAGTTATTAATTTATGTAGGTGTGTGCAGTTGCATACGTGATTATGAGTGTGTACTGGGTGCATGCATGATGTATGTGTGGAAGTCAGAGGGAAATTGAATCTCTCCTTCCACCTTGTGTGCTGGGTGGGTAGAACTCAAGTTATGAGGCTGTGTGGCAATCGCTTAACCCACTGGGCTATCTTGCCAGCCCAGCTTCTAAGTCCTTAACCTCTAACCCACCAGTGTCCAAATTCCTACTCAGTCTCTAAGCAGTTGCTCTTGACACTGATAAGATCATGTCAGTGCATGTCTGACAAACGGCACATGCTGCTGAGTGAGAATTCATGTGTGGGCTGTGGTGGACTTGGGTCTATGTTCCCAGCTGGTGGGTTTTCCAGGATGAAGGGCTGTGTCTTTTGCATGTTTGGACACTGGGAACATTTCAGGAAGAGGCTGTTTGCTAGCAGAAGAGAAGTTGCTTCCCTTGGAAAGGAAGTAGGGCTCTAGAACAGCCCAGTTCTAGAGCAGCTCCAGGTCACAGTCAGGAGCTCAGTTAGACAACTAATCTAGTGTTGTGTAGTTTGAAGATCTGCAGAAGACCTTCCTGTTTGGAGGGTGAGTGGAAATGGTTTCCAGAACCATGTGGAGATAAGTGTATGTCCATAAAGATAGAACACAGCATGGACTAGCACAGTGAATGGTGGGGAAAATATGAAATATTTATCCATATCAAGAACATACTTTCACTCATCATGTACTGGCCATTCAACAACTAAGTGTGGTGATGAGGCCAGGGCAGTTAGCACTTCTATATCCCCAGACTTTTGCAATGTCACTTTTGATAACAACAGGCAAGCTCTGACTGAGTAGATGGGAGCTCATGTGAGCAAAGATAACACCCTGCTGGGTGGCACAACAGTGGTGCCAGGGTGGTGTCTGACTTCCAAAAGAGAGGTGAATGGCTGTCCCAGAGAGCTATATGGGACAGTGGTATTTCAGGCAAAATAATATTGAACACTCAACCATGATTGTGGCCACCCATAAAGACAATCTAAGGAAGAAACTAGAATACTTAAGTCTTATTTCTTAACACATGGCCCAGACTCTTAGATAGGAGAAACTGACCAGCTTTGAAAGTTCTGTAACTATAGGCCCTGCAAAGGTAGGTTCAGAGATCACCTCCCCCTATCAAAGGGCTTCTGCTCTTACTGACCTAAAGGCTAAGGCTACTCTCTGTGACATTGCAGTACTTACTTTTTTGTTGCCGTGATAAACTAACTACCAAGATCAAGAGTAACTCAAGGAAGAATTTATTTTGGCCTAGGTTACTAGAGGGCTAGAGTCCCTAATGGCAGGGAAGGCATGGCAGCAGGCAGATAGAGTGTTCATGTGGGCACCTCTGAGGTAAGGTTGTAGACAGACTAGGCATAAAGGACATAGCATGGGGGCTCACCTCACCCTGCATTTCAAGGACAGCCTGATGGCTAGGCCAGAAATGAGTGTGTGCTTTTAGTGACTTACTGATTTTTTTTTGGACAGGGTTTTCTGGATCCTAGGTTTGTGTATAACTCATTATGTATCTGGGGATGTCCTTGTTCTTCTGATCTTCCTGTCTCCACCTCCAGAGTTCTAGGGTTACAGGCCCAGGAGACTAGCCCACTTGATGCTGTATAGGAGCTGAATCCAGTGCTTCATTCATGCTTCCAGCCAAACCCTATCCTGGCCCTTATTGCTGCTCTGGGTTTGCATCTGAGCCCACCAAACCCTCATTGCTGCTCTGGGTTTGTAGTCAGTCCCAACTACTGCTGGGTTTGCTGTCCTTTGCTTATTTTGATCTTTGGCCCAGTGGTTTTTTTGACTCAGCTGAAATGCCTACATCTTCAGTGTTCTGTAGAACAATGACTCTGTCTTTTCTACTTTGTGTCTTCACCCTACACCCACAAGAAATTGCAAGATTCTGCTTGTCAGTTACAAAACAGACAAAAGAAAACCGAGTTTCTTCAGTTTAGAAAAACAAAACAAAATTTGTTACTTGGTTACTGTGGTAAATAAAGATTTTGCCAATTTTAACATTTTCTCCACAAGGGAGTGATACCAGCACTACAGATCTTGGTTGCTTTAGTTGTTGTAACATGGACACTACAGTGTGGTTGACCAATAAACAACAGTTTGCAGTTGACATTTCCAGGGGCAGGGAAGGCAAGGTGAAGACAGTGTAGATCCAGCATCTACTGAGGTCTGGCTTTCTGGTTCCTAGATGGCACCATCTTTGTGTCCTCCCATGTGGAAATGGCAGGGTGCTGTGAAAGGTCTCATTTATAAAGGTTCTAACCCTATTCCTATGGGCTCCATCCCCATGAGTCATTCAACCCCAAGGCCCCCACCTCCCTGCTCTGTAACCTCAGGGGTGAAGTTTTAGGAGGTGAATTACAGAGACACAGAGCTTCAGTCTTGCACCTTGCTTCACTAAATCTCAGCACCATCAACTGAGAGATAAGTCATAAGTTTATACACAGCCAAAATGCTGCAGATAAAAGTAGGACATAATCCTTCCTTCCCAGTGAAAGTTTCAACTTGCATATCTTAAAGAGCTCTTTAAGTCATATATGGATAATCTAGGTAGCTCTTGAGTACACAGAGATATATGCATATGTATGCATATATATAGTGTATATTGATAAAGGGATCTCTAAACCTCTGCAGAATTGACCTGTTTTTGCCCACTTAACTCAGAGTCATCAATGTCTCTAACTCCACCCACTGTGGACTTCTCAGATCACAACCTCTCCAGAGGTGGTGTATCGCCACATGTCCAGGATGTGTTGGTCCTGACATACCCCAGGGATGGCAGTGACATCCCTGCTTCCTCTGTGCTTCTTGCTTTTAGATGCTCAGAAGTCCTTCGGTTATCTTACATGACCAGCCATCATCTTCTAGGCTGGTCTCTTCCTTGAGCCATCTTTGGGCTCCAGGGTCATTGTTTGCCGTGGGACTTTTAAGGGAAGTCCTCTATTCATGAGTTCCCTTCAGCTAGGGGCTGAGATGTGACAGGTGGCGACATTAGGTGTGGGAACCACGTAACAGAGTTACTAGTTCTTATCTTATTATCTTATTGGGTAGGGAGGATTGTAAATGGTCAGTAGTGATGCTAAGAGGACTTCTAACTGGAGACCTAAAAGAAAAAAACAAAACAAAACAAAACAAAAGATCAGAAGGCCAGAATGTATTATACACACTCCACTGGGAATGAGAACACTTGAGTTTCCACGAAGATAAAATACATCAGATTGGCACTGTGTGGTCTCAGAGTGCCATGTACCTGCTCGGTGTGTAGGCATGTCTGTGGAGGGCATGTTTGTTACTAAAGATGGAACCAAGACTTCTCCCTGTTGCTTTTGACTCAGTGTCTTCACCCCCCCCCAATCTAATGATTCCCTTGCATATCACAGCAGAACCTAGAGATGTCAAAACCTTTATTTTTCAAACAAGCATGGATCTTTATTTTAGTGTCAGAAAGCCCAGTCTTTGGACAGGAGTTCAGGTAGATGACACCTTGCTCCAAATTGTCATCCAGTAACCCTGGAGAGACAGTCTAGATGTCAAACCTTATTCTACATCAAAAAGGAACTTGGAAGTAAAGGAAAAATAGAGGATATAAGATTCTTATAGGTTTTTTTCACTTGGTATTTCAAGAACGCAGTGCAGAGATTTCTTACTGGAATCTCCCCCTCATGCCTGTTCAATCCTTCAGAGTTTGCAGGACTCTTTCTCCTGGAAAAGCACTGATTCTAGGCAGGGGCTCTCCCTCTGAGTTATACCCCCATTCCTCATTGGGGAATTCTAGGCAGGGGATCTCCCTCTCAGCCATACCTTTCTTAGCCACACACCCAGCCCCTCTCCATTGTTACTATGACATATACAATTCAATTAAATTCATTAAGAATCTTAAGAAGTTAAGCTCTTAGTTGAATCCTCCTTGGCTCAGTACTTACACCATCATTTTCTTCCCAATGGTCCCATCTAGGAACAGTAACAGGTACCCTTCCTTTTAATGGGTAACAGAGCATTACCCTGTTGCTGTGGTGGCTCAAATGCTCTGGGTCCACTTGATTTCCTGATCTTCCTTCTCACTGGGTCCCGAATACCCCTGAGCAGATGCAGGGAGCTTGGATCCTGCATTTCTGTTTCATGCAGGTGTTTGCCTTGGCTGAGCTTCAGTGATTGTCATTATCTTCTGAGGGCAAGTGTGGCTGTTTCCTTATTAGGCTCTAATGAAAGTGGTTCAGCATCCATAGATGAGGTTGTCACCAAGAACTTCTGCTTCTAGGCAAATAAGAAGGAGGGGGACAAAACCCAGGTTGATGGAAAGGGGCCTATGAGAAGCAAGGACAAGACCCCAGTGGGTATGAGAAGGGTCATGGAGTACAGGTGACACACATGTAGAGAAAGGAAATATTTGGAGGGAGGAAAAGAACCAGCCAGAGGATGCAGGGAGACAGGTAAGGGTGGTAGAGAATGATTCTAAAAAAAAGAACAAATTATTTTGACATGAAAATTCCACAGTGAGACCCATTACTTTTAATGCTAACTTAAAAAATAACAATAAAAAAGAAAAACATGATACATAAGCAAAACCACGGGGTGGTTGTAACTCATTCCACAACAGTAAATTGTACTCTGTGACAGCCTTACTTCTAATCATGAAACCAGGTGCCAAGGACCCAGGAGGTACTGAGTTACCACAGGGTTGGCATCCGTGCTCTGAGAAATGCTGTGGCTGAGTCCTGGGAGGAGGGCTTTTGTCTACGGGCCTGTTCCTGTTCCTGCCTTCTTCAAAGAAAAGGGTCAGTCCTATCTTCTGAGCCTGGAGTTGGCTTAGCCTTCCTGCTCAGCAGGTGACTGTCAACATAGGGGTGTGTTTGTGTGTGTGTGTGTGTGTGTGTGTGTGTGTGTGTGTGTGTGTGAGAGAGAGAGAGAGAGAGAGAGAGAGAGAGATAGATGGAGAGAGGATAGTATATTGTATATCTGTGTGTATGAAAGAAAGTGTGTGTGAGAGCGAGAGATGGAGAGAGGATAATGTATCTGTGTGTATGAAAGAGTGTGTGTGTGTGTGTGTGTGTGTGTGTGTGTGTGTGTGTGTGTGTGTATGTGTAAGCAACACAGAGACAGAAATACAGACAGACATACAGAGACAGACACACACACACACACACACATACACACACAGAAAGAGATAGAGATATAGAGATAGATAGATAGATAGATAGATAGATAGATAGATAGAGAGAGAGAGAGAGAGAGATGAGCGAGTGTTTAGTTTCAGCTCTGTGTAGAACTATGGTGCTCTTGAAATGTCCCTTCTCTGAGAGGAACAGACAGACAGACAGACAGACAGACAGACAGACAGACAGACAGAGGGACTCATGAGTGGGCTAGGCTGTGTCACAGGACAATGGCCCAGGAAGGTTGCCAGGGACACTCACAGAGATGCTGATTTGACATGCTGTCCCTCTGGCTGGGCTGAGGTGTGATGGAATGGCTACAGTAGTACTTGTAGCTAATTCTCCATCTACCTCTTCCCAGTGGTATTCTAATGAACAGACATCAAATTCCAAGAAGTCTACTTACCATTTGGTTGACTTTTGTGTTTGGATGTTTTCATGGCTTACATGTTTTTCTGGACAGTCTTCTCCCATGTCAATAATTTCCCCTGAATCTTGTTATTTTTGATATCTCCAATTTCTTACATACTAATACCAAAGTACAAAGGTAACATTACATTTGCATTTTCTCATGAGACTTTCCCCTGTATTCTTAAAGTTCTTTAGGCTCTGTTTCTGAGAACACCACTGGGACGTACTGTTTCGACAGTTTTCATGTTTTAGAGGGATCAGTATTATTTAGTGAAGATTGTAGAATATCTTTCTTGTCCCCTTGACACCCAGTGTGTTTCTAGGGACCTGAGCAATTTTCTCTCTGGATAGTGAGCCCCTAAGTGGTACAGTGCTTGCCAAAGATCAGGCATCCAGTAATGGCATGAGCCCCTACACAACTGTTCAAAGAAGTGGGACCCTGGAAAGAGACAAGATTCCAAACACACTGTCAAAAACTACAAGAATATTAGACAGCATGTTTTTCCTACAAGTGTCCTTTCCATTTGCTGTGATCAAGTACCCCCCCAAAAAAAAGCTGATACGATGATAGCAGGGAGGGTCTCCTTAGCTCACAGTCCCAGGTCACATCCCATCCTTACTGAAAATCAAGACGGTGGCAACTTGGAGCTGCTGTTCGCACCCACAATCAAGAGCCCAAACCAGGAATTAATCCTCGTATGCTGGTGCCCAGCTGGCAATCCTCTTTTACCCATTCCAGAACCCAGACTCTCAGATAGTGCTGTCTAAGTATGTCCAGGGTGGCTTGGTTCTCAGTGATGTTTTTGAAAGGTTAATTGGAAGACAGTTTTTTTTTTAAATTCTTTCAGTAGGATATTCATAGCTTAAAATGTGTATATATAGAGGAGAAATTTCAGCCAGAAAGAAATATAAATGGTCCTTAGGGCAAGCATAGGACAGGAAGGAATTCACACACTGCCAGCCTCAGACAAGGGTGGCTTGGTGCTAAACCTGTGGACTCCTGTCATCACTGGGCCCTGTGCTGTGTGGAGTCCAGAACTCTGTTACATTTGTTTGTTGAGCAATCACCCCTGGGAAGAATTCTTTTTCTCTAAACCACCACACAAAAACCATGGGACTTTTTAAAAAATCTATCCTGGTTACAGTTTGCTTAGAAAATGAAGTTAGGTCACTGGTACCCATCCCACAGAAATGTCTGCACACAGAGCGATAAGAAGAATCTGAGGGCCAAGGTGTCCTGGGACTGAAGTGAGATGGACATGGGCTCTTCTGTTGGGGACAGCTGCTGGAAAAGACAATAGTTGGGTAGGAAAGCTGGAGTCTGGGAGAGACATACTTAGACGTGTGCAGATAGATATCCAGTGAGGGAGTGGCCTAAGGTCAGAGAGTGAGTGACTCCAGGTTCCTGATTATTTCTAAGTTAAACAGAGTGATGGTTCTGTGTACCTGTTTTGTCCTTACCACGAGGAAGAATGAAGCCCCCATTCAGCTCTCCAACTTGCCCAGTCATGTGGGATGATGGCTCACCTCACCACTGCATCCTTAAAGTGAGATAGGGCAATAGTTCACTCATTGCATTTATCCATATAATCAGGAGTGATGGAGTCTCTATGAATCTGTCCTACCCCTAAAGCCTGGCTGATTGACAGCTCTGCACAGCTGTTTAAGCTGATATCCAGGAGAGATGGCCTGTTCATAGAGAAGATTTTCAGAAAGTGTTTTGAGCCTTACATGCCAAGATAGTCCCCTGTCCTTTGCCATACTAAGGGCTCTGGTCATTGGAAGGTAAGCCAATGGGTATGACTGCGCATGGTCCAACTGCCCTTACAGAGTGTGTATTCTTTGTAAATGTGGCTCCACATGACTGTGGTAGGCTTCCTGCTCCACTCCTGAGAGCACCTCTGTCTTCCAGGACCCTGTGCTCTGTGTGAGATCAGCAGCATAGTGTCAAAGACGTGATCTCTGCTCTAGAAGATACCAGGCTCCTTCCCTACTGCTAGATCTGCCAACCCCACATCCCAGGCTGTCCACCCATTAGGCTCAGCACCATTCCTTGGTTTCCACAGCACTCTAGGTGGCATCTGGAGAGGACACAGATCAATTAGACATCTCCTCCTGTGTGATGCTCAATGTGCTGAAGGGAAGACAGGCATGCAAACAACCAGCACCACTGCTAAGCAGGGGATAATCGAGCAGCAGGCTGGATTCCCAGTGAAGAAAGGATTCACTCTGATTGGAGCTGCAGCAGAGTCTCCATAAATGACACAAGACTTAGAGAGGCTAAAAGGATAAGCTAGGGAGTTAGGGATGCAGATTTGAATTGGAGACTCTATGCTGGCTGAGCTTTCCCCCTCAAAGCTGAAGTCTGAGGCTGTGGCTTTATGGAAACTGGTGAGGGACTCATTTTGTATCAAGTATGCTTCAATGTATCTAATGTATGAGTTGGGGTCTAGACACCCCTTGCAGCTATGTGTTTCTGCTCACCCAGGCCAGAGTTCTTGGCCTTCTCAAGTAGTCATAGCCATGGCCATCCTATACAGGTTACCAGGAGTCCAAATGTGTGTTACAGAATTGGTCATTTTTGCTATCCTATGTCTACATCCCTAAACGCTTAGGAATTTTCTCAAAGAAGGAAATGGCATGGTTGAAGACTCAGCTCTTAGATTATATGAACAAAACAATGTGTAAGCAATCTTCTTACAGAAGTATACTTTGGGAACCACTGCTACCATAGTTTCTGCCTTAAAATAAAAACTTGGAATAGTTTCTACCTATCAATGTACTCTTGTCTCCTCTGGAGAACAACAGATGGAATAGGATATTCTAATCAAACCACTGTATATCAAAGAATGGCCATGCATGTCTCTAAACCACTCTTGATTTGGACGGAAGGGAAGAGAGATGCTTGCTCCACAATTTATGCTTCCCCATTCCTTCCTTGTATAGAACTAGATACAGGCACAGATGAAGGGTAGAGATGACAGAGAGATACAGAGGACAGCTATAAGATATAGAGAGATGGCAGAAGAGTGGGTGTGGATGGATGATAGATCAGATAGATAGATCATTACACACATATCTGACAGATGGTAGGTAATTGAAAAGTGTGGTCTTTATGCATACCATGGATGGATGAGCAGATAAATAGCCAAATAGCCACGTATGCTTAAAAGAATACATTTGCAAGTTATAAATGTGGACTATTTTCTTAAAAGATCATAATGGAATAAAGAAGCTTTCTCCCTTGATGTGGTAGACTTTGGGGAGCCCCTTTTGAGGGTCTGGGGAAAGGAGGGGGTATGGCTAGGGGCAGGTGGGAAGGAGAGGGAGAGGGAGAAGGGATTGACATCTGAAGCAAGCTTGTTCCTAATTTGAACTAATAAAATAAAATAAAAAAGAAGTTTTCTCCTTAAAGTGATCAATGCCACTGTACAAAGCAAAGATTATGACTGAGACACAAGTGGAATGATGTGTTAGGGATGTTTGGTGCATGGCATGATGTGAAGGCTTTAGACTCATCCAAGTAGACAAACTTTGGAAAGCCCTGTTTCTCACTCAGCATTAAGGGTATCACCACAAAGCCAGAAGATCCCAGGAATCTGGCTCACAACAGCAAGGATACAGAAACCCATGGGCCATCTGTGGAATCTAGAGAACAGGACATTTATCAGGCAGATGATGTGGCCCTGGGAACCATGGCCACATGGTAGAGTGAGGAGCCTGGGCTTCATGCTGAGAGCAATAGCCAGTCACAGTAGCTTTAGAATAGAATAATCTTCTCCTGGCTTGGGTGTGTTTTTAGTGCTATTTCATATGGAAATTCATAGACAAGAATCAAGGCTAATGCAGGATTAAACAGACTCACTGTGGGTACTTCATACCATGTAGTGAGAAGAGCTCGACAAGTGGCAAGTGCCCAAATTCCTTCATATTGCATATACTTCCTCAGCCTGGGCTGTGCAACTCCTGACCCATGCATCGTCTAGCTACATATATGCCTAAGCAGTAGGGATGTGGGAGGGGACTTTGGACTTCTGAGTATAGCCGTGCCCACTGTCCATCCATGCAGCCGACTGTCATCCCTCAGGATTCCTCAGAGTCTGGACAGCTCAGAACATAGGACAATGGAAAACTGTGCCGTCTACATTTGTGCTTCTTAAAAGGGTTCTACCATGTAGATTCCCAGGATTTCTGGTTAAAATGTACTCCCTAATTTAGGAAGATTGGGTGGGATGGAGACTCTGTATTCCTAACTTGTATGTCCCAGGCGATTCTGTCAGGGTTGGGAATAGAGAAAGGAATGAAGGAAAGATCTAGAAATGCAGCCACACTGCTGTTGTCTGGGGTGTTTAACATTTTATGCTTTAAAAGTCTTCTTCCAAAGCTGAGTAAGAAAGAATTATGAGCACGCACCGTGATTCAACATAATAGACAATATTTAAAAATGCAGTGATTGTGCCAAGCAACAGGCCTGTCCTCATTCTGAACTTCAGAATGAGAAGCAAGGTTAGCTTCAACTTTTCCGACTGGCCTCAGCCCAGCAGGATGAACCATTACAGAATTTCACTTCTTCCCTTGGAAAAAAGAAGGTTCAGGGAAGGGCATCCTCATTACCAAGTTGAACCCCCTGTGTAAGGACAAGCCCCGAAACCATCATAGTTTCTGAGCGTCTGCATGCAGGGTCTGCTAGCTTGCTCAGCATTTGTCTGAACCACAGAAGGGAGAATTTCAGTATTTTGAATGCACATTTTATAAGCCTCACGCTGAATATGCATTTCTGAGAATTAGGTAAAATATGAAAAGTCCAAGGAGATTAATTCAGTTGATCTCCCTTTAAAGTCTAGGGAAGCCATGCTGTATTCTGCTGTTGGTAGACAGTCCTGCCCATCAGTTCGCCAGCCAAAGAGCCCAGGGATATTTGAAAAAAAAAAAAAAAAACAAAAGTTTCACTGCCCAGGCACATTCTGGAGGAGCACTCTCCCTGTGTGTGCCCAAGGGACAGACCCAAGGTTCAGAATGGGACCTCCGTCTCAGCATTTCTACTCTGTGAATGCCTTTAAAATCCTATGTAGTACCCTTAATATCAAATTTTTGAATATATATATATATATATATATATATATATATATATATAAACTGAGGTCATTGTTCTCATGGGGAGCTATGTAGACGTAATTTGCAGAGTTAAAGTTTTTTTTTGAAATTTTGAATTGTTAGTGATTATTTCCTGAGGTTTGGAATAAAATGACATAGTTGAAATAATTAAGTGTGAATTATTTTCAAATGTAGACCCCAAGATGGAGAAGCAGCCTATAGGCCTTGTGGGTGCCTGGCCTTGGACCTCACTCCTTTCCTTTTTTGTTTGTTTGTTTGCTTGCTTTCCTTAATCAGTTCCAATTTTTTGTTTGTTTGTTTTGGGTGGGGAATTTGGAGGATATTGATATAGCCTGTTGGGTTACAGCTAACAGGATTAGAGTGTCCACTGGACTCACCGTTCTCAGCCAGGGCGGGATTCTCTGATAAATCCCAGAACTCTGAAAAATCCTGTTCACTTCCCATCACACCATTCCGTCTATGTCTTACTCATCTGCTCAGAGCCCACCTGAGGAAGGACCATCTCTCTGTTGATTACATGAGTGAGGAAAGGAACACAGTCTAACCAAATAATGTCAACAAAAGGTGGCTGAGAACCTTTAGCAGGCCCCAAATCTCAGTGTTTACTTGTGCTGGGATTGAGCCTAGGAAACTACCCAGAGCTTGGCCTTGCTTGAAAATCTAGTATCTAGAGCCATGGCTCTGTTCATTCTGTTTTTGAGAAACTCAGGGTCACACACACGGATGCTACTAATGTGACTTTTGGAGCCACTGTGGGAGAAGAGTGGGCCTGAACCTTTGGGTCTCTATGGACTATTTTGAGATTCTGATTAAATATCTACAATTTAGTCAAATATATACCTCTCTATAATGTTCAGAAATAAGAGTCTCCTAATAAAAGAAATTAGATATTTCAGACAATGTCTTACAAAGGTAAACAAAACATGTCTGACCTTTCAATAATTCAGTACTTAAATTATCTTAATGTTTACCACCTTGCATTCCACTTTGATGTGGTTTAGCCTCCCCAGTTTATAGTTAATCTCCCACATTTTCGAGTTTACAAATAGCAATATTCCTGGCCCTAACCTTTGGGCCTCTCCAGTTTTCCCCAGTGCCCCCTCTCCACCTATTGCTCTACTTCTGTTCCTTCCCTCCAGCTAGCTAAACTGCCCTGCAGGTGAGAAAGTGGTATTGGGTACCATACACCTCTGGCGGTTCAGTCTAAGGACTAAACACATTCCCACCAGGACATTTCTATGGGCAGTCTGAGAACCTGGCTGATCTGGCCAGACGCCCATTCTTTTCCCACAGAGATTTTTGGTTCCAAAACTGATTTTCTCTGAAGCTGGCAGCACACATCCTACACTTTGCAGGGTCTCCATCTTGCCCTACCATCTACTTGAGCAGGAGCGGATCCGTTCCTTCACATTTGTTCATGCAGCCATGTTGCAAATCCCTGCTCACTGTCTGCTCTTCTAGTCAGTCTTTCCATGTAGTTTTGAGATACCTTTGCCAAGTAACACTGGACTAGAGGTGGTTCAGTGGGGCAAAGTTCATGTGAGGTGGGCATGAGGACCTGAGTTTGGATGGAGAAGTGTGCTCCTGAAATCCCAGTGCTCTTATGGTGGCAGGAGTGATAGAGACAGGGGAGCCTGGAAGCTCCTGTGCCAGCTGGCCTGAACAGTGCACACAATAAGAGAGTGTCTAAACAAGGTGGAAGTTGACAACTGGTACCTGACTTTGTCATCTAACCTCCAAGCATACTCTGCAGCATGAGTTTGCACTCATACACACGAACATGGCTAATTTAATATCTCTTCCCCTCTCTACTTACCTAGTGATGTACAAACAATATTTAGTAAAATCATTTAACAATGTCATGTAACACATAGCAAACATTCCTAATGTATTTTGGTTCTATTTTTTTTTTTTTTTTGTCTTGAGAATGATTCTTCTTGCCTTGTCATTACCCAATGGTCTAGAATATTTAGGTTGTTATTTGACTTAATTTCCATTTTAAATGTGGATGATTCATTTAAAGACTTAAATCATATCCATAAGCACCACTTGTTCCCCAAGAGCAAACAGAGCATCCACATGGTAACAGAGAGGGAAATTGCTGGGAAGTCAGTGAGGATTAGAAGGAGAAACGTGAGGGGCAGGGTATTCAGCCAGGAGGTCTGAGCCAGAGTCAATGCCTAGCTAAGGTCTGAGGGAAGGGCGCCAGGCAGCATGGTCTGCAGAGGAGCCCAGGGAGAGGATATTCAGCAGCATGGTCTCTACAGGAGCCTGGAGAGGCTGATCCCAGGTCCAGCTCAGATTGCTGAACCATTTTCAGTGCAGACACTGTGACTTGCATCTTTCATACGACTATTGTGAGCTTTCACTGAGGTAATACAGGCAACCCCTAAATACTGTGCCTCAAGTCTGTTAAAAGTCTTGGGAGTGGTGACCATGACTGCTGTCATCGGCAGCTATTTTAAGCCCTGCCTGAGACAGAAGTCTATATATGACATAGTCACAGCTCACACTGACACCCAGGATCTGGCTTCCACTTTTAATTGAAATTGTCAGAGTGTATTCCAACCTGGCGTTTTCTAAATGCAGAGGGCATCCTCATATGCAGCAGCCGTTGTGCAAATCTCAGACATCCCACGGGGTAACCCTCCCCAGATTCTTTCTATTCTCTTGCTCAGTTCTCTCAGAGTCAGCGTTTGTTGGATTGCCATGAAAACCTCCAACACAAATCCTCTTCCTTGGACTTATTGTGGCCTCCTTTAATTCACCAACTTCAACTTTGTGAGAACATAGGTAAGCAGGCTGAAGACTCTAGTTCTCATAGTCACTACTTGGACTCAGTATTTGAAGAAAAGAGCATTTGAGCCAACGTATTCTCGTTAGTGGCTTCTGAAAGTCACACCTTTTCAGAGACCTTTGAAGGAATTCATGAGATGTACCATCTCCATAGACTGTATTGCCCTTGTTAGGAGCTAAAGTAGTTACCAGAGCATTGTTAGGACATACATAGAGCAGCCCTGTCTTGAGGAAGTGATATGACAGCTCTGAGATACAGGCTCTTTGTAGCAGCTCCACGACAGGGTGAAACCCCATTATAGTGAGGGGGAAGGAGGGAGGGACAGAAAGAGAGGGAGGAATGGAGAGAGAGGGAGGGAAGGAGAGGGAGAGAGGGAAGGGATGAAGGGAGGCAGGGACAGAGGGAGAGAGGGAGGAATGGAGAAAGAGGGAGGGAAGGAGAGGGAGGGAGGGAAGGGAGAAAGGAATGGAGACAGGGAGAGAGAGAGAGAGAGAGAGAGAGAGAGAGAGAGAGAGAGAGAGACTGAGACTGAGACTGAGACTGAGACTGAGACTTGCTTTTAACAAAGCGCCTGTCTATGCAAATCTCCCCCAGCCCTGGTTTTAAAGATCATAGGCAGTCCTGTCTGCTGCACTCATTTCTTGCTCTTCTACATCCCCTGGCATCAGAACAAACTTCAAAAAAAGAGGCAGCATGCGCCCAGGTACTCAGAGAAGCCAGAAATTCAGTTGATAAATGATTGTTCAAAGCTGACAGATTATATCAATTAGCATTTGTGAAGTGGGCAGTTGGCAGGTGACTGGTGATTTGTTTCCTCAGTTCTTCAACTCCTCTCAAAGCAGGGTGGGTTTCACCTTTCCTAGATCAAAGGCAGGCTGAGTTCCTTAGGAATTCAGATCAGCTTTTCTGTTTTACATACCAGCCAGCCATGCAAATGAGCTATGCAAATGACCTTCCTAGTTGTTCACCAGTGTATAGTGCCCTATCTGACTCTTCCTCATGACTCCCCCATGACTTACTGTTTGCAGAAAGAACCAGTAGGGAGAGGGTGGGTGATAGAGGCCACCATGGCAGGCAGTGTGGTGAGGAGTCAGTGAATAAGCACATTTACACACATTCACATATATACCACACATTTTACTCACAGATGTACACACAGTTATACATGCCCATGGATACACACACATAGTTTTACTTATATATCCACTCAAACATAGAAGCACACAAATGTAACCACATGCATGTTTACACTCCTCCCCCAACACACACCCTTAGTAGGAAAAGTACTTCATAATTAAATGAGTGGCTCATTTGATACTGTATCCGAGGAAGGATTCCAGCGGATCTGGGAGAGCCTAGTGCAGGGCTGACATATGCAAGAAGGCAGGGATACATCCAGGTGAAGGCTGCCCCGGCTGGCTGTGATGCCTCAGTGTTGGACAAAGACATCCCTGGAGTTCAGGGGTGGAGCTTGTGATGTGGGTTGCAGTTCTCTAGCAAAGGCAAACATCTCTGGTGCAAGCATCCAGTACGGTTCAACATGGGGGCTTAATGAAGCATTTGGGTTTATAATCCTCTGTCCCTGTGCTCTGTGCAAACCAGTGTGGTGCATGGGGCTGTGTGCTCGGTATCTGAGATACGATGTCACCTGCATCCGGCATGGCTGGTCTCAACTCTGAGTTCCTTGGGAACACAAGATGGTAGAATGGCACCAGAAATCAAACAGCAGCCAGATTCAGCACTGCTTTCTCTGCCTTAGGAATCTTCGCTCTATCTTCATTGCAATCAGATAATATTTATTTCACCCCTGTGGGCCTGGTGCCATGCAGGGCAATGCTTCTCCAACAGTCACCTCACTCTGGTGGCTTTTCAGATGTACCTGGCCTATTTTGTTCAGAAATCAATTTCTTTCTTGTTAACAGAAAGGTTATTTTGTGCTCATTAAAATCACCAGATAATTGAATTTGTTTGCAATTTCAATGAGAGTGTTTCAAAGGACACTGGGGGTAAATGCCCCCCCCCATAGATAAAGCACCAGGGGCTCTTTGGTCACCAGCCTTGCTTTCTGTCTGGGTGTTCATAGTCCACTGTGCCCACCAAGAGCACATAAACAAGCATCATTATAAAGCATACATTAGACACAGGCATTTAATTTCCATAAAGACTGTCCTCTTATCCTTCATATTAGTTACCTGCTATTTGTAATTGCTAATTTTGTTTTTATTTTTTCTCATAAAGTTTCACCCAATGGTGAGTTAAAAAGAAAACAACTTGTAATTCAGACAAAAATGCTAATTGTGGATTATGCAAATAGATGTTTAAGGTGACAGTGTCAGCAATCTTGTTCTTGCTTCTTGTAAAATTGTCGGATGTAAAATGAATTAACCATTTCAACCAGGTAAATATTCAGATAATCTTTATTAAAGCAAGCCTCTTAGTCAGCTGCCATTGCATCCAGTGAGTAGTCAGCAAGGCCCATCCCTCCTGCATTATGGGTTAGATATTCTGTATGTCTTCTGGGCACATCACAGCCCCACCTGGGATGTTATCCCTCACCCAGCAATCTAGAAAATGTGGAAGATGTACCTAATGAATACTGCCTTTAGAAGCAGAGCTGGCTCACTGAAAACCAAACACGTGACCCTAGCCATACCCTGCCTCTAGGTCAGGATGCTTTGCGGTATTTCTGCAAACACAAGTAGTTCCCAAGGCCTGGGGTTTGTTCACAGATTTAGGGATTAACATGGGGCTTTATGATATAGGTCTAGGCAGGGATCAGAGAGATGGAGAGGAAGGAATCACCCAGGGAGGCCCAGGATAACTGAGATACTGGGACACAGACAGCTAAGACCTCCATACACTATTATCCATATATATATATATATATATATATATATTATATATTATATATATTATCCATATATATATGTTGGGTCTAGCCTAACATGCCATTTAGAACCTGTGAGTTAATGTTTTTGGACCAAGGTAAGAAGCGGAAACTTTGGGGAGAGAAATTTCAGATGGGGGTGTGTGTGAGGTGTGTCCTACTGTATTTCTTAAAGTATCCATCCGCCAGTTATGACTTAGGAGACACAGACCTCCCTCTAGCCACAGGCTTGAAGATGACCTTACATGTGAAGTTATGGGTGACAAGTGCTAGTTTTAGAAGGGTAAGCTTTAAGCCTGTGACTTCCCATGCTCTTGAGACCCCAGGCGGCTCCCAGGAAGAGGAGGAGTATGGTTAACTTTGGCTGTGGGCTCTGCTGCTCCTATGGGCATATGTCAGGGCAGTAAAACATGTAGGCCGACAGAGGAAAACAGCCACAGACACCTGGGGCTCTTGCCCAGATTTCCTGCTGGCACCTCTCTAGGACTGTGATGATTAGTGCTCCTCAGCTCTGGGATTTTATTTGTTCGTTTTTAATATACACAGCACCCCTATTTGACACATGTGCCAGGTCAGATCCCTGCGACTGAGACACTCAAGGTGATCAGCTGATAAAGAAGGATGGTTACTATGGCTCAGTTTGTGGTCTCAGCCTTTGTTGCTTGGCCCTATTGTTTCAAATCTGTGAAACATTTGTCCTCCTGTGGGGAGATAGTAGGATGAAAGCACTTATCTCAAGTCAAAGTAGAAGAAGAGACCAGGGTACCACTATGCCTAAGACATACCCCTAGAGACCTGAAGCACTCTCACCAGGAAGGTCCTGCCTCTTAAAGTCCTTTCAGTCTCCCATGTGCTCTACCATGGGACCCATCCTGTCACACTTGGATCTTAGGGGACAGTCTCACACTGCAACACCTTCTGTCTGCAGTGCTGTTTCCCATGACAGGTACAAAACCCTGGTGTTTGTCTCCTAACTAGCTCTCTACTAACCCTTTCTGACAGTGGTCTCTATGGCAGGCCTTTGCTCCATCATCCCCCACCCCAGCACCTTGCCTCCTTTTTCTGTTTATTAAAGAGAAACCAGAGAAAGCAGGATCTCCCACTAGATAGGAGAAAGCAGGATTTCCCACCATGTAGGAGACATCCTGCTGGCTTGCTCAGGCTGTGCTTGCTCAGCCTCATCCTTTCTGGCCTTATTTCAAGCTTTTACACCAGTGACTAATTCAGAGCCTCTATCCTCTGCCTGCCACATCACGCTGCCTGAAATTATATTAAAATCATTGATGACTTTTACCAATTGCATCATCAAAGTGCCAGAAGAATGCCATATTTCTCCTCTTGTTTTCTACAGATGTTGGGCACATTAACATTCTTTTTTTCATTCTCTTTTTAAAAATGATTATTATTGTATATGTACACATGTGTGGGAAGACCTGCCACAGCACATGTATGAGGTCAGTGGACAACTTTGTGGAATTCTCTCCTTTCTCTCTTATGTGGGTCCTGAGGAATGAACCCAGGTCACCAAGCTTGCATAGCAAGTACCTTTATCTACTGAGCCATATTAATGGGCCCTTATCTGCCTTTCTTTTTTCTTTTATGCTTTTTAAAATTAATTAATTTTTAACATTCCAATCCCAGTTCCCCTCCCTTCTCTCCTCCCACTCTCCCCACTTTTCCCTCCCCACTTCCCATTTGCTCCTCAGAGAAGGTAATGAAAGACCCCGAAGGGATACTTTCGTAGAGGGAGACCCACACACCCAGGAATCAGCGAGGCCACGAACTGGATGCAAAAAACAAGAGGCTTTATTGGAGACGCAGGTACCTGGGGCGACTTAGCTTCTGTGTGGCTAAGCGCCCCGAGCCAAGGGAAAAGGGGTCCTTATATAGGAAAAAAGGCGCAAGCTAGGAGCAAGGATTCTATTGGATAATTCTAATGAGGCATTATACAGAGCTATTCCCATTGGTCAATGTATATGAGGCGCTATACAGGGTTATTCAAATGAGGCAAAGTACAGAGTTATTCAAATGAGGTGAAACACAGAGTCTTTCAAATGAGGCGAAATACAGAATCATTTCCATTGGATGGTTCAAATGAGACACAGAGCCATTCCAGATCAGCATATTCTCAAGGTCTGGTGTCTGGTACAGCAGACTCAATTCCCCCCCCTTTCCTGATGGCTGACCTTGGGGGCGGAGACCTTGGGACGGAGTGTTTCTCTTCGGGCGGGGCGGGGGCTCAGGGGCAGAGCTCCAGGCCGGCTCACTCGGTGTTTGTTCTCGTGCTGACCCACCTGGTGCTCGCCCTCGTGCCAGCCCACCCGGTGCTCGTTCTCGGGCTGGCCCACCTGGTGCTCATTCTCGGGCCGGCCCCACCCGGTGCTTGTTCTCGGGCCGGGCGGGGAAAGGCCACCGGGGGTGGGGATCGGGGAAGCCGCCGACAGGAGGAAGAGGAGACAAACTTGAGAAAGAAAGGGCTAAGGGACAGGGGTCTTTCAGTAAGGCCTCCCCTAGGAAGTCTACTAAGTCTGTTCCATCATCTCATTAATTCAGGACCAAACTATCTCTCCACCCTCCACATTCCTGTGTTCAGGTTGAGCAAGGCATCTCTCCATATGGAATGGGCTCTACTAAGTCAGTTTGTGCATTAGAGTTAGATCTTGAACCTACTGCCAGGGGCCTCATGTATTGTCCCAGCCACACCATTGTCATCTATATTAAAGGAGTCAAGTTCTCTCTTATGCAGATTCCCCATTTGTCAGACCTGAGTCAGTGATCTCTCACTAGCTTGGGTCAGCTGATTCTGTGGGTTTCCCCATCATGGTCTTGACTCCTTTGTTCATATTCTCATTCTTCCCTCAGTTTGATTGTACTCCAGGAGCTTGGCCCGTTGATTAGTTGTGGATTTCCTCATCTTCTTCCATCGGTATCTGGGAGAGGGTTCTAGCTTCTCTGGGGTTGTAGATTGTAGGCTTTGTATCTTTTGGTTTATGTCTGGTATCCACTTATGAGTGAGTACATATTATATTTGTCTTTCAGGGTCTGGGTTACCTCAGGATGGTTTTTCTCTAGTTCTGTCCATTTGCCTTCAAATTTTAGGATGCCATTGTTTCTTACATTGAGTAGTAATCTATTGTGTAAATACTACACATTTTCTTTATCCATTCTTTAGTTGAGGGGCATCTAGGTTGTTTCCAAGATCTGACTGTTATGAATAATGTTGCTATGAACATAGTTGAGCAAATGTCCTTGTGGTGTGAATGTGCCTCCTTTGGGTATATGCACAACCGTGGTATTGCAGCGCCTTGAGGTAGGTTGATTCCTAATTTTCTGAGAAATCACCATACTGATTTCCACAGTGACTGGACAAGTTTGCACTCCCACCAGCAATGGAGAAGTGTTCCCCTTTCTCCACAACCTCTCCAGCAAGCCATGAAGAACAAGCCACTAGGCAGCACCCCTCCATGTACTCTGCACCAGCTCCTGCCTTCAAGTTCCTTTCTGTTCCTATCCTGACTTCCTTTAATGATGAACTATGATGTGGAAGTGTAAGCTGAAGAAATCCTTTCCTCCCCAACTTGCTTTTTTGTCATGGTGTTTTGTCATAGCAATAAATACCCTAACTAAGACAACAAATGCCTCAGGCAGAGCACGTCCCCTCTCCCCCCACTGTCCACAGTCAGTTGCTTTCATGGAAAGTAACCATATTGACAGTTAAAAGTTCAGTGGTAAGCTGTAGAAATTCTGGGATGGGCCTTGCCAAATTTTATTTGAAGCTTTAATTGGATCAAGGGAATATTTTTACCTTTAAGCTAAATTAGTGATCACTAATCCTAGAGGAAGGTAATTAGCTATTCAATTTAATCTTGAAGCCAGGCAAGAGTATTTTCCGTGGTGACATGAATTTCTATAGGTGTATTTAATACCTAAAACCTATTTTATGGCTTTTGTACTAAAAAAATGGGGATTAAAATATTGAGCTACAAACTATGCCAATAGTAACATCAAGGCATGTCTGCAGTTGGTTTGAATTGTAGCTGAGCTCACAGTGTTCAGAGCAGTGTGTGTGTGTGTGTGTGTGTGTAAGCAGAGTTTAATCTCAGGTGTTATGCCTCAGATGCCATCCACTTTGTTTTTGAGATAGGGTTTATCATGGGCCTAGAACTCTCCAATTTAACTGGGTCAGTTGTCTATTAAGTCAGAGGAATCCACCGAGCTCTGGGATTATAATCAGGTGCCACTGCACTCAGCATTTCTATGCAGATTCTGGGGCTCAAACTCAGGCCCTCATGCTTGTGTGGCAAACACTTTACCCACTGGGGCATCCCCCCAGCCCTCACCAGGGTATTTTTCTTCTTTAAATTTTTCACATTGGTGAGAAAATTCAGAGTCTCCCACCTAGAACACCACAATTCAGTCTATTATTAGACCTGATTTCTCAGCCCCCAGGGGATACCCGGCAAAAGTTTGTATGCAATGTCCTATCTTTTTTCTGAATTACATGTTTCTAATTTAGTTGTTTTTCATTTTGGTGTGGGCTTCTGCTGCTGTAAGTGCTCTTATAAATTGCATATTCATGTCCGGTACCACCCTAAAACCCAGAACTTGTCTGATGTTTCTTTATGGCTTGTTTGTTAAGGTGGAACCAGAAAAAATTAAGGTACTACATCTTAATTTAAAAATACTTATAAAAATAGAACCTTGGAATAATTGGAAATGACGCTGGATAAAAAGGGTAATATAGAAATATTTAACTATTAGTTACCAACTTATAGTGAGAACATTTCACAACTTTAAAAAATGGTAACCTACAGGAAATGCAGCTTAGTGAAAGGAAGCTAACCCTCCCTCTTTTCTTCTTCCCAGTTCCTGTGAGATGAACAGCTGTGTTCTATGGAGTGCTACTGCTGTGACACTCTGCCTTTCCTCAGACCAAAGCAAGGAGGCCAACCAACCAATGCCTGGCAATCTCCCAAACTGTGAGTCAACTGCTCTTTTTAAGTTAGTTACCTCTAGTGTTTGGTTGTGATAAAAGAGTTGACGAATACATTAGAATTGTGCTCTTTGCTCACCAAACAAAAACTCACACTGAATAAGATGTCCGTCAAGTGAGACATTTGCTGACCTGGTGATGGGCTGAGCATCAGATAGAAAGAAGAATAACTGCAAGGATCAGTCCACACAGGTCAGGAATGGAAAAATCTTGCATGTTGAGTCATGATTCTCGTCTTTCCTCCTGGATGCTAATTTCTATCTTTTTTTGTGAATGATTCCTGTTTCTCTAATACTTACGGAGGTATTCAGTCTCAACAAACCCCTTCTCAATGTATATTAAACAGCCTCTTTATAAATCATTATAAACTTCTTTATAAACTCTTTATTGGTACTTTTTTGCCTGGGACCCCCAATAAGGTTAAACCTCTACGTGTCTTTTTATGAGTGTGCAGACTCTCCTCCATGTCTGACCAACTTTATGTCTCCTGAGCACCTCTCCTGGTGGCCTTCATCTAGCACCAGCTTCATGCCCTTGTCTCTATCAGATCCCTGTCTCCTTGAGTTTCTGTATGACTCGATCACATTCCTCTGACACTGGGGCCATCTCCACTCTCACTGTCCTGGCCTCAGCTCTCCATAGAGTAAGAGAATGTTTCTAAATGTAGATGGCATTCTGAGCCTCTCAGGCTCACACACACCTGGGGCCTCTAGCTGTCATGACTAGAGCCTGCCCTGCCCTTGGGTATGCATACATATGCAAAAGCCCTGTCTCTCCATTTTGCTCTCTCAATAGCCACATTTAACCTGCCCTTTCTCAAGTTTTCTTTGACACTTTATGGCTATAGATTTGTACATTCCATTTCTCTGTGAAACAGCCTCAGATTTCTTTTCTCCTGTGCAAGTCCGACTCCTACCTCAGAAGCCCTCTCAGAACAGCTCTCCCTTCCAGAGGGCCTTCCAGCATCACAATGGCCATGGTGTTTTGCAGATATATTTCACCCAGACTGCAGACTCTCAGAAATGAGATTGTCACAGCTCCTTTGTATCCTTGATTGCTGAAGTAGATCCACTCTATTGTCTTCTGTGAATTCTGTCTGTGGGATCAGTTGCTTCTGTCCAGAGCCACATCTGCTGGCAGTGGGTTAGCACTACCCTGGTTTAGCCTTCTTGAACTCATTAAGTTTTAGATTTGCTAACGTCATCTTTTTACTTTGTGATTTTTCTCTTAGAAGTCCAAGGTCTCCAAGGATTTTGATTATGTCATTGCTGGTGTGTGTGTGATTGTCATTTCAAATTTGCACATCCTATGACGATCACTTGTGTTTAGATAGAAGTCAAGCACCACCTATAGTAAAGACTCTGGCTAGTCACAGCAGACTTGCTTGTCATGACAAAAGATGTGGGAGAAGCTCCAACATCCCTTGATGGCTGGATAAACAAACATGGTACACAGGTATGGTGGAATACTATACACCTTTGAAAAGGAAGGCAATACTGATGAAGAACTGAACCCTGAAGACATTGTTCCACAATACATTATGGCAGGCACAAAGAACAAAGACTTGTGACTCCCCTCATGTGAAGCAGGAAGGTGGTCACCATCAGGGGCAAATTATATTCGTGGGTTCCCAGGGTTACATGATTGGCATGGTAACAAATGGTGAAGGGGTACAGAGGTCATGGTATGAGTGTAGAATAGTATAGAGACGGTCGGGATGTTAACATTTTGGCGTGTTGTATTTAAGGCCTCTGCAAATGGCAGACACTCCACTGGTGTTATTTTACCACAATGGAAAAAAACCACAACAAACCCTCCTGGGGTGTGTTTGGATCAGCAGGTTCATTTGTGACAGTGGAAGGTGGATTTTCAGGGACAGCGGTGAGGACAGTTGGGCTTGTGAAGCAAGTCAAAAGCTGCTGCAGCAGCCCAGATATTTATTTGAGTGTTGCCTGCCTTTTTGAAAGCATTTTCTTCTTTAATTTATGTCCTTTGATAATTTTGAAAGGGCCACTGACCTGTATGTTTTTCAATCTGGCGACCTGTTTTCTCAGGGACTGCTCACAATAGCAGACAGGCAGGTGTGACATTTCTGTGAACTTCTAGTGGCTGCCCCAGCTTTGAAAATATGTTCCTGAGATGGGTCCCACTGAGGGATGGAGTCCAGGTAGATGTGTGATTATGTTTTCTGAGCCTGTAGTGGGTCTCACTCCTGACCAATCACTGAACTCTATTCTGAAACCAAACCAACACCATTATTTTTTTTGGGGGGGGGATTGGTCATACAAAGTGAAGTAGCTAATATAATTGAATTCTATAAAAGAAAAACTAAAATTGAAAGTAAGTGATACTTCCTCAGAACATACAGATCAATGGTTTGTTAAAAGGAAGGAGTCTCAGATAAAGAGGCATTGTGGGGCTTTGTGGTGGGTTTGGCAGGTCATCAGGATGGAATCATATTTTGTTGAAGAATCTGGCAAAAAAGACAAATGAGAGCTAAGAAGATGAAGTCCATGGGAAGGTGTTCCTTGCATCCTTCAGCCATGATGTCGGCTACTAGGGATCCTGTAAGATCTATGTAAGTTCACTTTGTATGCATCTGGTGGCTTTTATCTGAATGAAACAGCCTGGAACTATCCAGTGTTTAAGCCTGGACAGACTCAGTGAATTATTGGAGATAACAACCTGTGATATTCTATTACAGGATTAGGGTATTTCTTTAAACTATCTGGAGCTCAAAGTGTGTTTCTAGATTTTTCAGCACCCTGGGCTATGAGGATGGCTGTCCAGCATGTGACATTGGCTGTCTGTACTGCTGTTGGATGCAGCCTGAGAAGCCTGCCTAATCATTTCCTAGGCTGCAGAGTGAGCCCAGAGACATCTATCATCCATTCCCTTCTAAAACTGGGTGTGGACTTCAGCCCTGGCTGTGAAGAGCAGTCCAGGGGACTGAGGACATTAACTGAGACCTGGGCTGTATCAGAACATCTCTCTGTGAAGCATGACTCAGATAGAACTCTGAAGCCATTCCCCTGCTGGGGTGCAGAACCGTCATCAGGAGACATTGCTTTCCATGATCCCCCAAACTTCAAAATCGGTTCTGGGGCATCCATTAGTCTTCTGTGATGTTAAACTTATGTGGAAACTCACAGGCTAGCATGCCTTTGTCACCAATTTCCTAAATGCAGCTCCTCCATTGACTAAGACCTTCAACTCAAAGAGGACTTACACTTTTGGTGTCTTAATATAGAGCTAGCCTTTACCTTTTTTTTAGGAACACAAAGCCTTCTGTGGTTATGGTGTATTTTAAAAATTTGATGACTTGTCTACGACCATACCACCCTGAATGTGCCTGATCTCATCTGATCTCGGAAAAATTTGATGACTTTTAGAGTTTCTTTGGAAGTGTCATGGCAATCTCCATCTTCCTAAAGGAAGCCCATTGGAATGTGGAGGGACGGGTGACGTGTACTTAGGATCTCATCGTATAGATGGATTTTACACAGAGTCCCCAGGATTGCTCTGAGGATTACAGCTCACCCAGCCATGAGCAGCCCTTTCTCATGAACAGTGATTGACCAGGACCTGAAGAGCCACTGGTAGAAGCAATGCATCAACTCCCATCACTTTGAGTGCATTAGCAACAATAATTTTTTTCTAGTTCCCAGTTAAGGGCTGGTGTATGTCTGACATTAGTTGATGAACTGTGGTGACAGGCTTCAGCTGTGGTGACAGGTTTCCACCTGCTGCAGAGGCCAAGTGGTAGGCTCTGGGCCAGTGTATTGTCCTGTTCTGGGCAGGTTTTCCAGTAAACCCTTATGCTGCTTGTTGTTTCAGAAGCGTATCACCCAGACAGTGGGAACAATATTTTCTTCTTAGTTTGCATGTTCACTGTTTCTATCAGGTACACTGTCACACCCGTGTTATGGGATGCAGTGGTAATGAACTCAGTGTGCTAAAGTAGGAAAGTGCAGAGAAACAGAAAGGCTACACAAAGACACCGAACTGTGTTGTAGCAACAGGCTAATGGCATCTTCAACTTAGCATGAAGTATGCTTGGAGGATAAATACTAGGCATCCATATTGTATATGCCCTTCTTGTGAAATGAGTTGACAGTGTGTGTTGGCCAGAAAGTCATCTTGGGAGCTAAAAAAGGTTCATTTGTCCCTTTTAATTAATCCAATGCATGCAGAATGTGCATCAGGTCCTGTCCTGAGAGGGTCAGGGTGTGGCAGATGGCTGTAGCACTGCTGTCACTTAGGCAGACGCAGCCAGGAACTGTCTGAAGACAGGGATGGGACTTCTGTGAAACTGTAGGTGACACTTGAGGAAGCTGTGTGTTTTTCACAGAGACACACAGGCCAAGAGAAGATTCACAGTGAATATAAACAGACATCGAGTCAGGCTTGGGAAATACCCTCTGGTAGATGACGTCACAGTAGACAGGTGCAGTTACATCTCAGCCCATCAATATGACAGGCTTTACCACATCCCTTCTGAATTTTCTTCAGGGTCCTGAAAATCCAGCACTTACTCAAAGGAAGTGTGCAACTGTGGGTGACTGTGCTGTTTTATACCCCTTTATAAGAGTCATATTATCCCCTAGATTTGGAAATACTAGAGTTCCCCCTTTCTGGTTCCTATCCATTTAAAAGGCGAGATCTGTATTTGATTCTGTGTCTATTTCATCGTCTGCTTGGTATTCCTCGTACAGTTAGTACTATGATCAATTACACCTGTGGAGCAGCCTTTTCTTGAGACAGAATGCAGTGATGGGGTGAAGGGCCTTCTTCAGAGCTTTTGAGTCCTCTACTCCAGACTCCCAGCAGGTGGCGCTGTGAGAATACAAATGTAAGGGCACAGCTGCACATCCCTAATGAACATAAGGCTCCGATGCCCACTCTTTTCTTCTTCTTCTTCTTCTTCTTCTTCTTCTTCTTCTTCTTCTTCTTCTTCTTCTTCTTCTTCTTCTTCTTCTTCTTCTTCTTCTTCTCCTCCTCCTCCTCCTCCTCCTCCTCCTCCTCCTCCTCCTCTTCCTCCTCCCCTCCTCCTTCTTTCATAGTTTTAGAAGCTCAGCAAATTCAATTTCTTCAGCCATTATTCATCTCTAGTGAGAGACAAGTAAGTGACTGTCCACTCTGGGGACCGCTGAGTCAGAAATCCAGGCACCTGGGCTCACTGAAGCTCAGGCTGTGCCAAGTCAGGCATTCCTGGAGGACCTAGACAGTTAAGCAGACACTCAAAGTATCTTACTATTCTGGGCAACAGCAACAATGAAATAATGCATTGTAAGTCTGTGTGGTTAAAATTATTGGGTGACTTACATTCTTCCTATAAAACAATCAGTTAGAAACCCAGCACTAAAGGTGGAGAGGTGACTCAGCACACCTGGCACATATCAGCTCAAAGCTGCCTATAACTCCAGGAGACCTGACCTCTGCCTCTGGCCTCTTTAGGCTCCCGAGTGAATGTGGCACATATAAGCTTGTGCATCCATACACACAGATACATAAATAAAATAGATCTTTTAAAATGCCATAATTGTACCTACTGCATCCAGGAAGCTGGAGGCAGACCTAGTATCTCTCGACCAGCAAAAGTCTAAATTACCTCACACATTTGTTCCTGAGTTGTGGTATGGCCTGCAAGGTAGGATACCTCACTTCATAGTGAGCATAGGCTCAGGCCACAGAGGCCCGGGATCACATTAGGACTCTGCTCAAAATGAACAGATGCACTAGGACCCAGAGCCCCTTTTGAATGAGTGGATTCTGGAGTCTTTCCAGGAAAGGCTATGTCCATGCACCCTGCCATTGTAGCTATCTGCCTTTTAACCCACAGCCATCAGGCAGGCAGACTTGCATAGCCCTTCTTGGAGCCCCCTTTGCTGGCCTTTCAGACTCTGGGCCCCAATAGTTGTGGTTTCCTTTTGCCATTGCACACATGTCCTAAAGAGGTGATGTACACAGAGGAGGGGTACACATAGGTGTGGTACACAGAGGTAGAGTTTGACACAGGCGGTGTACACAGAGGTGGTGTGCACACAGGGCATGGGAGTGACTGGGCTCATTCTGGCAAAGGCCACACTCTACCTTGACACCCAGGTGGACCAGCATTCCTAATCTCTCAGGCCAGTCCTGCTCATCAGGCAGGCAGAGCTGCAGGTTCCTGCAGGGTGTGACCACAGCTTGCCAATAGTCAGTATGTTAGTTACAAGACTGAACGATGGCTAATTCCGGAAGGTTCTTGCCACAGAAGCCTGAAGACCTAAGATTGATCTCTAGACCCATGTAAAAAGCCAAGTGTGATAATCCCTGTGCTGGGGATTAGGACAATGATAGGTAGATTCCCCTGGGCTTGTCAGCTAGCCAGTGTCACCTAATCAGTGAGTCCTAGGTCATGATGAGAGTTCCATCTCTAAAAAGAATGTGCATGGCTGTTAAGGAACAACACCCGAAGCTGACCTCAGGCCTCCACATGCACACACACCCATGCCCATGTATATCACATGAATACACACAAACACCCAGGCATGCATTCACCACTCACAAACTTGTAATTTACTATGTTTAGCTCTTATTGAGGCTAAAGTGGTTGTTGCAAGGAGTGGAGTGAGGTCATCGTAAAACTAATTGATTGATCCAAGGAAAGTAAGTGCAGCAGGTGATTAATCTCATCTCACCCATTACTCACTCCCTCCTCCTGAGTCCTCACTGGCTGCTTGCCTGGTCCAGCCTTCTGCACATGCCAGAGGTGGATGCCATAAAGGAAGGGCTACACTATCTGGATCGATCTGCTGTATTGTTTCCTTGATGCTCTTAAAGCCTGCTTGACAGGCAGGCTGCTGAGAATAACAGGAGGAACACATTAGGGGCTGGCTTGTGCGGTAATTAATCTGAGTCTTGTCCCATTAGTGCTGCTAATTGGCTACATGGGAGGAAAAAGCCCAGCAGTCTTGGAGAGGGGAGATCACCCTAAGATTGGTTCAGCAGTTGGGATCATTAACTGTTTGCTTTTTATTTTATTTTTTTCCCTCAAACCAGCCAAACAGTCTTGTCATGAATGTTTTTGTAAATTAGTTTTGGACTGGAACCTCAGAGCAAGCCACTGCCCCTCAGTTATATTCCTGAAAGTTCTAAAGGTCCCTCTAATTAGGGAACTCCATGGAGCTTTGTCTTGAATTTTATGGTCTGTGAATTTTTCCTCCCCGTTGGCTCCTATCCTGCACAATTCATGAAAGCAAACAAGAGCATGTGCCATGATCCTATCTTCAGGAGGGAAGCAGGTGCAGGAGTCTGGGCTGTGGCTGTTCAACTCTTCCTACAGCACAGAGGTAGCTGGACTCATAAGTTCCACACCCGGGTCCTTGACACACAGTCAGACAGACAGTTCTCTCATTGATGGGCCCTCTCATTGTTGGGCTTGCAGCCTCTAAGGCTTTGCCCTTAAATGTATTTTCCTTTGATCCTCATCTTGGCATCTGTCCTTGCCCCTCTCAGAACCATTCATGAGGCATCAAAGTATGTGTTAGGTGTACTGAAATCTTCCAGAGGACATACTTATCATCCAGGGCAGGGAAAATGAAATCATGCCATTTCTAAGGCAATGCATAGAACTGGCAATCATCATGCTAAGCCAAGAAGCCAGGCTTAGAGGCACCAAGATCACATGGGGTCGCTCATATGTAGATGTTAGTTTAAAAAATAGTCATATAAGATATGCCTGTGGGCCAGGCAGTAGGGGCACACACCTATAATTCCAGCACTGGGAGGAGAGGGGGGAGGCAGAGGCTGGCGGATCTCTGTGAGTTCAAGGACATCCTGGTCTACAAAGCTACACAGAGAAATTCTGACTTGAAAAATAAAAAAAAAATGATATGACTGTGGTAGAGGGATTATATGGGGCATGAAGGGGTTTAAACAGAATGATGGATGATTGAGAGAAAACATTAATAAAACATTACTGAAAACATTAATAAAAAGTTAGACTAAATAAAAGACAAAAATAGGCGAAGGCACAGAAAAGAGGAAATTATGGAAATCTTATACATTAAAATCAGAGGCTGAGTAAAGAAATTAAGTGTAAAGATGTAAGGAAAGGAGGGACATGCTTAAAGGGACACAGTTAAAATGACAAAGCCCTTAAAATTTCACAGACCACACAGAAGATCAGTAGGTTCCATTCTTCAGAAGAGATAGATAAAGTAAAATGTAACTTGGTAAATACAATAAAAAAGAAAAAAAAGTAGAGATGATAACATCAAAACAAGTTTGGACAGAGTAACAGATATTAAAATTCAGGAAATATATAATATTAGGTTAATTGCTCATAGCATTAGATAAAATTCTTTATTTCAAGAATGTCAGATAAAGTACAAATCTTTACAATAGTGTCCAAGTTATTAAGTGGAAAGCCCTGCCACATGTGATTTAAGACTGTGGAGATCTAAATAATCTTATTAAAGGAATGGAGTTAGTGGTTTAAAAGATTCCCAGGGGAATTTCCCAGTCCCAGATAATTTTACAGATCAGTGCCACCACTCTTAGAGAATTTTATGGGTGACTTCCATCCAGCCTTCAAAGACAAGCCCAAACTTCCCCAAACAGAGAGGCAAGAAAGGAGGGGACATTTTACTTTCCTAAGTCACTGAGCTGGGATGATGTGGATGCCAAAGCCACAAGGACAGCAGCCGGAAATGAAATGCCAGGACACTCCAAAATTCAGAAGTGAAGTCTTAGGGGAAGGGAGTCAGCATTGTATCGAAAATGGACTTTACAAGCGTGTTTCTGTTTTCTCTTAGAGAGACAGGCAATTTGGAGGAAATCATTAGACATTATTAAAGTCACTACCAGATTTAAAATGGGAAAAGTTTAGTTATGTCAGTATATCCAGCTCTTTGTAAAATGTGACATTCATTAAACCAATACATCAAGCCCTTTGTAAAATGTGGTATGCATTGATCAACTCAGATGAACTTTAATCAGCAAGAGCTTCCTTACCTAGAAAAGCTAACTGTAGAGAGACAGTGATAAAAAACAAAACAAAACAAAAAACCCCCCAAAAAAACCAGTTCCACGGAAGACACAGAGAGGCCCCTGCTTAAATGAGGAACAAACGCATGTCTGCCCACTCAGCCCCCTCCTAGCATGTTACCTGGAGCCCTGGGAACCTTCCAAACCAACCAAATGCCATCAGAAGATGCTAAAATACCGTTTACTTCACAGAGGACTTAAGCACAAAGCTAACAGTACATGTTCAAAACCGCCCACCAACATGGCAGGCAGACACCATTAAAAAGCATTGAAGGGTAGTGTAGTCAAGTAAAATCTGGGCACAAATGTGGTTATTTCCTAATGCTACAGGGCTGTCAAACTTTTCCCCAGTTATATAGATATTACTTTTAGCTGTATTTTCCTTAATATTTGGTGGTGGTTTGCATATGGTCTAATGTGTCTCTCATCACAAAGGTTCAAATGCTAGTGACTTGGTCCTCAGAGTGATACTATGAGAGGAGGAGGTGACTTTAAGAGGCAAGTATAAGTTCCTTAGATCAATGGAGGCACCTGGTACTCCTCTGCCTTCTCATTTTGAAGAGGAGATCTTCTTCTTATCTCCTTCCTCACAGCTATCAACATAAAGTGATGAAGCTAAAGAGGTCTGTGCAGTTTAGACTTTCAGTTTATGGTACTATGAACTAAATTGAGTTGTTTTCTTAAAAGGGATACAGCCTCGGGTGTTCTGTAATAGTAAAAAAATATGCAATAAAACATGTAAGTGGATTCTAAAATGTACATGTTATAAAATGCTGACAGTCACCCAAGCAGTATTTGCTGTGGAATAATTCTTCTGTACACGGTGAATATGTATTATTCTCATTGGTTAATAAAAAGCTGACAGGCCAGTAACCAGGTAGGAAGTGTAGGAAGGACAGTCAGACACAGAGGACTCTGGGTAGAAGAAGGGTGGAGTCAGAGTCACACCCAGATGCTGAGGGGAGTGGGGGGATGATCATGCCATGCTAATAAAGGTACTGCCATGTGGCAGAGCAACAATAAGGACCATGGGCTAACTTAAAATGTAAGGGCAACTTAGTAATAAGCCCAAGCTATTGGCAGAGCATTTATAATTCATTATAGACCCCAGAGTGGTTATATGGAACATGCATTTGGGACAGGAAAGCTATGCCTACATATTGATAAAAATGATAAAACAGAGGGGATTGTAGAATCTGCCATTGAGAGTCCAGGAGCATGTTTAGGCCACAGAGAGTCCCAGTGTGTCACTGAGATGGAACAAATGGCCACCACCATTCATTCACAGGTCATAATCAACATGTGATGGAAAGACAGAGGCTCATACCCCTCTCCAAGGCACAAACAAGTACTGGTGATAGTGGGTTCAAGACAGTGTCAAGGAACAGACACTGGTCACAAACCACATGGTGTGCAGAATCTGTACCTCTGTGGAGGTAGAATGTAGGCCAGTGGGAGGAAGCAGAGGTAGGGAGAGGGATAACTGAGAGATGTGGGGTTGGGAGCCCAACACCTTCCCAGATGATGACAGTATTCAATGAGTGGTTGTAGTGCAGGATATGTAACTGTGTGAACATGCTGAAATTCAAAAAAGGAAAAACCAACCAGCCAATGAAATGAATGGGAGGGGAAGTTTATATCATGTCAACACATAGTCACCAAACAAGAAGGTACAGGAAGGACATGTCTAGGGGAAGGAGATGCCCTGGACATGGATCTTAAGCAAGGCTTCTCCTAACAGAGGGTCCTTAAATAGACTTGGAAATCAGCTTATACACCAGCATCCTGAAGTCCTGGTGATCTTCAGTGTATTTTTACAAAGTCATCCCTGGGGTCCTGCCAGGTGATCTTGTGATTTCCATCTAAAAATTACTTTTATCTCTAAGGAAATAAGATACATTCTTAAAGCTTATTAATCCCTATCCAGCAGGGGTCTTTTACATTTATAATGTCTTATTAGGTCTTGGAGATTTCCATCCTGGGTACCTATAAAGTAAATTGGCTAAATCACTTGAAGGTCCTTGAAGTTAAGAGTTCAGAAAGCTGCAAGTCTAGCTAGTCATAGAGATTCGGGGTAAATTGAAAGTGATTTCTTTATGGGCTGTGTTTGGTCATTCATGCGTCTTTTGTCATACAGATTTTTAGAGACAAGTGAGCTTGTAAAGTATGTCACTTAGCCCATTAAAACCCAGGCATCACGTAAGAGCCTTTTAGATTCAGAATCAAGGGCTTGTCATTCACATATCTTCCTGAATGATGTGAACCAATCACATATCTAGATGTGTAATTTATTTTTTTCTTTGGGAAAAAATGAAGAACAGTCAAATTAAGGGCATTTTGCCAACACATTCAAACCTTTTAAATGGAGTCATCTGTCTTCATGATTTCCCTGCTCACTGTGAAGTTGTCCTCACATTTAGACTCACTGTCAGGTGCTGCAAGAAGTGTGTTAAGATGAAATGTGATTGGATTTTGTAATTTTTAAAGCAAAGATGATTAAATCGTTAACATAATCATTAAAGTTCTGTGATTGGAAGTTGCATTTCTTATTTCCATGAAGCTGTAGAGCAAACTTGCTTGTTCAGTCCTACTGGAAAACAAGATAACAGCAACAACAACCACCTTGGAAGTCAACAGAAATGTATATAAATGGCACTTAACTGGTCAAGATTTCAGACAGAAGGAGCCCAAGAAGGAAGTCAAAAGCAGCTGAATGCTGTTTCGTTGGTCTCTGGCCATTTCTCATCAAAGTGTTGAGCCCAAACATACTTAGAAGACCCTTCACAGTGCAGCTGGGCTCTAAGCAGAGAAAACAGAAGGAGTTTGGGAACTCTGGCTGAACAGGATCAACAAGTAGAATTTTAAGGGCCCAGCATCCTAGCCAAGTAGTAAAGAAAGAGAGTTAAGTCATAGTTATACCTATATCTACATACAGGCCATTATATGTTATATAAACCACTATATTTAATACACATCATATATAATGCATATAATATGAAAATTTTGGAGGAGCACAAAGGGGCTCAGTTGGTAGAGCATGAGACTTTTGATGTGGGTTCGTGCCCCACGAAGCAGGCAGTGGCAGTGACCATGTCTCCAAGCCAACCATGTCTCCAAGCCAACGGCATGCTCCTTGGCAGACAGTGGCTAAGAAAGCCACCACTTTAATTTTGGTGGTGTTGTTTAACTGTTAAAAGACTGGTGGCCAGAAAAAGGTAAAGGTTTACAGTAAAGACAGATACAGATAAAGAAAAACCTCTAAAGGTTTACAATGCATTTGAAAATATATGTAGGGTTGTGGGAGAAAAAGAGGAAGAAAAAATAGAGTAGCTCAGTGGTCGTGGCACATGCCTTTCTCCAGAAGCAGAGGCAGACAGATTTCCACAGAGTAACCCTGTCTCAAGAAAAAAGAAACAAAAGGAAGTAAAGGAAATGGAATAATAAAAAAGCCATGTAAAGATGGAAAATAAACAGAGAGTCTGGATACTATATGTAGTGTTGTTGTCTTTAAATTGTCTGATTGCCAAGGAAAGAGTAAAAGCTGCCACAATATATTTGATTATATATGCTTATAAATTAATCCAACTTACATATTTTAAAAATGCTTTGACGTCTAACTTTGAATATAAGAACAGGTTACTTGGGAAAGGAGTTCTGGCTTGTGTTTTCACAGAAAATGAAAAGCTGTGGATTCCTTCCAGACTAATATGGTTTGATCAAGCAAGACTCCCTGAAGCAGTGACCCAACTGATCCTACATCCAAAAAAGCTGAGATGATCCAAAAAAGCTCAGACTCCAAAAACAAGGACTTTCTGTGTTTTATCATGATACCCATGGTGTGGACAATCGTCCCCAACCAGCAGGAAGCAGTTTGGAATGAATGAGGCCCAAATTCCCAAATATTGTTTATAAATGTTTATTTTCATTTAAATGGGGTTGGTTATAAATGGTAATGATCACAGTCAATCTCTTTTTAAAGGATAAAAGGGGAGTTGGATATAGGAACGAATACTTCACATTGGTATGGATTTTTATTTATAGATACAACTTTAAGGTCAATTTTGTGATAGGCATATGTATCCTCTTGTTTAGGTATTGTGCTTATACAGATCTTTTAAAATGATATGCATAATTAAATACAGATTATTAACAGACATCAATAGAACTTTCCATCCAAACACAAAAGAATATACCTTCTTTTCAGCATCACATGGAACCTTCTCTAAAATCAACCACATACTCCGCAACATAGCAAACCTCAACAGGTACAAAAAATTATAATAACCCCCTGTGTCTTATCAGACCACCATGCTTTAAAGTTAGAATTAAAAAACAACACAAATTGCAGAAAACCTACCAACTCATGATAATTGAACAACACCCAATTGTACCATTCCTGGGTCAAAAAGAAATAAAGAAGGAAATTAAAGACTTCCTAGAATTCAAAGAAAATGAAGATACAACCTACTCAAACTTATGGGACAATCTGAAAGCAGTTCTAAGAGGAAAGTTCATAGCTTTAAGTGCTCACATGAAGAAACTAGAGAATAGTCACACCAGAGAGTTGACATCATAGCTGAAAGCTCCAGAACAAATAGAAGCAAATTCACCCTGGAGGAGGAGTAGATGCCAGGAAATAATCAAACTGAGGGCAGAAATCAATAAAGTTGAAACAAAGAAAACAATTCAAAGAATCAATGTAACAAAGAGTTGGTTCTTCGAGAAAATCAACAAGATAGACAAACCTTTATCCAACCTAACCAAAAGGCAGAGAGAGAACATGCAAATTAACAAAATCAGAAATGAAAAGGGGTACATAACAACAGACACTGAAGAAATCCAGAGAATCATCAGGTCATACTTTGAAAACCTATACTCCACAAAATTAGAAAATTTAAAGGAAATGGACAATTTTCTGGACAGATATCACTTACCAAAATTGAATTAAGAACAAATAAGCAACTTAAACAGACATATAACCTCTAAGGAGATAGAAGCAGTCATCAAAAGTCTCCCAACCAAAAAAAGTCCAGGACCAGATGGCTTCGGTGCAGAATTCTACCAGAAATTCAAAGAAGAGCTAATACCAATACTCCTCAAATTGTTCCACACAATAGAAGCAGAAGGTTCATTGCCAAACTCTTTTTATGAGGCCTCAATTACCTTGATACCCAAGCCACACAAAGACACAACTAAGACAGAGAACTGCAGACCAATATCCCTCATGGACAGTGATACAAAAATACTCAACAAAATACTGGCAAACCAAATCTAAGAACATATCAGAAAAATCATCCACCATGCTAAAGTAGACTTCATCCCCGGGATGCAGGGTTGGTTCAACATTCAAAAATCTATCAATGTAATCCACCATAAACCAACTGAAGAAGAGAAACCACATGATCATCTCACTAGATGCTGAAAAAAGCCTTTGACAAAATTCAACACCCCTTCATGATAAAGGTCCTGGAGAGATCAGGAATAACAGGAGCATGCCTGTACATAATAAAAACAATATACAATAAGCCAAGAGCCAACATAAAACTAAATGGAAACTCAATGCTATTCCTCTAAAATCAAGAACAAGACAAGGTTGTCCACTCTCTCCATATCTCTTCAATATTGTCCTTGAAGTTCTAGCTAGAGCAATAAGAAAACAAAAGGAGATCAAGGGGATACAAATTGGAAAGGAAGAAGTCAAGCTTTCACTGTTTGCAGATGATATGATAGTCTACATAAGTGAACTGAGAAACTCTACCACGGAACTCCTACAGCGAATAACACCTTCAGCAAAGTGGCAGGATACAAGATTAACTAAAAAAAAATCAGTAGCCCTACAATATATGCATGGTAAATGTGCTGAGAAAGAAATCAGAGAAACATCACACTTTACAATTGCTACAAACAACATAAAATACCTTGGGGTAACGCTAACTAAAAAAGTGAAAGAGCTGTATCATAAGAATTTTGAGTCTTTAAAGAAAGAGGTCATGCAGAGGTCATGAGGGAAAGTTTGAGTCAGGTGTAGATTAGAAGAAAGGATATGTGATAGGTAGGGTTTTAGTTGGGGAGTGTTAGGGGAGGAATCGAGGGAGAAGGGAACTGGGATTGTCATATAATTCAATCTTATTTCTAATTCAAATAAAAAAATGATAAACAGAAATTAAAAAGATACCAGAAAATGGAAGGATCTCCCATGTTCTTGGATAGGTAGGATCAACATAGTAAAAATGGCACTCTTGCCAATAGCAATCTACAGATTCAATGCAATCCCCATCAGAATCCCAGCACAATTCTTCACAGACCTTGAAAAAACAATTTTTTTTAAGTGAGAAGTTTTATGAGAAAGGGAAGGGAGAAGGGGGAAAGAAGGGAAAGAGAGGGAGAGAGATGTAGAGGGGGCGAGGTGAGTCAAAAAACAATTCTTAACTTTATATGGAAAAACAAAAGACCGGGGATAGCCAAAACAACCATGTACATTAAAAGAACTTCCGGAGGCATCATCATCCCTGATTTCAAGCTATATTATAGAGCTATAGTCCTGAAAACAGCTTGGTATTGGCACAAAAATACACAGGTAGACCAATTGGTTGAAATTGGTTGAAAACCCAGAGTTGAAAACCCTGATATTAACTGGCACACCTCTGAACACCCGATTTTTGACAAAGAACCTAAAGCTATACAATGGAATGAAGAAAGCATCTTCAACAAATGGTGCTGGTATAACTTGGATTCTGGCATGTAGAAGACTGCAGATAGATCCATGTCTATCACTATGCACAAAACTTAAGTCCAAATGTATCAAAGACCTCAACATAAACGCAGCCACAATGAACTTATTAGAAGAGAAAGTAGGAAATACCCTTGGACTAATTGGTACAGGAGACCATTTCCTGATCATAACACCAGTAGCATAGACACTGAGATCAATAATTAATAAATGGGACCTCCTGAAACTGAGAAGCCTCTGTAAGGAAAGGACACAGTCAGCAAGACAAAACAGCAGCCACAGACTGGGAAAAGATATTCACCAACCCAACATCTGATAGAGGGCTGATCTCCAAAATTTACAAAGAACTCAAGAAGCTAGTCTCCAAAACGCCAAACAATCCAATTGAAAAGTTGGGTACAGAACTTAACAGGCAGTTCTCAATAGAGGAATCTAAAATGGCTGAAAGACATATAAGAAAGAGTTCAACATCCTTAGCCATCAGGGAAATGCAAATCAAAACAACTTTGAGACACCATCTTATTCCTGTCAGAATGACTAAAATCAAAAACACCAATGACAGTTTATGCTGGAGAGAATATGGAGAAAGGGGAACACTCCTCCACTGCTGGTGGGAGTGCCAACTTGTACAGCCACTTTGGAAATCAGTATGGTGACTCCTCAAGAAAATGGAAATCAGTCTACCACAGGTTCCAGCAATTTCACTCTTAGGCATATACTCCAAAGAAGCACATACATTCAACATGGACATCTGTTAAATGATGTTCATAGCAGCACTATTTGTAATAGCCAGAAACTGGTAGCAGCCTAAATGCCCCTCAACCGAAGAATGTATAGAGAGAATGTGGTACATTTACACAATGGAGCACTACTCAGCAGAAAAAAACCAATGGAATCTTGAAATTTTCGGGAAAATGGATGGAACTCGAAGAAACCATTCTGAGCGAGGTAACCCAGTTACAAAAAGACAAACATGGTCTGTACTCATCCATATGTGGATTTTAGACATAAAAGTAAAGGATTACCAGCCTCAATCCACACTGCCAGAGAAGCTAGTAAAAAAAGGAGGACTATAAGTGAGACATACATGGTCCCCTGGAGAAGGGGAAAAGGTCAAGATCCTCTGAGCAAATTGGGAGCATGGGGGAGGGGAGAGGGAACTAGGAGAATGAGAAGGGGAGGAGGGTGAGGAAGGCATGATGGGGCAGGGAAGTTGAGTTGTGGGAAGAACAGAAGAGAACAAGATAAGAGATAATACAATAGAGGGAGAAATTATAGGTTTAAAGAGAAATCAGGCACTAGGGAAATGTCTGGAGAGCTACAAAGATGACACCAAGTAACAATCTAAACAACAGTGGAGAGGCTACCTTAAATGTCCTCTCCTGATAATAAGATTGATGACTGACTCATTTGCCATCGTATAGCCTTCATCCAACAGTTGGTGGAAGTAGAAGCAGACACCCACAGCTAAACCTTGAACTGAACTTGAATCCAGTTGCAAAGGAGGACTGATGAGCAAAGGTGTCCATACCAGGCTGATGAAACCCACAGAAACAGTTGGCCTGAACAAGGGAGACCTCTTGGTCCCCAGACTGATAGCTGGTGGGTGTCAGTGAGGAGGCCTTAGAAATCTATGGGGCCTCTTGTAGTTGATCAGTACTTATCCCTAGCATAGGAATGGACTTTGGGAGCCCATCCCACTTGGAGGGATACTCCCTGAGCCTAGACACAAGGGGGTTGGCCTAAGCCCTATCCCAAAGAAAAAGTCAGACTTTGAAGACCCCCCTATTGAAGGCCTCACCCTCCCTGGGGAGCAGAAAGGTTATGGGATAGGTAGGGTGTTAGTTGGGGGCGGGGAGAGGGAGGAGGGTAGGGAGAGGGACCTGGGATTGACATGTAAAATAATTTTCTTTCTAATTAAAATAAAATATAAAAAAGATTAGATAGGGGGAAACAGTCACTAGTGAAATAGAGTACATGTGCCATGCCACCGAACCATACCAGAGACAGATTTCCCAAAATACCAGGACTTACATAAACTGTTAATGTGAATTTAAAACCTCAGGTGATACATAAGAATTTACTTTCATAGCATGAACTAGAAATGTCAACGTTGTGCTATTGCCTTTAAACAGGGTACAAAAGGACACATTTCCCTAATATAGCTGGTAGCTTTAATCAATTCCATCATGAAACAGCAGATGATAAAATATAACTGTGAAATCAGTTTATAAAAATACATAAACGTTTTAAAATCAGATACATAGTTTCAAAGGTAGTAACTCTTATTTGCTCTTAAACATGGGTAAGAGTCTCCCTTCCGTGTGTGTGTGTGTGTGTGTGTGTGTGTGTGTGTGTGTGTGTGTGTGTGTGTGTGTGTGTGTTACTGATAGGCTATCAGAAATCAAGTGAGAATGGACTTCCTTTTTACTGGATATGGAACGATAGGATAATCTGGAACACATTATGATTCCCTGTGCCTTATTACCAGTATGAATCTGAGTTTTTAAAATGGCCTAAAAATCTTACTGTTCACTTTTTCCATCTTGCTTAACCATCTTCCAAATTGTTTGTGGATTTCTGTCTTCTGGAGAAGTAAAGCAAGGAAGCTGCATCCTCTGGTCAGGGATACTGTACCATGAGCAAACTGTGAGATAGGACAATGCAGGAAGGGAGCTTTCAAACCTGTGCCAGCAGCCTGTTTGTTCAGTGATGCAAGCCAGGAGAGGCGGGTCCCTGCATCGTCACCCCACAATCTGACATCCAAGGACGCCACTCATCCTTTTTTGCCTTTCTCTGGAGGTCCTAGAGAAGTCATGATTTAACAAGATTATCCCTCCCAGTAGAAATGCATTTCAAAACAAAGTGGTGCATGCCATGGCCCAAATGGCATCCAGAAGGAGGAACATTATTTAACACAAACACATGACCACATTTAAAGAAGGATTTCCCTTGGAGATATCATTTGACTTCAGGTCTTAAGGTCATGAAAAGAAAACTTCACATCTTCTGTATTTGAACCACCATCATCAGTGGGAGCAGTCTCAATAGTCTTTGTAGATGGACCATTCTATGGTGCCCAATGGTTTCATCAAACAGCTTTCCTTATCTGTTGTGGAGTTACTGGCGATCAGTAGTCAGAGCAAGACACTGATCTTGTGGTTTCAGAAATTCTGCAAAATGAAGAATGAGGTTTCTCAAAGACCAAAATTTTCTGCCTCCAGAACTTAGGAGTAGTTCTGCCCATAATTTTAAGGACCTAGACTCAATAATTCTCCTGCCTCATGAAACATGTTCTTAACCCCTTCCACTTTCAGTAAGTGTATGAATGTGTTATATTTGAGTATGTGTGAGCAGACCTACCTATGCTTATCCTATATATCCATCTGTCATATAGCTATCATTTGTTTATTGTTGATCATGTGTCATCATACATCTGTATATGTATAGTCCTGGTTTGGTCTCCCCCTCCCAGTTACACAAGTTAAAGTCATTTGGGAAGAGGAAACCTTGATTAAGAAAGTGGCCCCAATAAATTGGCCTATGGTAAGCCTGTAGGACGTTTTCATAATTGGTGATGGATGTGGGAGCATCCAGATCATGGTGGGTGGTGCCTTCTCTGGGCAGGTGGACCTGGGGTGTGTGTAAGAAAGCAAATGGAACAAGCCGTGGCTAGCAAGCAAGGCAGTGAACAGTGATCTTGGAGGATTTAATAACACTTATATGGTACAGTCCTGTTACTTGAGGCCTTCAGGCTCTGTGTCAACACAGCAGTATTATTCTCACACTTCATAGCTTCTTGACTTAGCCTGTTGGTCCCATAGGCTACACAATTGGTTGAAGTAGTGTTTTTCAGCCTGGTTGCAACCCTTTGGGGGTTGAACAACCCTTTCATGGGGGTTGATATCAGATATTTACAATACGATTTACAACAGTAACAGACAGACTTACAAAGTAGTAATAAAATAATCTATAGTTAGGGGGTCACCACAACATGAGGAACTATATGAAAGGTAGCAGTATTAGGAAGGTTGAAAACCAGTGGACTGAAGGCTATGGACATAGACCAAAGTTCCCGGACAGCAAGGGCACTATCATCTATCTATCAAATATCCATCTCTCTGTCTCTGTATGTCTGTCTATCTGTCTGTCTCTCATTCTTTCTTTCTACCCATCATCCATCACCTATCCTGTATCATATATCCATCCTTGTGTTATCAATGTATTTATAATCTATTAGCGAGCTGTTTAAGAGATTTTATCACACTTTCGGATGTTGCTAATTAATGTAAGAGCCTTAGTTTTTGTACAAAAGCCTTTGTGTTACTGGAAAACACTATGGAAAGTATATTTTGTCCATCTGAGAACTTCATGTGACGCCTCCATTCTTCAGAATCACAAAGCCATTGCTGATTAGTGATAAAAGATATTACTCTTGTTTGCTCATGCCCTCTCCTCTGAGCTCCAGCAAGCCTGAGCTTCTCAAAACATTGGCTCTTCACATCCAGAGGGCTGCCATGTGACCTTGGAAGCCAGCCCACAGATTCTGCCAGAGATAAAGGCTGAGACTTTTGCCTGCTTGCCAGAACCTACATGTATATGTCATATGCCTTCTTATTCATCATGTGTTTCCTACAGTTTCACTGTTTACACCAGTTGTAGCTGTTTGTGTTGCATTACTACAAATGCACTACTCTAAGTTCTGGAGACAAAGGTTTATTTGCCTCACAGTTTTGGGGTTCAAACCATTATCAGACGCTCCCTACCCCAGTTTGGACTTCTGTTAAGGGCAATATATAAAGGCAGGGGTGTGAGCCATAGAGAGTGCTCACATCACAAGCCAAGAGAGGCTGAAAATCTCCTTTGAGGACACATACTTTGTAATATTAGGGATTCTTACTATCTGCAACCTTCACAGTGCCTCCTAGTAGCTCCACCTTGGGAACCTAGCCTTCAGTGCATGGACATCAGGTGACATTGTTTATATAAAAACTATATAGGACTAGTTTCAAGAAGACTTTATAGGAAAAATACATACTTCTATTAGTAAGTGAGCATTTGAGAACAGTAAAAATAGATCAACTCAAATGGTATATATGTATCTGTACATGCATGAGCCTGAATGAGTACATGTGAGTACGTGCATGTCTGTATTTAAATTAGTGTGTGTGTGTGTGTGTGTGTGTGTGTGTGTGTATGTGTGTGTGTGTGTGTGTGTGTGTGTGTGAATGAGTGTGTGTGCTCACATGTGTGAGTTTACATGAGTGTGTATATGTGTTTAGATGTGTGAATGTTTGGGCACGTGCCTGTATATGCAAACGTAACACAAAAAATTAAAGAATAATAACAAAACATCAACTAGATGAAGAAATGGGAGAAAAGTTGGCTACAGGGAAAAGTTGATATGCTTGGGGAAAATTAAAAAAATTGAAAAGGTGTCATGGGCCCTGAATAGGCCAAAAGTTTGAAACTGATGACCACAGCAATATGATGTCAAAGAGATGTTACATCCAGGGGAGATGTTAGGTGAAGATGAGAAAGAATCTTCTGAGAGGGATGAGAGACCATTTAGTCTTTCAAGAGAAAAGGGAGTCTGATGAGGAGTCATTGAGACATGGGAGGTGTGGGGGAGATGGGGTGGAGGGTGGCGGCTCTGTGTTTAGGGACAGGAAAAGGGCTTCATCCTAATGGGGAAAAGAGATGTTTTACTGGTCCATCTGTGTTGAGAGGTTGAGTGGTTTCCATGGGAATGACTGTTTCTCCTTAATGAAGAATAATGAAGTGGGTGAGACACAGATGGATACCCTGTGGTAGATGGGCATTGTAAAACTGGTGCACACTTGCAAAAAAGGAGGACCATAAGATGATGCAAAGAGATGAGGCTCTAGGGGGCAGGGAGCCCTGGGCATGATGGAGAAGTAGGTATTGGGAAGTGGGATTGGTTCCAAGAAGTGGAGAATGTGAAGGGAAGACTGTGGCTGGACTTAGGGCTTCCTTCTGGGACCCAACACAGGCTGAATATCAACATGGCTTTCTCAACAGGCAAATATGAGGGAGATAGTACCTTGCTGTGAAGGGCAGTCAAACCATGAGAACACACTGGCTGTTCCAATGCTTCTCCAACAGTCAGGGCAAAGTACTTTCCCATTTGCTTTACAATGTGTTGATTGAATACACATGTAGAAGCAGTGCCTGGTGGTGCAGGCATGTATGTCCAGTGCAGCTATCCTGGAGACTGAAGCATGAAGGTCACAAGTTCAGGACCTGCCTGAGCCACTCGGCAACACCTTTGCCAAAATAAAAATAGAAAACAGGCGGGAGATGTGGTTTAGTGGAAAAGCTCTTGTCCAACCTGTTTGAGGCCCTGGGTTTAATCCCCAATATTATAAAACATTCAGTGAATGATTGCCTGCTTTGTTGCTGTGGGCCTTAACTGGAGGCAGAGCTTCATAGTGGGGAGCAAAGCTGCTACCATTGAGGTGGTAGGAAGCAGAGCAGCAGAGGGACAGGCTAGGGCCAAAGTACATACTTGGGGTGACCTCCATAACCCCTGTGACCTACTTCCTAAAATTAGGGTCCATTTCTTAATTTCTATCACCTTTCACTAAGCTACCATATCAGGACTTCAGTGAGGAGATCAAAGCCCTCAAGATTTAGTCTTGTCTCAAAAGCCCATCAGCTGATAGCCATGCCTTTGGCACATGACCCTTCAAGGAACATTCCAGGTTCAAACCATAACTACTGCTGCAGTGGACTGGGTGTGTGTCTTTCTTATAGTTGCTGTAGACTTGAGGTTGAGGGATTTGCTATATGAAGCGTCGTTTGTATAAGGTTGTGTGTTCACTGGGGTGTGATTGTAGCAGGCACAAGAAACAGAAGTACCTCTACCTAGCAAAGACTTCATTTCTGACTTAAAGGACTTTGTCCACGTGACTTATGTGACTCAACATTATCCACGCAGGCCAAAGGGGCTGAGAAGCATGGCTGCAGATAGCAGCCATGGAGACCTGGGATCTCCCCTCTTCAGACAGAAGAGCCAGGCATGTGTCTGAAATGCTCAGGACATTTATTTGTGATGGTCTCACACAGAGGATGAATTTGATTCCAGAGATTATCTTACAAATGGGAGGACAGTCCCTCCCCTATGAAGTTTTAACCTAGTGCTTGAAAAAACTCAAACTAGGGGTGATGATTCTGTATTCTGATATCCCAGGGACAGCTCTGTGGTTGATTGATACCACACTTTTTGATACTTCCCAGCTCTGCAGGCCTAAGCAAAATAGTCCTTTGATCGAAACACACAATTATGAGGTCAAATGAGCACCGACACTTTCAAATTGAAAAGTTTAAAAGAATGGTTCCTACTGTTGTTTTCCCTGACATTAGATTTTAAAATGCTTGAAAGTCCTCAAAATATTCCCGTTGATTCTTCTTCACAGTTGTCATCTCCTAGCAAACCTGGTAATGACCTCTTAACACTGAGATAAAACATGATAGAAAAATAAGAGGCTTTGAAGCAGCCATCTCCCTGAGCATTTAGAACGAGCCAATAAAATAGGAACCAAGGGTCTAGAAATCCTTACAGCAAAGACCACGCCATTCTCACTCAGGGTTAATGATGTGGTGTTGGGTTACTAATTCCCGCCAGACTGGCCTGTAGTATTTTCAATTATCCACAAATAATGGGCAGACTAAAGGACTGCACACCAGAGTTTTTGAGTCACCCTCAGTGATCAATCTTCTAAATGTTTGTATAGATGATTAATCATATTTTCAAAGTCAAAGAAAGATTTAACCACTTACATGTTTAGAGAGGAAAAAAACCAACAAAATAAAGCTAAAATTAAGTGTGAACAAAGAACTGGACAAAGCTTGAAAAGGAGCTGTCCTTGCCAATAAATCAGAATGACATTACATGACAGTGTGGTAGTCTACAAAATGTAGTATTTGCTATCTTTATGGATATCACAATGTCATCAGGAGGATCTACCGTGCACGCATGCTTGTGTGGGTGCATGTTCCTGTGTGTGTGTGTGTATGTTCCTATGTGTGTGTGTGTGTGTGTGTGTGTGTGTGTGCCTGTGCAGTTGTGCCAAGTGTCATAGTGCATGTGTGAAGTCAGAGGACAACTTCCTTTTCCTCCTTTTCTTCTTCCTCTTCCTCCCTCCCTCCTTCTTTCCTTCCTTCTCATTTTTTTTAGCAAGTCAGATATTTATTCGGAAAATCTGTATCTTTTTGTAACTGTCCCCACAAATGAGGATTTCTTTGGTTTTGAACACTTTCATCACAGTGTGGCTCATATATCACACATATAACACTGTGTACTGTTTACTGCTCCACTAAACAGTACACAGTGTTTCTTTGAGGCATGCTGTCTCTTGATTTATATCACCTCACTTCTTGTGCAGCTACCTTCCAAGAAATTCTCTCCATTTCTGTCTCCCATTTTCTACAGGCACTGGGATTTCAGAAGCTGCCGACTCTATCCAGCTTTTATGTGTGTTCCAGGGACTCAACTCAGATTAGCATGCTTACATGCAGATACTTTTTAAACATTTCTTTTGAGAATGTAATTTGGTTCTGAGATCCCCCCGCCCCCGAACCTTTCCTCCATCTGAACTTCCCATATGCTCTCCTTCAAATTCATGGCTTCTTTTTTAAACTAATTGTTATTGCATGTTTATATGCATGTGTATATACATTCCTAAATATAGCCCATTCTGTCACTATAATGTTACCTGTACATGTGTTTTCAGTGCCGGCCACTTGGTACTGGACCGCCTCTCCTAGTTTCAGCTTCCTTCAGTTGCCTGTAGTTCTTTGTGTAGGGTTGAGACCTCATGGGCTTTTTCTCTATGCAGTTTGACATGTTTATTGGTGTCATCCTTGTTCAGCTCATGCTTGGGAAGTCATGTTGGTGAGACTTTGACTATAGCTTCTGATGTTACTAGGATACACAATCTCACAGAAAACTCCTTGATACTCTGGCTCTTTCTGCTTCATCATCCTCAGTGTTCCCTGAGCCTTAGACATGGGAATGTTTTGTGTTCATCAGGGCTAGGCTCCATAACTGCATTTTGATTTGTTGTGGTTTTCTGTAACAGTCTCTGTTTGTTGCAAGGAGAAGTTTACTTGATGATGGATTAAGACTACACCTACCTGTGTGTGTAAACATATTTATAGATTGTTGTTAGGGATAATTCTGGTTTAGTAAATTTTTGATTGGGGATTTCTCTTCAATAACTATGACATCACCTGCTCTGGTTTGTTAGCTGGATTTCCAGTGCCAGGCATGATATCCTTCATGTCAGGTAGGTCTTTAGGCCTACCTGTATTTCAAACAACATGTATTGAAACAATTAGGGAGTTGTTGGTTACCAGTCAAAGTATGTGTGCCACTACTGCACCCTTGGGGTTGTTGTGCCATGCTGGTCATTGTTACGATAAATCTTTCTGCCAAAAGCCGCCTGAACCCCACCACCACGTGTGAGCTTTACGCCAGCCACCCGGCTGAGTTAGGGCCCAAATGAATACACAGAAACTTGTATTAGGTACAAAGCTGCTTGGCCAATGACTAGGATTCTCACCTGTTAGTTCAGTCTTAACTATCATAAACCTATATATTTTATAAGACTTATCTTATCGGACGCCTTATTGGTGTCCCTCCTTGCTGGTGGATCACATTGTGCTGCTGGAGCAGGAGCCAAGGGGAAAAGAGGCATACTTCCTGTTTCCTTGCTTAGATATGAGTCTCCTTGCCATGTCACTTCCTGCCTGGATCATCACTTCTCTACTACATTTCCCAGAATCCTCTTTGACTCCTAGTCCTTGCTTGCCATTGGCCAAACAGTATTTTATTCAACAATCAATAAGATAAACATACAAAGAAGTACATTCCCCATCAGGCCATGGCATCATAGCCTCCCTTGGAAGATTGCATGGTGCCTTCTGGTACCATGAAAGCTAGTTTTCTGGGAAGAGGCTTTCCAGCCATTTCCAGCTCAGGGGTCTCTGGGCTGAACTTGCCCACAGACTAATCTCCCTGGTCTTATGCTATGCCTTTTTAAAGATTTGAAGTGTGCCCAAGTACTAAGTAAAAACTAGTGTAATGAAATCAGGATTCCAGGACAGATCTGTGACACAAAAACAGCTGTCCCTGCTGTGTTCTATGGTTTCTGTCTCCTTATGTAAGCCTGGAATACACACATTATGCCTATCTACACATGCTTTGTAGACATTTGTGTATGTTTGAATGCTTTATGACTATTTGTATATGTTGTACATTAGGCTAATTGTGTTACAAATGGCATCCACTGTGCCCTTTTTGTCCTTTTTGCTTTTGCCCCAAGAGGATACAGCTTCCAGGGAGCTATCTGTGACTGGGTCATCACTGGGTACCAAAGCTGATTGCATCTTGACCTTGGGTGTACAATCACCAGAAATGTGGGAAATAAATGTTTGTTATTTATTATTCATTCACTATCAGACATTTTGTTATAGTGACACAGAGAAACCACATCAGAGGAAGTAAACATTGCAGGGGAGTTGAAGCTAAATGGCTGGAGATTTGCAGCAGGCCAGGTGAGGAAAGAGACAGATGTCACTGCATTGGTAGCTTCAGCTTTTAATTTGAGTGTTAGTGGCACTGGTGCATAATTTTAAGACAATGCATGCATGTGAAATATGTTTTATATGTATCAAAAACCATACAATAACATCCCCCCCAAGGCATGCCATTTCCTCCAGAGCCTAGGTTTTCCTTCACCAATTCTCCTCTGAGTGTTACCCTTGTAATTTTATTTAGGTTTTGAAATATTTTTGTTATATGCTATTTTAAATCCCTTATATTTTCACTTTCCATTAACCTCATAATTCAGAAATCATGGCTCATGAATTCCAGGATTCCTAGAGTGTCACTGTGTCTAGAAAGTAGCCATTGCTTTCCAGGGGGTGAATGTATGCACTGCTCCAAAATTCATGTATTGAAATGTAATCAAGTGACCATGTGAAGAGCTGGTGGCTCCAGGAGCCAATGAGACCATGGGATTGCCCCCTAGTGAATGGAATGATCTTTGTAAACAGGGTCCCAGACTGACAGTCTTCTCTTAGACGTCACCATTTACTCATGAGGGCATAGCAACAACCTGCCATCTTGGATGCAGAGAATAGGCCCCAGCTCACACTGATTCTGCCAACACCTTGATGTTGGTCCTTTCAGTCTCCAGGTCTATGAGAAACAAAGTCCTTACTCATAACCACACACTGTATGGTACTGTGATACAGCAGCAGAATAGAAGAAGGTGCTGATGAAGGTGACTTTAGCTGACTAAGTCAACTATATTACCTTCAAAATAATCCTATCATTGCTTTAGGAGATTTTCTTTAAACCCCCAAATTTACAGGCAAATATTCTAAATTTGTATTTTTGTTATACATTAAAGTAATCCTTTTCTGATTTTCAATCAAACAGGAACTACCCCTACAGATTCTCTATAAAACATATAGTCTTGGCAGGCTCCCACTGAGCTTATGAGAAAGCCACGTGATTTGTAATTGATTATGGATCAGGTACTACAGAGTCTGTTCAATGTAACAAAGAAATACTGGACAAATTCAATCCCCGAGTCTGTAGTTTTTAGGTAGTGTTCATTGATTTTCATTACAGCAGGCCTGGTTTTCTTGGATTAATTAGTACCACTCTTAGAAGAAAGATACCATGTCTAAAGCAACCCATTGCTTTTTCCTTTAAGAAATTGATATCCAACAGAAAATGACCAAAGCCTTCCAAGATTACTGCCCTAATGGAATCCATCACCCACACACTGCAGCACTGTTTCCCACACCTGGAGAGGAGGTGATACTTAGCATTTTAGCACAGAACTGGCCTTGATGGGGATCTGCTGCCTGCTTGGAGTTTTGGTAGTATTTTTCTTTGGGATTTTAAGGCAGAAAATTTTAGGGTTAAAATTGATTGGTATAAGAAAAACAAACAAACAAACAAAAAAACGAAGCCCTGGACAGTGTATGCTATACTCCAAATAAGTCATCAGTTTATCATTTAGAGATCAGGAGACATAATGTGCACAGTTTGGATGCCAGATTTCCATCTGGGATATGATGGAGATATCAATCACAACACAAAATATAATTTTTCTTCCCATTAGAAAGTGATAAGGACATGCTTGTCATAAGATTTATACATGAGATAGAGCCATTGAAAAAGACTCAGTAATTGTACTCACCTGGGTGGAAGTTTAAAGGTAATTAGGCCAGCAGCCCCTTGAAACACTCCACACTGTGGGCTCTGCTATGGATTCCAGTTACTTTTGTATTCATTAACCTTTATTTGAAAACTTGCTGTCAATTGTGATGACAGTTGTGTGAGTTATTATGGGGAGCATGGTATAATTAGGTTGCATTCAATCTGGAACTGCTGTAACTCAGGTTTGAAGAAACTCTAAGCATGTATTGAAACATCATCTGTAACCAGGCAGCCACTGCTGCTCCACTAAATGAAGGGATGTTAAAAACTTGGTCTGTCTCTCTACTTCTTGTGGCAGAGGCACACCTGCTAACTCAGTCGCATTGTGATATATGTGTTCCAATGAATTGTATCAATTCAGTGAAGAGGAAAACATCTGGAAATATAGCAGCTGTCAGAGTCAGTAATTGCATCGTTCACTGAATTCCATAAGGATGCGTTCATCTCCACAGATGGATTAGGTGTGTGGAATGGTATCACAGAGAGCACATAAGAACGCATAAGGGTCATACTGATGGGAGCCACGACCTCTGATGCCCTCTGGTCATATCATCTTGCTTTTGGGTCACAATATTTACATGAAAAGGGGACTTCAGTAGCATTCAGTTGATGCTTCCCAAATTAAGAGCAGGTTATTAAGGAGCTATTGTGGTTCTGCCTGTTGCTGGTTGTATCTTCTCTATAGATATACTCAGAACTGGGAAGTGCTGGAAGATAGTCCCAGCAAGATGGACTTAGAACATGTTTCCTCTGGTCCTGACTAGTTAGGCTACTGCTATGGCCATTGGGCCAGCATGACATTCTGGGTTGCCAAAGACTCCCATGAATTCTTTGTTAATGCTAATGACTTCATGAGCACCTGTGTGCTCAGGTGTACCCTCGTGACTGGCAACAGTTACCTTTAGGAGGTTCATAGAGCTGACCTGACTTGTTGTCACAGAATGTCCTCAAGTAACTTTCCTTTGCTAAGCAACTGTACTGGTGTGATCTGGGGTCTCCTGAAGGTCATTGCAGCTTTTGAAAAGATTCAGGAAAGTGGCACCCAGAGATCCTTCCTCTGGGTGATGATGTCCAAGTGGGAACACAGTCCTGAAGAAATCTGCCTCTCCTAGGCTCAGGGAGGTTAAGAGCCAGCCTAACACAGCCTAACACAGTGTTAGGACTGCATGCGACTTGGTGGGTCTGGGGTAAGCATTGCTATGGAGAAAATAGGGCACCAGGATGTTGGTGAAGAGCAGTTATCTCTGTAGAGTTTTAGAGTTTGCCAGACAGGGTGAGGCAGACAGCAAAAAGAAGCAGGAGCTCAAAGTTGGTAATGGACTAAGCCCATCTCAGCACTGGTGAGTGCCAGCAATGAAGTTTCCCAGGGTGCAGGAGTAAAGGGAAGGAAAAAGGAGGGAGGCCAGGGGATTGTGGTTTCTTGAGGAGCAAGGGTTAATCTTGGCCTCACGTAGGGAGACCACCTTGGAAACTGATCTTAGAAATCAGGCTCTAATCTGCTGAGAACATTCTGGAAATCTACTCCTCATGATTCCACGAACTACATGGTGGCAGTGTTATTGGGAACGTACCGACTTTTGGTGACTGCTCAGGCATATTTTTTGGGACAAGGAAATGGTTGGAGATGAGGTCCTGTGGGTGGGTGAACAGCATTGTGGCCCTGTTCTGGACATGCTCATTATTTCCTTTCTGCCAAAGTGGTGAAATGACAAGTCCATTTCTTATCACAGGCAACAGATAGCTTTGCTAACCCATTAACCCCCTTTTCTTCAAAATAAGCCAGTGCGTTTGCTGGTAGCTTTTCTGGCATTATCCCGAATATGCTGTCTTGTTGTTCTGATTATTGAGGAAATACCTCACCTGTCTTCAGCCTGAGCAAGTTTTCCATTGTCCTGCTTTCTTGTGGAAAAGATTCACATATGTCCAGGAAAGCAGCTTGGAAAGTTCTACACTGAAGATTGGGCTGGTCCCCAACTTCTTTCCACACCTGGTTTTCCTTTATTGTTCCCACTTCCTGTTTCCTTCACCTCTTGATACCAAACCTCTCTGCCTGGCTCTTGCCTTGAATCCTCCCACCCAACCTCTTAGAGCCGGCAGAGCGGATACATGTGTAAGCAGAGACGCCATCTCTGCACTCCAGCGACAAGCGGTCTGCTTTTTAAAAAATGTTTGAACAAAATCCCACTAAATGAAAACACAGCAAAAGATTTTGGTTTGGCTTTCCAATCGGAGAAAAAAAAATCTGAAAATGTCCCCTACTGAACTTTGTTCCCATGTACTGCAATCTGTATTTCAAGATTAGATGATTACATACAGAATTTTAACAGGAGTTTTAATAGAGCTGCTTAGAGTGTCTCTCTCCTTCAGTTACTTGGAAAAGTTTCATGATTTTGCCTCAGTTAAATATCTCAGGAGGAAACTTCAGATCGTTTAACCTTAAGGAAATGAATAAATCAATGAAGAATTAGTTGGGGAATTGCCCAATTTTCTTTAGAAACAGAATACGTTTCTTCTCTTAAAAAGATTTCAGATTATAAATAGTTTCTTCTCTGAGTCCCAGGACATCAGATTGCCGCCATCGCCCCACCCCACCCACAGTGGGCCGGCTGTCTTTCCCTGTAACAGACCGGAAGATTTCTGGCTTGCTTAGATGAGGTTCTGTGGGATACTCAGCACCGTCCCTTCTGGTTAGCCTGGCCTTCACATTCCCCCGTGCAGAGCCACACATGACCATGGCTGAGTTTGAGCTACCAGGTCCCCACATTTTGGAATGCTGTGTCTACAGAAGCCCACACCAGCCCTTTCTTCTCCGATCAAGATGGAAAAGTGATAGTGTGAGAATCACGCTGTCCTGGAAGATTTTCCAGTGAGAGACAAATACAGGAGAACCAATTATTTTTTGTATATTTTAAATAACAGTTTCTTATTAGATTTATTATTGCAAGTATTTCATACAAACATATTGCTTATTGTCCCATTCCCTTGACAAAGCTATGCTTTTGGACAACTATATTTGCCTCATTGACCCATTCCTCTGCTACAGAGTCTCCTCATACAACTTTAAAAGTTGAAGGCTTGGGCCAGCAAGATATTTCAAATGATAAAACACTTGTTGCACAAGCCTGAATTAAACTCCCAATTCCTAGATCCCATGGGAAGGTGGAGTTAGAGAACCAATCCACAAGGTTGTCTTCTCACTTCCACACTCAAGCTGTGTTGAGTGTGCCTGGACACCACTCACACAAATACAATAGTAGTATTTTCTAAAGTTGAGCGCAACTGAGAACCAAATTTTTAATGTCCTTACCTGCTCCACTTAGGGACAGCATGCTGCAAGCTCTCTGCCTACTGAGCCTCATCCTCAGTCCTCTAGTTAATTTCACAAGATCTTGCCATTTTTCCTATGTTTCCCAGGCAGAAATGGTCTCTCACTCAACAAAAGCAGTTAGACAGGAAATGGCATGTTGTTATTTTAAATAACTCAGTTTCTTCTTGAAGATTCTCTTTCAAACTGGTTATAACTGTTCCCAGAATATCACTAAGATTAGAGGTACCACAGTAATCCCAAATCAGTCACTAGACTATGTGGTATTTTCTGAAGTGAAATGACAGTGACAGTGGCCCCTTTTCTCAGAATTTAAGTCCTGGCTTATCCTTGTAATCTCCACAAAGTTTTATAAGTAGAAAATAAGTCCTCAAGAACAACAAACTTACTCTTTACCTGTGGGCATCTGTTGGAATTAATAGACTGGAAATGAAAGAGCCCTCCCACAAAGTGGGGACTCCCTCCTGAACCCCTGATTAGGCACAAACCACACCCAAACAACTGTTTTCACAGCTTTATTAAGTGAGGAAGAAAAGTTAAAGTGGCTGCTTTCTGACTCAGGCAGAAAACAGCATCAAATAACCTTGCAGGTGTAATTCTTCTTTTAAAAAAATAAACAATTTATTTATTTTACATTCCAGCAAGTTTCTCCTCCCTCCTCTCTTCCCAGTCCATCCTTAAAAACTCTGCTTCCTGCCCAGTTCCCACTTCCCTATCTACTCCTCCTACCTTTCTGTTTAGGAAATGGCAGGTCTCTCCTGGATATCAACAAAAGCATGGTATATCAAGTTTCAGGAAGACTAATAACATCCCCATGTATTAAGGCTGGGAAAGGCTACCCAGTATGAGGAGTAGGGTCCCAAAAGCTAGTAAAAGAGTCATATACAGTCTCTGTTTCCACTGCTTGGAGTCCCACAGAGGACTAAGCTACATAACTGTAATATATATGCAGAATGTAATATATATATGCAGTCAGAGACAGACTCTGTTTTCACTGTTAGGAGTCCCACAGAGGACTAAGCTACCTAACTTTAATATGTATGCAGAATGCCTGGTTCAGTCCCATGGAGGCTCCTGATTGTCTGTTCAGTCTCTGTGAGTACTTATGAGCCCAGATTAGTTGATTCTGTAAGATTTTTTTTGTGGTGTCCTTGACCCCTCTGGCTCCTACAATCCTTCCTCCCCTTCTTCTGAAGGAGTCCCCAAACTCAGGCCTGATGTTTGGCTGTGGGTCTGCATCTGTTTCCATGAGTTGCTGGATGAAGCCTCTCTGATGACCATTGACATCTCTCTGATGACAGTTAAGTCTATTATCCACCCACTATTTCTAGGAGTCTTAGCTGGGTCATCCTTGCAGATTTCCAGGAGATTCCCTTGTACCAGGTTTTTACCTGACCCTGAAATGGCCCCCACTTCCAGTCATCTCTTTCAGTACTTCCCTCCATACTCCCACCCTGACCATTCAAGTTCACATCCCCACCTGCCCTCAGTCCACTCACGAGAGATCTGTTTAATTTTGTTATTTTAGTTAGTTTGAAGAGCTAACACCAATAATCTTCAGATTATTCCACCAAACAGGCTTGACTATTTCCACTTGGGTTACACATTATTCTGCAGGCTTGACTATTTCCACTTGGGTTACACACTAGACCCCAGGCTTGACTATTTCCACTTGGGTTACACACTAGACCCCAGGATTGACTATTTCCACTTTGGTTACACTCTACTGCCCAGATTTGACAGTCTATTCCCTTTGAAAGGCCGTATTTTACTTGGTCTGAAGCCACTGCAGTATTCCTCATTTCTACAGTGAATGTTCACAGGGTTAAAAGTTAATGACATGAACAGCAGCAATACAAGGAGCCAATGGTATACACAAGTGACAAACATGGGCAAAGTGCTACATAAATTCCACAGCCAGCAGGCAGCAATGTTGGTGGATGATAGAATGAAACAGTCCCAGGGGTGGTAGCAATTCTACAGAGCACTCTGTCTGTACTAAACAGCTAGCAATTATTAATAGTCTGGAATTAGGGTATGGCTTCAAGAAAAGTAATAATAAAAGTTATCTGTGGTGTCATCTAATTTAAAAACACTGTCTGGCCGGGCACTGGTGGCACACGACTTTAGTCCCAGCACTCGGGAGGCAGAGGCAGAGGCAGAGGATCTCTGTGAGTTCGAGACCAGCCTGGTCTACAAGAGCTAGTTCCAGGACAGCCTCCAAAGCCACAGAGAAACCCTGTCTTGGAAAACAAAACAAAACAAAACAAAACAAAACAAAACAACAAAAACCAAAAACCAAACCAAACCAAAACAAAACAAAACAAAAGACTAGGCTCTGTATTTGAGAGACCTTGCCTCAGTGAACAAAGTGAAGAGCGATTGGGTATGATTTTTGATATCAACGTCAGCCTGCTACATGCATGAGTACATGTGCAGACACATATACTAAACACATGCACACCACCGACACAAAAAATAATCAAAACACTGTCTGTGGACTGAAATTATTTCATCAATAGTCTAGATAAAGTAAAATATTTGTACAAGCTCAATATAGTATGAATGAAGCTAGGTTCAAAATTCTGGAACAGAGAACCAACATGACATAAGTAATAAAGGAAAGCAACATTGGGGAAGTTTGTGTTATTGTTACGGTTGGGTGAATGCTAGATGGTGAGTTTAAAGATTTGTTTATTTATTTTCATTTTATGCGCATGAATGTTTTGCCTGTGTGTACACATGCCAACTATATACATTCAGTGGTTGGGGAAGCCAGAAGACGGCATCAGATCTCCTAGTACTAGATTTTACAGACTGTTGTGGGCTGCTGTGGAGGTTGTGGGAACTACCATATGGCTGGGTGCTGGGAACTGAAGCTGCAAGAGCAGCAAGGGCTCTTAACTGCTGAGCCATCTCACCAGCCTCCAAAGAACCTTTAAATGTCTGCTCATCTTGAGAAGGATTGCTGCATGGTGCCTCTGCGGAGAGGGTAGCAGACACTGTCCAAAACTGGAAAGGAGTGCCATGCTGGCTGGCATCTAGCAAATTAATACCGACTTCGTGGAGGTATTTTTTCTCTATCCTCTGAGTCCTCAGTCTGTAGATGCAGCAGGCTCAACCAAGTGGCTGTTTTTCTTGCTCTCTTCATTTCCTGGCCACGGTGAGCACCAAGCTCAAGTTTTTCAGGGACTGTAAAAACTGCCTTCACCACTAGGTTTAGGCTTTCCATTTCAAACAATCCACCTACAACTTATAAACTAGAGTGATTGTCCTAATACTGATGGGTCCTGTGTTTTATGTGTTTTGTGTAATGTTAGTTCCAGGGAGACCAATGATGAATGCATTTTCATAAACTGAATATAAGCTCTGTATCTGCTGCAGACATCGCTGTGTGATCTTAATTGGTGATGCCAGGAGAGTCTGTTTCAATGATAGGCTGTTTACAAACTATCCTTAATCAACAGGAAATGTACTCCGAAAGGAGGGGCAGGATTGTGAGAATTGGAGATAAGAAATACATTTTCCTATGTATAAGCAAAATTCAAATGAAATAAATATTGAAATAGACTCTGCTAGTGTGTGCTTGGGAATGAAGACCCAGTGGGGAGTGTCAGCTCCTGAGAAATGGGGACTCAGGATGTAGACTATGGAGCTGTGTCTTGACCAAAACTTCAAATCCTAGAGTTGTTTAGTTACCATTTGGCCTGCCTAGCTTTAAATGCCAACTTGCCACAACCCAGAGTCAACTTGGGAAAGAGTTTCAATGAAGGGATTCACTAGAGGTAACTTGTGGCCATTGTGGGGGATTGTCTTGATTATTAATTAACATAATTAATGGAAAACCCAGTCCATTCTGGGTTGCACCATTCTCTAGGTAGGGGGCTTGAGATATGTAAGAGGAGAAAACTGCATGAAATCTAATAAATGATGCACTAACCAAGCAAGAAGGGGTGCATTTATTCTTTCTCTGTTCTTAACTGTGGATGTAATTTGACTAGCAGCTTTTGTTCCTGCCCCAATGTCTCAGAAATGATGGACTCTTAGCTTGTAATTAATTGTAAGCAAAATAAACCCAGCATAAATGAAACTAGAGCACTGTGTATACATTAGGTAGTAGGGTCCTTTCCCCTGGTTGCTCTCTGGAGTTCCGTCCATGGACCAGGCCATCACCACCTTCTCTGCCCTCTGTCTTGCTTCATTATTGTCTTGCTTTTATTTACATTTTTGCTTTTGATATTGTTTTACTTTTACTGATTAGACTTTTAATGCCCTTTTCCTTTGTTAATGGTGAACTAAAGTGTTTGAAAGTCTTTTCTTTGGAAATGAGATGAGGAGACTAATATAAAAAAACAGTCATGAAATCCTGAGGAAGGAGTCTATGTGTTGTTTGTGGACCAGAAATGAAGTTTTTTTGTATGAAAAATAATATTTTATAGTAAAATTATGTCCTTTACAATCATATGACTATGGCTATTTTTTTCCATTAGTTTTCTGGATAGGTTTTACATACCAAAATTAGATCAAGATCATATCAACAATTTAAATAGACCTCTAACCCCTATGGAAATAGAAACAGTCACAAAAAGTCTCCCAAAACAAACAAACAAACAAACAAACAAACAAACAAACAAAAAACCCAGGACTAGATGGCTTCAGTACAGAATTCTATCAGAATTTCAAAGAAGAGATAATACCAACACTCCTCAAATTGTTCCACACAACAGGGACAGAAGGAATCTTTTTAATCATTTAGATAAACATGCAGATGTGTGATTGCAGGACCCATGGTAATTGTACCAGCTCCTTTTCTGTTTGTATGATAGAATACCTCAACCAAAAGGAACCCAGGGAAGAAAGAGTTCTTTTGGCTTACAGTTCTATGGAGCTAGAGTCCGTTGTGGGGGGATAGGTACGACAACACTCAGGGGAAGCATGCCAGCAAAAGCAGGAAGCTGGCTGATCACATTCCATCCCCACACAGGAAGCAGAGTTGGGGATTCGGGAAGAAGACAAATGGGGCCAGGCTATGGCCTGCTCCCAGAGACAGTACTTCCTCCATCAAGGCTATATGGCTTTCCCAAACTGCACTGCAAATACAGTACTTGTGTTCAAATACACGAGCCTGTGGGCACATATCTAATTCTTATTAAGGGTGTGCTCAGAGTTGTAAGATTCAGCCAAACTGCCTACCAGTCACCTTTTCTCATTTTTAACTTCAGCGAGAGCTTTCTTTCCACTCCATGTCCTTGGCAGCATTTGGCATTGTCAGTGTCTAGATTTGGGTCCTTACCCTGGTTATCTTGGCATGCATGCATGTTTTCACTCCTCTACATGTGTCAAGCTTATCCTCCTGCAGCCCTTACTGGCTTGTTCGTATAGTCAGGGCCCTCTATTCTTGCCAGGATTTGAAGTTGAATATTTTCTGAAATTATTTATTTATCTCTATTGCAATATAATCTTAATGGTTTCTTGTCTTGAGATTGAACTTGGAAGACATTCCTTTTTGTTGGTTTTTACTGAGATAAAGTCATGCTTTCTTTGGCCTGGTACTTGTATAGCCCATGATGGCCTCTAATTCATGGCAGTTTTCAAGCCTCCCACCAAAGTGTTGAGATTTTAGACATCTACTGCCACTCCTGGCTTGGAAGTCACTTTTAGCACCATCCCTCCCCTCCCCACAGTGTCTCCTCCTCTGTCTCCCACATTTATGTGTGCACAGAGAAGAGTTGCACATTCAAGCAATGTAGTGCAGTGTGTAGGAGAAGCATTTTCACAGTTGAGTAGAAACCAGACTCTTTATGGCTCACCATTTGTGTGCATGTGTATGTCTGTGTGTGTGTGTGTGTGTGTGTGTGTGTGTGTGTGTGTGTGTGTGTGGGTGTGTGTGTGAGAGAGAGAGAGAGAGAGAGAGAGAGAGAGATAGAGAGAGAGAGAGAGAAACTTAACCATGATAACTGATTCCTTATTCAGTTTTGGGTGTAGAAATTAAGTTTCTCATGAGAAGATAGAGCATATAAGGCATTTAGTAGAGTCTCCACACTGGTGGACAAAGTGATAGATAGGTTGCCTGGTACTGAAATAACCATATGCATCCAGCACTGGATAACCATAGCTTCCCCACAACTCAGCCACTGAGATTTCTCTACCCTTTTGCCATCAGCTTCAGGAGGTGAACTCTGCTGAGAAGTCTTGCCACATCACATACAGTCATTGGAAGACTGGCAAAACATGGGAGAATTTGAGCGGTTATAAATACTACAAGTAGACAGGGCTAGAGAATAATAGTGTTCTCAGAAATGCATTATTGATGAGGAAAAGGGAATCCTTTTGCTTACTTTAATCTTAGATTTGCATGTCTCTCCACATTGAACACACTCTCTGCAGCAACTCTTTGGAATCTGGGTACTCTGACTGTAGTCCTATATTTACAATGAATGCATATAACTAGAATATTGGATTGACCACATTGTAGTGTTTCCTAAACACTTTTCTTCTGGGCTGCGACATCTAAACATGCTTCCTAGATTATGTGCTCTGAAAATACTTAACTCCTGGGCTGCATTGTCTGGCCATATGTACCGTGTCTCCTGCATGTGCTTTTCCCTGTTTGGTCATGGTACTGGGGAGTGGTGAGCCATGCTGTCACATCTGGGGTAATACAGGGCTTTCTTGTGAGCCCTTTCTCTTCTGCAGCCCCTACGTGCAGATCTCAACTCTGCATTCCTCAGCATCATTGCACACTGCCTCCTTGCCCAGAGTGCTTCTCTTGGTCCATTACAGCTGCCCCAGTCCTGACCATAGTGTGTCAAGTGGATGAAACCATGGAGCTGGCTGACCCAGTTTTGAAACAGGTTAATCAGAATAAATTTGACAATTATTTTTCTAGAAAGAATGTTTTATGTGATTCATTTATGAACTAGTGTAGAGAACTAGGCTCAATGACTTTCGTGGTCCTTTTCTATTTCCTTCTTATCTTGTGAAGTGAGATTTAACATTTTCAGAAGGCATCTACTGAAATATTCATATAAATGAAGCAAATTTCCATATAAAGCAGAAAAATCCAATTCAAGGTTTTTTTCACCACTTAATACTGCCTTTTCCAAGTCAATGTTTGCCCTTCCACATACAAGGCTTTCCCATGGGGTTTATAGCAGACTTCATAATCAGGAAAGATAGTTTCATTTCCCAGTATGATCCTGCCGTGCATTGCAGCCCACCAGATGGAGGTCTCTCCCTACTGTGTCCACAGGATACATTGTATCCACAGGACAGGTGTTTCTGATGGAGGATCTGACAACAGTTCACTGTCATGAATGCACACTTGCTTCAGTGTAATCTTGGCTATATTAAGTGTCTCTTCAGGAATCCACATTCAACAAACAGATTTAGAACAAACGAAAGCAGAAATAAGCCATAAGGTAAAGTCTGTCTTGAAAGCATAAGCTTTGGGTAGGGCCCAACAAGCACCTGTGCCTGCCTTGGTTCTGAAACATGGGCACTTCTGGTCCTGTTTTGCATGTGGCTAGTCCAGGTGGTGCTGTTTTCTTTGAGGACTTAGTATGGAAAATACTTGCCCTCTCAAAGCAGGGATGGCTCTCTTTCAGTTAGCATTTATATATCTTCTTTGTACTTTAAGTGCTCAGTTTGCTATTAAATAAATACTTGAAGGCATTTGGTGAGTCTGTTCCATGCTAAGTCACTTAGTAGACACATGCGTTGCTACCAAGCCCCTGGCTGTGTTGGTGACAGCCCATCGATCTTGTCATTATGCAGGGTTCAACCTCAGCAGTCATGTGATGCTCTGGAGTAACTTACCCAATGCTCCTGTTTAATCCAAGAGCATCTCCTGTTGGAGTGATTAAAGCTCCTGTGGGCAGTACACCTAGTTTATTCTTCAGCAGTATCCCTTCTCGTATTGTAACTCATCACTGGAGATAGAAAATTGTTCTAATGAACACAGTATTAGAAAAACACAATGACTAAGAGTGGAATTGCTTTATCTAATGGTCGATTGATTCCCATTTTCCTGAGGAGTCACCATACTGATTTCCAAAGTGGCTATACAAGTTGGCACTCCCACCAGCAGTGGAGGAGTGTTCCCCTTTCTCCACATCCTCTACAGCATAACTATCATTGGTGTTTTTGATTTGAGCCATTCTAACAGGAGTAAGATGTTATCTCAGAGTTGTTTTGATTTGCATTTCCCTGATGGCTAAGGATGTTGAACACTTTTTTATGTGCCTGTCAGCCATTTCAGATTCCTCTATTGAGAATTGTCTATTTAGTTCTGTACCCCTCTTTTTAATTGGAGTGTTTGGTGTTTTGGAGACTCACTTCTTGAGATACACATTCATACAACCAGGACATCTGTTCAGTGATGTTCATAGCAGCACTATTTGTAATAGCCAGAACCTGGAAGCAACCTAGATGCCCCTCAACTGAAGAATGGATAGAGAAAACATAGTACATTTACACAACGGAGTACTACTCAGCAGAAAAAAACAATGGAATATTGAAATTTGCAGGAAAATGGATGGAACTAGAAGAAACCATTCTGAGCGAGGAAACCCAGTCACACAAAGACAAACATGGTATGTACTCACTCATATGAGGATTTTAGACATAGAGTAAAGGGATACCAGAGAAGCTAGCATAAAGGAGGACCCTAAGAGAGACATACACGTGAAGGGATACAATCTGGCCCTGGACACATGGGGAAGGGCCCAGGCCTAGCTCAGGAAGATTTGGTGGATTTTGCAGAGCCCCTGTTGAGGGCCCTACCCTGCCTGGGGAGTGGTGGGTGGATGGGGTGGGGGGGCTAGGTTGGGGGTGGAGGAGGAGGGATGGGGTGAGGAGAGGGAGAGGGAGAAGGGACTTACATATGAAACAAGCTTGTTCCCTAACTTGAACTAATTAAAAAATATTTTTTTTTAAAAAGAGGGACATACATGGTCCCCTGGAGAAGGGGAAAGGGACAAGATCTCCTGAACAAATTGGGATCAAGGGAGGTGGGGGGAGGGAGAATGAGAAGGGGAGAAGAGAAGGGGTGAGGAGGACATGAGAGAGCAGAAAGGTTGAGTCTGGGGAAGAATAGAAGAAAACAAGAAAGGAGATACGATAAAAGAGGGAAACATTTTAGGTTTATAGGAAAAATCAGGCACTAGGGAAAGGTCTGGAGATATACAAAGATGACACCAACTAACAATCTAAGCAACAGAGGAGAGGCTACCTTAAATGCCCTCCGAAGACAATGAGATTGATGACTGACTTATATGCCAATCCGATAGCCCTCATCCAGCAGCTGGAGGAAGTAGAAGCAGACACCCACAACTAATCAATGAACTGAACTGGAATCCAGTTGCAGAGAAGAATAAGTGATGGGCAATGGGGTCCAGACCAGGCTGGTGAAACCCACAGAAACAGCTGACCTGAACAATGGGAGCTCTTGGTCCCCAGACTAATAGCTGGGATACTAGCATGGGACTGATCCAGACCCCAGGAATTTGGGGTTTTGTTAAGGAGACCTTGGAAATCTACAGGACCTCCTGTAGTAGTTCAGTACTTATCCCTAGTATAGGTGTGGACTTTGGGAGCACATTCCACATAGAGGGATACTCTCTGAGCCAAGACACATGGGGTGGGCCTAGGCCCTATCCCAAAGGAAATGATAGACTCTGATGTCCCCCTATGGAAGGCCTCACCCTCCCCTGGGGAGCAGAAAGGGTATGTGATAGGTAAGGTATTAGTTGTGTGTGTGGGGCTAGGGGAGGATGGGAGGGAGTGGAAACTGGGATTGACATGTAAAACAATCTTGTTTCTAATTCATATTAAAAAATTCAAAACAAAACAAAAACCAGAAAATTGCAATGAAGTCTGCTTGAAAGTTAGGTGAGCTATGATGCCACATGGTCATCTCAAACCTTGGGAGCTTGAGGCATGAAAGTTACTAGTTAGTTTAACCTGGTCTCTTTAGCAATATTGACTTAGAAAAATTATTCATTTTATGGTATATAAAGGGCACACCTATCTTAAAGATACATTTAACCGCTCAATGCCATTAAAAAACGAATGAGTATGAAGTTCTCAGATATGATTAAATGGTAGGTAGAGATGCCAAAGCTCAGAAATGTAAAAGACCATACCCGACATGCACTAGCTCTAATGGAAAACAGCTTACAACAAAAAGCTGTCAGAAGAAATCCATGCTCATGCATCAGGCACATTGTTGATTTGGTTGGCATGTGTAGTTTTAGAATAGGCACCCGGAATTGGAAAGCCTCAAGCCAAGCAGTGCTTGTAAGGATATAGACCCCATGGTGGTGGTGGGCTCTCACCTCTCATGACCTCATTTTACCTAATTACCTTCCATTTGTAAGTACTACTCTGACTTGAGGGCCACTGCCTGCTTCCATGCTGTGGACAACCATAGCCCACAGCCCCTTCTTCATCTTCTGGAAGCAAAGCCGTCATATTTGCCCCTGGCTCCTGTTATATTGACACAACACAGTGAGTGATAAGTGTTTTTCTTCCTAAAATGTTAAGCACACATAGTGTTTTAATTCTTCTTCTTCTTCTTCTTCTTCTTCTTCTTCTTCTTCTTCTTCTTCTTCTTCTTCTTCTTCTTCTTCTTCTCCTCCTCCTCCTCCTCCTCCTCCTCCTCCTCCTCCTCCTCTCCTCCTCCTCCTCCTCCTCTTCCTCCTCCTCCTCCACCTCCTTCTCCTTCTCTTTCTCTTTCCCACCTAAACTATAGCTATGGTGATTTAGAGAACACGATTCAATGCATGTCGATTATCAGGTATTGTAAGCTGCAGTTTTCCTGGGGACCTTGACTCAGAGGATAGATAGTTCATACTAGTCATTTCAACCACACAGTTAATAATGTACCCCAGTTTATACTTTTGAGGGATACCTGCCACCACTGGCTTTATGATGTTTATGAGATGGAGCAAATGAAGTTAATACCAGAAGGAATCAGTAAGCAATCTATGTTAAGCTTTGTCCAGAAAGCATGTTCTTCCCACTCAGTGACTTACCAAGAAGGATGCATTATGTTGGGCAAAAACTACACAGAGAAGGAGGCCTGACTGAGGGCTGAGATGCTCAGGACGGGAAGTTGTGAGCAGGCAGGAGCCAAGTTACATGCATGTGCAGAGGTACAGGGGTTGCTGGGAGCTAAGGTGGTTGCTGACATGTACATTCAGTCAATACTTACTGAGGGAAAGAGCCTCAGCCATTCTGTCTTAATGGACAGAAAAAGACTGAGTAGAGAGAAGTGAGCATGAGCATAGAATTCAAGCAGTGAGCATTGAGGTAGGACAGTGCTCCCTGGAGCACTGGGAAATACACTCCCATTATAGACAAGTAGGTTTGGGATCTCTGGAAGACTTGCTGTCACAACTTACATTTTATTCTTAGTTTTAGAATAAAACTAGTTTTATTAGTTTTCCTTTGCTTACTATTACTTTATCTGTTTTTGGCTAGGAAATAGCATGTTACTCTGTAGTTTTACCAATGAGAATTTTCCCAGGTCTAGGAAGAGGGCAAGGGTCTCCAGGGACATCTGTAGAGGATGAGGGTCTACCTCTGTGAGATGCCTGGAGATGAACCCCAAGTTTTTATTCTGGTGGTCAGGCTGTAGATGAACCACCCGGGCTTTTGAATCCTAGTGGGTCAGCTTTTCAGAGCATTTCAATTGTAACCTTGGCTTTTGGAGTCCCTGCAGTGTTGACTTGGTCATGTTTCTGTCTAGTTCACCCTAGGTACAGGGAAGGGCAGACTGTTCTGTACAGGTTAGCTTGCAGGCATTAGAGGAACTGAGGCTCCTATAATGCCCAACCACCATAGAATATGTTCCTTAACATATCTGAGGAGTCAGCAAGCAAAGTCAGAACTGAAGCCAAGAACTACAGAAGCAGAAATAGAGTCTGTCTCTCACCTTACATTTGCGACATCTTGTAGTCTTGTAGTCTAGAAGGCCTAAATCCAGATAAAGACACACACACACACACACACACACACACACACACACACACACACACACACACACACACGGAAACACCAGTGCCCAATGTCTTAGTCATTCACTTCCTGTATATTTGTGGACAGTACAGTAATGTAGGTGGGATAGTCAAGATAGATGTTTGAATGTTTCATTTGAAATTGCCTTCCTTTGCAGATTTGCCATGAGTACTGATTTTCACTCACTTAATGTATGCTATTTGACTGATAAGCTTGATGATAATGCTATAGTTCTAGCTTCTCAATTACAAGTCAATCTTCTTCACCTGCCGTGCTTAGGGGAGGATGGCCCTTCACGTCTTTGCATTGCAGATGTCTGTATTACAGGGCTGGGGTTATCACATACCCCAGCATTACCTTCTGGCTTTGAAATAAACTCCTGATCATTTCCTGTGCTATCTAGGGGTGATTTCCTGTATAGTTTCATAAATTAAGACTTAGAGATGAGTTTAACTATGTATGCTTAATTTAAAATCTACCAAATCATAAACGGTTTTAGAAAGAAAAAAATTTTCTTCAGAAATTAGTTCATTACTATTTAAAAAGAGACTTAGTCACAGGAGTTTAAAATAGTTATTTGAGAAAAAATTCTTTGGAAGAGATAGAAGATGGCTTCATACATTTTTAAATTAACATACTTTCATTTATCAAGCAGTTTTTGTGCTTATAACATGTTAAAAAAAAAGAAGATCCAGATAGTCTTTATACACCCTGACCTCCACTCCAATTTCCTTTATCTGTAAATTCTTCATTACATTAGGCCTGTATTCCTAGGGCTGAGGTGCTGAGGCAGGGGGATTGCACTGAGTTCAGGGCCAAACTGGATAGAGCGTACCCTATCTATCTCAGACAGTGAGAAAGCAAGGAAATGGTCTCAGTTTGTTTGGAGTGTTGCTGTCACAGTTTATAAGATAATATTGAAAGTGTGTGTGTGTGTGTGTGTGTGTGTGAGAGAGAGAGAGAAGAGAGAGAGAGAGAGAGAGAGAGAGAGGGAGAGAGGGAGAGACCGAGAGAGACGAGAGAGAGAGAGAGAGAGAGAGAGAGAGAGAGAGAGGGAGAGAGAGAGAGGTGTGGAGGAGAGAGAGAAAGATAACACTGTGACCAGAAGCAATTTGTGGAGGAGAAGGTTTACTTTTACAGCTCTCAGGTTACATCCTATTACAGAGGGAACCTGAAGGCAGGAGCTGGAGCCTTCAGGACCCTGTGCCCTGGGGTCACCCTACCTACAGTGAGCTGTGCTCTCTCATATCACCCATTAATCGATATGACCTATAGACTACAGGAATTTTCTCAGTTAAGATTCCCACCTCTCGGCTATATCCAGGTTTGTGTCAGATTGACAAAAACCTCAACCAGTGCATTCTCATTGGGTGACCCAGTTTCTCTTGTCTTCCTGGAGGGTGTGGAGAAATGTATGCATGGCTATAGCACCGTGTCAACACTGCCTTAAGTGTCCTCTGTTCTCCACCTGCTCTTCCTCCCACCACTAATCTTTCTAGTGTCACCATAGGTAAACTTTTACCCACCAGGACAAGTTGTTATCAAGGCGAGTCTCCACCCTGTCATTATAGTTAGTGACTTACTACCTTGTTTTTTCTGACACTGAATAGAACTTGCTTTATCAGTTCGTCCCTTAAGAGCATCTTGGGCTGAGGAGGTATTCAGGGTAAAAGAACCTGCTGTGTGAGGATGAGGATGTGGGTTTGGAACTCCAGCACTCACGTAAAAAGGATGAGTGTGGCAGTACAGATGTGTAACGCCAGCACTGGGGCATAGAGACAGGCAGATCCCTGAATGTTGATGGCCAGCTAGTCTAACAGAATTGGCAAGCTCTGGGTTGGGTGAGAGACCCGTGTCAAAGAGCATGGTGGGCAGTGACCAAGAAAGATAATTGTAGACCTCTGGATTTCACATGTACATATGTACACAGATTGTTTATCATTTACACACACACACACACACACACACACACACACACACACACACACACAAAGTTATTTTGATTATTTCCAGCCTTCACTGACTATGATCAAAGTTGCCATAAGCATCATGTGTGGGTTTTTGTGTGCACATAAACTTCCAGGGTTTTGCTGGGTAAATGCATACACTGGGTCCATCAGTGAAGGCATACTCGGTTTAGTCAAGAACTGCATGCCATGTGGAGTCCCACCACAGGGAAGGGATTCTTGTAACATTTTGTCCTTTTGTGTTTCTGGTGTTGTCACAGTGCAGGGTTATGTCTGTTCTATTGGCATCTTCTTGTTTTGGTTTGGAATGCCTTAGAGAAAAGAGTGGAGGGTATACCCTCAACTCAATGGCCAGCTGTGAACTGGTGTCCAGTTTCACTCAGTTTCCATCCATTTTGTTCATTTATTCTTGAGTCTCCAAGTTCTTTGTGTGTTTTGATTACTAGTCTTTGACATACATGAATGAAAAAGAAATAGAAAGGAAAGGACATGACTGTTCTTACGTGTGATGGAGGAGAAAGTTTATTGTAGATAAGAGAGAAACACAGTCAGAGGCAAGGACAGGAAGATCTGGGAGAGCCCAGAGTGGACATGACCAGACTGAGCTGGGCCATGTGAGTGGGAGGGGGAAGGGAGTGGGAGAGAGGGGAACCAGATACAGCAGCCAGGAGACCAAAGTACAAAAGGGGTGGGTAACCATAACATCTGGACTATACAGGGAAGAGTCTCTGGGAGAAGGGCAGCCCAGCCCTTGGGCTGCAGAGTTTGGGGTTGAGGGTTGGGTATGCCAGCCATACCATGTAACAGGTAAGGACTGAGGGATAGTGGGAGAACCTGGCTGCCAATTCCAGCTTAGACATGTTAAATAGGCACCCCAGCTTTTTGTCCTGGGTTTGAAACTTAACAATATATGGTGCTTTTTCCCCCCAATAGTCTGTAGCTTCTGTTTTTCTATGAACATTGCCAAATTACTCATTTTGATGGTGTCTCAGTTTTCATATTTCCCTGTGTGGTCAAGCTCTTTATTCTATATGTAAAAGTCATTGCCAAACTCTAGGTTGCATGACTTTTCTCCTGTACTGTTGTGTCTGATTTATGTGCCTAATTAAGGCTCATAAAAACTCATTAAGGAGTTACATAAGTTGTCTTTATTGTCTATATCTGGATTATTTACACATACAAATTTGTATTATCTCCCTGGAATCTGTGCCAGTCAGTTGTGCTATATTCTCTTTACACCAGAGTGGGTTTGATGTGTGAGCACTTTGTCCGGCTTTTGTGAGAGTGAGTCTGCTGGTGCCTTTTCTCTCTCTGACTTCATTTGAGGGGTCCTGATGTCAGAATGAAGTGAACTTTTCTGACTTCTGGCACCTGGAACACTTTGCAGGACTTAGCATCATTGTTCTTCCTTAGATGTGCTGTACAATGCACAGGCAGCCTCTCCGGGCCAGATACTTTCTGGTTTTGAGAAGTTATCAATTTTATTTCTTTCACTTGATAAAGGCCTGCCTGTTTGGGCAATCTGCTTTTCATTTTCCACTTCTTCCCGGTGTCATGATTGTGGGCGTTCAGTTATTCCTGTCCTAACACTCCTTTATTATTCCTATTTATGCTCTTTATTTCAGTAGGATGCTCCCTCTTTCACCCACAATAGTAGAATTTTCTTTTCTCTTTATTCATCTTATTTATCCCTAGGAGACCCTAATTTATTTTACCAGTCTTTTGATGACTCAGCATCTGTGCTTGCAGATCTTCACTGGGAGATTCTTCAGTCATTGGATCCTTGTGTAGGATCCTGGCATGGAAATGGACTGTGTTAAATAATGCACTTTGATAGGAAGTTTAGGGTGAGAAGAAACCATGTCACTCAAAATCTAGAATCAAGAGTGATGCCTTTAGCCACACCCATCCTGCCCCAGGACTGAAGACAGGCACTTGGCACAGGGGTTTGGCACTGGGGCTTGCTCATGGATGTGGGATGAAGCTGTGATTAACACAGCCCATGGAAATACAGGGGTATTAACTGCAATTTTGGATAAAAAACAAACTCATACATGGATTTATCACAATTTTGAAGGAAAGCACCTTACATGCATAAAGAGAGTTCGGAAACATGGAAATAAGGTGTCGTGTGGTTTATTACAAGAACCACTTACATAGAGACTTCTCCATGGTCATTTTTACAACTGCGGAAAAGCCCTAATTGTGACTTCTAGTTCTAACTAAGAAAGGAAATATTTTAAACAGGCATGATGATTTTGTGTTAGTAAGTGTCAGTCACGATGGACCATTTCAGTTCAAAGCCAGGCTCATCATTTCTCAAAATGAACTGTGATTTACCACCTCCAGCAAGAAGGCAAAGGCCCCATCCTTTAGCAAGCATTTAGTCTATGGCATCCTAAGATGCTTGGGATATACACATAGCATGTAGATTATATTGATCAAGTTCCATTGGCTTAGATGTTAATATAATATTCTCATCAGCAGCTCTCAAACACGCGTTTTGACTGTAGTTTGAAAATGTGATGGAATGGTTCTATTTTCTTCCATAAATACAAGTCTGTATATGTAAATAATCCAGATGTAGGGAATAAAGACGATTTATGTAACTCTTTAATGAGTTCTTATGAGCCTTTAATTAAGCACATAAATCAACAAGAAGCCTTTGGCTCTAATCACTTCCTGGATCTGCAGTTGATCTGAACAGAAAAGCAGAAGAGGAGCATTCTGTTCCTTGACTGTGCTGCTCTCTCCCAGTGTTCACACCTGCTGAAGTGGGTACTTTGTGCGGGGCTCCTGTGAGAGGTGACCAATGCAAAGCCAGGTCTGTGATGTGAGCTGCTCATGAGCTAGGCACACAGGGACACTATCTGTATCCTGTCCATATCGTCATGACAATGGGGGCCTCAAGAGTGGCCAAGAGGAAAACCTGCTTCCTAGACAGCAGTAATTGTATGTTTCTCTTTGTTTGTTATTTTCACCAAACAAATTTTCTAGATTAAATGACTCACCATATCAAAATTTCTCTTACAAACCTCCTCTATATTCCTTTGGCTGATGTTCAGAACTCATTTGATCATATTTGTGCATCTCTTGTAATTAAGTTTACGTTTTCCTAAATTTAGTCTCTGCAGTAGGACTCTCTGAAGGGAACAGAACTCAAAGAAAACACACACACACACACACACACACACACACACACACACACACATATCCACATGAAATGTTTACTCTTATATAACACATATAATGTATATTAGATATATATGGGATCTGTTAGATTGACTTACAGGATGTGGTCTTGGTAATTCAACATTGAAATGCATCCTGACAGAAAGGCTGAGAACCTTATAATTGTTCCATCCATGAGGCTGCATTCCTCTGAAGTTTCAGTCTGGTGCTTGAGTCTAGATGGTTCCTGGAGAGTTGCTGGTTGACAGCCCATATTGGAATCCTGAAGAAGCTGGATTTAATATCATCTTCAGCAGCAGGGTAGATGAACTTGCCAGTGAGAGTGAGGACAAGCAGGTAAAAAAACAAAAGCTTCCTTCTTCCATGTCCCTTTATGTGGGCTGCCAGCAGAAGGGGTGGTCCAGATTTGGAGTGGGTCTTCCTGCTTTGAACAATCCGATTAAGAAAACCCCTCACAGGGTCGCCCAGAGCTTGGGTTCTAGTGGATTCCTATGTAGTCTGATAGACAACTAAGTTTAGCCATTGATCTCCTAATGCACAGATATTTGCCCTATTGGTGTTTCCTGGAATATCATGCAACTCTATAGCTTTCATTCTCTGGGAATCCTTCCTTTATATTGGAAACATCTGGAAGCACATTAACTTACACGAGGGACCCCTCAGTCTGTGAGGGGTCTTTCGAAGTGTACTGCTTCCATTCAAGCTTGAATATTAATAGGTCTTAATAATAAAAATCTGGAGTCAGCTTTTAGGGATGAAAATGGAAAGATCAGAGAAGCAGAGCTGCCAGCCACTAGTTCTTACCTCAGACTGAAAGGGAGAGTTTTTCTCTACGAATCCTCAGACTGAATATGATGAGCTCCTGTCTCCTCCCAACTAATATTCCTCTCTCCACCCAGACAAATCCCTTCTTGTCTCCACCTTCCTAGTACTGGGATTAAAGGCTTGTGACTCCCAAGTACTGGGGTTAAAGGTGTGAGCCATCACCACCTGGCTCTGTTTCTCCTGTAGCCCAGGATGGCGTTGAACTTAGAGATCAATTTGCCTCTGCCTCCCAAGTGCCAGGATTAAAGGAGTGTGGCACCACTGCCTGGACTCTATGGCTAACTAGTGGCTTAGCTCTGCACTCTGATCTCCAGTCAAGCTTTATTTGTTAGATCACAAACAAAATATCACCACATCTAGGGGAGACTCAAAAGCTGGCTTTGTGTTCTAAAGACCCTGCTTCCTCTGTCTACATCAGAACTCTGGTAGAGGCAATCGTTAGACTGTATACCCAGTGGAAACAGTGCAAGGTAAGATGTCTTTGCACATAGGAAACTTTGGGATATACTTTAACTCATTATGGGGAAGTAAAGATGCAGTAGGTTCAATTTAGGAGAGGTTGTGGTGAGTTAGGGAGTCCTGCCATGTGAACCATCACCTTCTTGTCCCCAGGTCTGGATATGTGCTTATCCCTGAACATTTGTAGATGTACCCACCACTTCTACTCCTTCGAAACAGTTCTAGGTCTCTATGTCTGATCATCCAATATGCCCCCCTCTTCCTACTGAAGCTGCTATGCTCGTCAGACTTTTGTTACAATCATTTACACTGACCCAAACATTAGCAGAAAGCTGCTCGTGTGTTGTGTCTTCTTACCAGAACTGCGCTAAACTTACAGGAACTGTTTAGGAAACCACAACTAACTCAGAGCCCACTGTGAAATGCTTCTATTGAGAGGGCTGCTACTGCTGCAGGATCAGGAGATCTGATCCTACCCCCAAAGTCCTTGATCCCTTTGGCTAACACCATCTCCTTCTATCAGCCAATTGCACAGAACTCTATCATCTGGTCTGTGATGTGTGTGTGTGTGTGTGTGTGTGTGTGTGTGTGTGTGTGTGTGTGTGTGTGTTCTGTCTTCTGTATAAAGAAGGTTGAAATAGATGGCTGCAGACTCCAGAGGCACAGTGCATGGCTTTCCTGCACTGTAGTTAGAATGGAAATGAAGCCACTTCTGCAACTGTAGGAGAAACAAGTCTTGTCTCCCATCCAGCTTCTGTGTAAAGACTGTTGTAGAGAAGCTGGGGAGCCATGCAGCGGGAGACAGACACTGACCACTATACTGTCATCAGCTTGTCAGGATGCTGAGTGAGACCCTGTCCTCTGATGGTGTTCTTAGGCTTCTTACACACCCCTCTATGAAGCTAATGCCCATTCTCACATCTTAAGGGAATGCTCATAAAATAGTAAGAGACAATGGGTGTCTAGCATGTGGAGGACAGGGAGTCCTCTTACCCTGTTGATGGGAATATAAATCAGTGTGGCCATTATGGAAAGCAGTATGAAGCTTCCACAGCAAATTAAAAATAGAGCTACCATGTGACACAATTTCCTAACTTCTGGGAATACCCAATTGAAATGAAATCAATTTGCTGAAGAGATGTCTGCACTCCATGCACCTTGCTGCATTATTCACAGGAACCAAGACACATGGTTAACCTCAGCATCCATCAGTAGATGGGTGAAGAAGAAATAGTCTGTGTCTCCAGGTGTATCTTGGTGGTCTGGCTTTGTGTAGTAGTCCCAATATGAAAGGTTTGATTCCACAGAAGAGAATAAAATTATTATATATACATGATAGGTCAGAATATGGTTTATTCTTAACATAGAAGTGAGTCTTGGCATTTGACAATGTGCAAAACTGCAGAGGACAGATCCTACATGGCCTCACTTATGTGTGTGTGACGATACTAGCCCTACAGGTCCTTGCCAGGCTAACTTCAACTTTCGAAGCCACCACTCATCTATTCTGTATGCCAGCCTGTGGTAAAGCAAGCCTGCCTTCCCACATCTGGAGAGTGTTTCCTGAGACCACCAGGATCACTCCTAAGAGTACAAAAGCAGTTCGTGTTGAACTCCAAGGCTATGACTGTCCTTCCTCTCTGATGGTGTGAGTGACCTTCTCTCTTCCCACTGGTGCAGGTCACCATCTCAGGGGCTCAGTGCAGCTCAGTTTTCCTGAAATCCAACCCACAGTCTTGAAAATAAGGACAGGAGCCATGTATGTTATAATTCCATACCAATCTTGGGTTCTTGTAGGCTCTGCAGCATAAATGTTCTTCCAGTGTAGGTATGAAGCAAGACCAATGACTTCCCCTGTGCTCCATGCCATGGGACTGCCTCCCTGGCCTCAGGAGCTCACTTATGTTCACTGAAGTTCAACATAGATCATCTCCTGGCAGGTGCGAAGAAGCATACTGACTTGTGTCTCTTTACTGGTGTCATTCATGTCTACACATCAGCATCTATTTCCATATCTGTCTCTTGTTATCCAGATAATCTAGATGATAAGTAGATATGTAACTATGTGGGCATATTTGTTTACCTCTATGTGTACTTTAGTCCTATTTATCATCTGTGACTGGCTTAACTATTTCCCACAAGTTTCAAAGCTGACATTTTTGTGCCCCTCTTCTTCCTTTACATTATTTTCCAACTTCCAGCTGCCCTTTTAAGCACAGAAAACTTTCTCGAAAGTCATGTTTTCTAATTTGCATTTATTTATTATTTATTGCCTTATAGTAAATATATACACCTTCCCAACCACACACAATTAAGCATCTTCCTTATTTCCTAGTTATGTCTGAAACTCAAGGGTGTGAACTGGTCAAGGGAAGCCATGCTTTATAGTACAGTCTTTTCCAGAATTTTAATTGTACAGGTTGGTGGCTGTAGAGGAACACTTGTGACCCATGACTTCCTTCTTCAGTGTGGATGCATAATTAAAAAACAATTTACATGCATCGTGGAGATGGCTCTTCTTTTGAGGTATGTATGAGAATCAGGGGTATTGAGTGCACAGTAAAAGTAAAATAATCCAATATATTTTACCTATGATTATACTTTAGATACATTGGCTTAGACAAAATCTGTTATTAATTCTGCCCGTTTCTGTCTACTTTATTGATACATCTTCTGGACCACTGTTAACTGAAGACCTTTCTCTGCTCCCATTCCCATTTCTGACACTGTTCTGGTCTTAGTAACAAGTGGGAAGACTTTTTCATCCTCTGGAGTTCTCAATGTGATGGGCTGTCATAGAAAGGTTTTGAGCAGAGGAAGGCATCTGAGAAATATGCTCTGGATGCTAGGGCAAAAATGTCCCTAGAATAGGTTTCTGAAGTGACTGGGGAGAAGATGTGGCTAGTACATGGGAAGGCTTGGTGGCTGATGAGGTCGATGGCCCTGAAGCCTTTGATGATCCACTGGCTTTGAGTACATACTGAGAGTATTAGTTGAAGGATGTAGAGTTTCCATAGAACTTTACATGTAAGAACTATTTACCCACTTTTCTTTTCTCTAAGCTCATAAACCCAGGAGAACTCTTGGTTCTCTTTAGCTCCTTTCCACTGGGACTGGGAGTGAATCTCTGTGGGAAAGGCCTTGCCTAACAAGCCAGATAACTGATGGGTAACTCTTACAGAATGCTTGTGTGAAATACTGTTGAAATATGCACTCACCAAAGTCATGTGACTTTAGAGAACTTGCCTGTGTGTGCATGAGTCTGTGTTTATGTGTGTGTGTATGAATGTTTGTTTATATGAGTGTATGTGTATGAGTACGTGTGTGCATGTGTATATGTATGTGTATGAGTATGTGTGTATGTGCATGAGTGTGTGTATGCATATGAGTGTGTGTACAATATATGTGTGTATGTATGTGTGTATGAGTGTTTGTGTATGCATGTATATGTGTTTATGTGTATGAGTATGTGTGTGTATGTGCATGAGTGTGGTGTGTGTATGTGTGTATGAGTGTTTGTGTATATGTGTATATATATATGTGTGTGTGTATATACCTGCTTCCTTTATGTAAAGGCGTTTAGAGCCTGTATGACCAGGGGTTAATCTGCTTCTGCTCACTATGTCCCATCTTGCTCTCATGGAGTTTCTTACCAAGTTGAAGATCAACAAGCAATTGTGTGGACAAATGAAGGAATTATGAAGTCACTCCTAGAAACCCGATTCCAATAGTGAACACTGAACAAAGGAAATGGGAGGGTATATACCATACCATGATGGACTGCCCTTTCTCAGGCAGCTCGTCTTGCTCCAGGAGAGTGTATCCAAGTCTGGACTCTGTGATTGACAGATCTTACCCTGGCAGTGCTGGGATGAGAGATAAGGTCCAATATCTCTCTCCACATGTGCCTCTGCTTTGATGCCAGTGCAGATAACTCCATTCTCAGATGCAAAGCTCCACAGTGAACTGTGAGTATGCTCAGACTACAACTCAGGAGGCTGATATCATTGTGGAGTCTATGGGTAGGTTTTTCAGGGGTTTCACCATGTGGCTTCTGCCCTCTGAATTATACCAGCAGATAGGACACTCCAGACAGAAAAAAAATCACCACCTACTTCCAGAACTTTTCTAGACATGTCATTGCTAGGAATAAAGTCCTTGGCTAGAGACACACAATGGTCCCCTACCCACAAAGGGGCCCAGAGCCATTTAGATCCATGGCATCCTGCCCATCACTATCTTCCACCACACTGTGTAGGGCAGCTTCATCTTTCTCTACTTTCAGGGATGACAAGTGCACCTTGATGCATTGAGACTACACTGCCAGGCTTTGTGTTTGGTTCATGTGAATGGCTCATCTGTGAGTTCAAGTAGGTTTTTATAGCATGACAGATGCAGGCAGTGGAGGGCTTGTTCCTGGCACAGTGACAGAGGGTCTTTTGCTACTGTGAGCACCAGACAACTTCCAAAGATTTGAACTGAAAATGCACAGGACACTCCACTCACACTTAATTACCTCTGCAGCAAATTTCATCTTTCTATCTCTTAATTGAGGTTTGTAAATGCTGAATATAAATTTGGTTGATAGTAGCAAGAAAGAACCAAACCTGACCAGCATTTCACCTGAAGAGTTGAGGATGGATTTAGATTTCTGATGTCTACCATCTTTCAGGAAAGGGAACTGTGGGCTCCCCTCACGCCACCTGTATGGTTGGCTGTCTCTTCAGTCCACACGAATATGTGAAGTGTTATTTTCCAAAAATTCCATCTCTACAGGGAAAATACTAATTTTTAAATGTATATGCAACAGCTTAGTTCTCATTTTTGTTACTGTCTATCAATCTGGTTCCACTCAGACATCCATACCACCATAGTGCTCCCCACTCTACTGTCTGGAACTCAAGGCTCAATGGAAAAAACCTTTCACCACTAGGCTCAAAGCTCAGTGTCTGGAGATTACCAAGAGACAAAAGCAGATCTGACTATAACTATCCACATGGTTGTTGGCAGAGAAATTCAGGCCACTAGAATTCAGGGTTGTGTAACATATAAAAGAAGAAAAATATTGTGGTGAGCCAGACAAAGGACAGGGGCTTGGGTTTCTGGGCCAAAGCTGTCACTGGGACAAACAAGAATGTGTACAAGGTTGGAGCCAGCTCAAGCACAAGGCTACTCTGTGTTTGGTAGGGGAAGGATGGTTACCTTCATGGCTGAGGTTTGCTTTGGTAAATGTGCTCTTTGCTAAAGGGAAATCTATGGTTTTCTAAACCTTATCCCTTGCATAATGCGTAGCTTTAAATAGCACATGTTCAGAATAATAGTCTTGTGGCTCTTCTGATCCCATGAGGGCCACATGCAGACTACGATTACACAGATAGGTCCCCTCTTTTTGCCACCTGGACCCTAACTTTGCAGGGATTCAAGCTGAATCCTCATAGTCATTGTTTTAGGGTTTCTATTCTATTGTGAGGAATAGGAAACCCTATAGAATAGGGTTCTATATTCTATTTCCTCTATTGTGAGGAAACACATGAACAAAAGGCAGCTTGGGGAGGAAAGGGTTTATTTCATCTTACATTTCCACATTGCTGTTCTCAGGGCAGGAACTCAAATAGGGAAGGAACCTGGAAGTGATGCAGAAGCCATGATGGGGAGCTGCTTACTGGATTGCTACCCATGGATGCTCAGCCTGCTTTCTTATGGAACCCAGGACCACCAGCTCAAGGATGGTACCACTCACTATGTGCTGTGCCCTCCCCCATCAATTGCTAACTACAAAAATGCCTTACAGCTGGATCTTTTTGTTTTTTGTTTTTCCTCTCTTTTCTTATTTGAATTACAAACAAGATTGAATTATATGACAATCCCAGTTCCCTTCTCCCTCGCTTCCTCGCCTACCACCCCCTCAACTAAAATCCTACCTATCATAAACTTTAGGCTCCCTCATGACCTTTGCATCCTTCCTTTTCTTCCCTTCTCATTCTCGTAGCTCCCTCCCTGCTCTTCCCATGTTCTCAATTTGCTCAGAGGATGGTGACCCTTTCCCCTTCTCCAGGGGACAAAGTTTGTCTCTTTTAGGGTCCTCCTTGTTTACTAGTTTCTCTAGCAGTGTGGATTGTAGGCTGGTAATCCCTTACTCTATGTCTAAAATGAACATATGAGTGAGTACACATCATGTTTGTCTTTTTGTGACTGGGTAACCTCACTCAGAATGGTTTCTTCAAGTTCCATCCATTTTCCTGCAAATTTCAAGAATCCATTGTTTTTTTTTTTTTTTCCCCTCTGGTGAGTAGTACTCCATTGTGTAAATGTACCACATTTTCTCTATCCATTCTTCAGCTGAGGGGCATCAAGGTTGCTTCCAGTTTCTGGCTGTTACAAATAGTGCTGCTATGAACATGTTGAATAGATGTCTTTGTTGTATGACTGTGCTTCTTTGGGGTATATGCCTAAGAGTGGAATTGCTGCATCTTGTGGTAGACTCATTCCCATTTTCTTGAGGAGTCACCAAACTGATTTCCAAAGTGGCTGCCAATACTGGTTGGCACTCCCACCAGTATTGGAGGAGTGTTCCTCTTTCTCCACATCCTCTCCAGCATAAACTATCATTGGTGTTTTTTATTTTAGCCATTCTGACAGAAGTAAGATGGTATCTCAGAGTTGTTTTTATTTGCATTTCCCTGATGGCTAAGGATGTTGAACACTTCCTTATGTGTCTTTCAGCCATTTTAGATTCCTCTATTGAGAATTGTCTATTTAGTTCTGTACCCCACTTTTTAATTGGAGTGTTTGGTGTTTTGGAGACTAGCTTCTTGAGTTCTTTGTACATTTTGGAGATCAGCCCTCTATCAGATGTTGGGTTGATGAATATCTTTTCCCAGTCTGTGGCTGCTGTTTTGTCTTGCTGACTGTGTCCTTTGCCTTACAGAGGCTTCTCAGTTTCAGGAGGTCCCATTTATTAATTGTTGATCCCAGTGTCTATGCTACTGGTGTTATGATCAGGAAGCAGTCTCCTGTACCAATTAATTCAAGGGTATTTCCCACATTATCTGCTAATAGGTTCAGTGTTGTTGGGTTTATGTTGAGGTCTTTGATCCATTTTGACTTAAGTTTTGTGCAGGGTGAAAGGCTTGGGTTATCTGTAGTCTTTTACATGTTTGCATCCAGTTATGCCAGCACCATTTATTGACGATTTCCTCTTTGTTCCAGGGCATATATTTGGATTGTTTGTCAAAAATCAGGTGTTTGTAGGTGAGTGGGTTAATATCAGTGTTTTCAACTCTATACCATTGGTCTACTTGTGTATTTTTGTGCCAATACCAAGCTGTTTTCAGGACTATAGCTCTGTAATAGAGCTGGAAGTCAGGAATGGTGATGCCTCCAGAAGTTCCTCTATTGTACAGGATTGTTTTGGCTATTCTGGGTCTTTTGTTTCTCCATATAAAGTTGAAAATTGTTCTTTTAATGTCTGTGAAGAATTGTGTTGGGATTTTGATGGGGATTGCATTGAATCTGTAGATTGCTTTTGGCAAGATTGACATTTTTACTATGTTGATCCTGCCTATCCCAGAGCATAGGAGATCTTTCCATTTTCTGGTATCTTCTTTAATTTCTTTCTTTAGAGATTCAAAATTCTTACAGTATAGGTCTTTCACTTTTTTGGTTAGTGTTACCCCAAGGTATTTTATGTTGATTTTGGCAATTGTAAAGTGTGATGTTTCTCTGATTTCTTTCTCCACCAATGTATCATCCATATATAGTAGGGCTATAGATTTTTTTGAGTTAATCTTGTATCCTGCCACTTTGCTGAAGGTGTTTATCAGCTGTAGGAGTTCCCTGGTAGAGTTTTTAGGGTCACTTATGTAGACTATTATATCATCTGCAAAAGTGAGAGTTTGACTTCTTCCTTTCTGATTTATATTCCCTTGATCTCCTTTTGTTGTCTTATTGCTCTAGCTAGAACTTCAAGGACAATATTGAAGAGATATGGAGAGAGTGGACAGCCTTGTCTTGTTCCTGATTTTAGAGGAATTGCATTGAGTTTTTCTCCATTTAATTTGATGTTGGCTGTTGGCTTGCTGTATATTGCTTTTATTATGTTGAGGTATGTTCCCTTTATCCCTGATTTCTCCATGACCTTTATCATGAAGGGGTGTTGGATTTTGTCAAAGGCTTTTTCAGCATCTAGTGAGATGATCACATGGTTTTTTCCCTCAGTCTGTTTATATGGTGGATTACATTGACGGATTTTCATATGTTGAACCATTCTTGCATCCCTGGGATGAAGCCTACTTGATCGGGATGGATGATTTCTCTGATGTGTTCTTGGATTCGATTTGCCAGTATTTTATTGAGAATTTTGCATCAATGTTCATGAGGGATATTGGTCTGTAATTCTCTTTCTTATTTGTGTCTTTGTGTGGCTTGGGTATTAAGGTAATTGAAGCCTCATAAAAAGAGTTTGGTAATGACCCTTCTGCTTCTATTGTGTGAAATACTTTGAGGAGAATTGGTATTAGATGTACTTTGAATTTCTGGTAGAATTCTGCACTGAAGTCACCTGGCCCTCGGCTTTTTTTGGTTGGGAGACTTCTGATGACTGCTTCAATTTCATTAGGGGTTGTAAGTCTATTCAAGTTGCTTATCTGTTCTTGTTTTAATAGTGGTAAGTGAAATCTGTCCAGAAAATTGCCCATTTCCTTTAGATTTTCGAATTTTGAGGTATATAGGTTTTTGAAGTATGACCTGATGATTCTCTGGATTTCCTCTGAGTTTGTTGTTATGTCCCCTTTTTCATTCCTGATTTTATTAATTTGCATGTTCACTCTTTGTTGTTTGGTAAGTTTGGATAAAGGTTTGTCTATCTTGTTGATTTTCTTGAAGAACCAACTTGTTGTCATATTGATTCTTTGTATTGTTCTCTTAGTTTCCATTTTATTGATTTCAGCCCTCAATTTGATTATTTCCTGGCATCTGCTCCTCTGGGATGTATTGGCTTCTTTGTTTTCTAAAGCTTTCAGCTGTGCTGTTAATTCTCTAGTGTGATTATTCTCCTGTTTCTTCATGTGGGCATTTAGTGCTATGAACTTTCCTCTTAGCACTGCTTTCGAAGTATCCCATAGGTTTGGATATGTTGTGTCCACATTCTCATTGAATTCTAGGAATTCTTTAATTTCTTTTTTATTTCTTCCGGGACCCATGAATTGTGCCATTGGGTGTTACTTAATTTCCATGAGTTTGTAGGTTTTCTGTAGTTCGTGTTGTTATTGAATTCTAATTTTAAAGCATGGTGGTCTGATAAGACACAGGGGATTATTTCAATTCTTTTGTACCTGCTGAGGTTTGCTGTGTTGCCAAGTATGTGGTCAATTTTATAGAAGGTTTCATGTGGTGCTGAGAAGAAGGTAAATTGTTTTTTATTTGGATGGAATGTTCTATAGACATCTGTTAAGTCCAATTGTGCCATAACCTTTTGTTTCTTTGTTAAGTGTCTGTCTGGTGTTCCTGTCCGGTGGTGAGAGTGGGGTGTTGCAATCTCCCACTATAAGTTTGTGTGGTTTTATGTGTGATTTGAAATTTAGTAATGTTTCTTTTACAAACGTGGATGCCTTTGTATTTGGGGCATAAATGTTCAGAATTGAGACTTCATTCTGATGGATTTCTCCTGTGATGAGTAGGAAGTGACCTCCTTCATCTCTTTTGATTGATTTTAGTTTAAAGTCCAATTTGTTGGATGTTAGGATTGCTACCTCTGCTTGTTTCTTGGGTCCATTTGATTGGAAAATCTTTCCCCAACCTTTAGGTCTTAGGTACCATCTGTCTTTGAAGTTGAGGTGTGTTTCCTGTATGCAGCAGAAGGAAGGATTCTGTCTTCTTATCCATTTTGCTAATCTGTGTCTTTTTATAGGGGAGTTAAGACCATTAATGTTGATGGATATTAATGACCATTGATTGTTCATTCTTGTTTGTTTTTGATTTGGTGATGGTGGCGAGATTATGTGTGCGATTCTATTCCTTTCAGCTGTTGGTAAAGTGGGGTTATCTATTGCCTACATTTTTCTGCTTGTAGCTAACTTTCATGGGTTGTAGTTTTCCTTCCAGAACTTTTTGTAGGGCTGGATTGGTGGATATGTATTCTATGAATCTGGATTTGTCATGAAATATCTTGTTTTCTCCATCTATAATGATTGAAAGCTTTGCTGGGTATAGTAGTCTGGGTTGGCATCCATGTTCTCTTAGTGTCAAATGTCTTTCCAGAACCTTCTGGCTTTCAGAGTTTCCATGGAAAAGTCAGGTGTGATTCTGATACGTTTGCCTTTATAGGTTACTTGACCTTTTTCCTTTGCTGCTGCTCTTAATATTTTCTCTTTGTTCTGTATGTTTGGTGTTTTGATTATTATGTGGTTCAGTCTATTTGGTGTTCTGTAGGCTTCTTGTATTTTCATTGGCATGTCTTTCTTTAGGTTGGGAAAGTCTTCTGTGATTTTGTTGAATATGTTTTCTGTGCCTTTGAGTTGGATTTCTTTACCTTCTTCTATACCTATTATTCTTAGGTTTGGTCTTTTCACAGTATCCCCTTTTTCCTGTTTATTTTGTGTTAGGGATTTGTTGGACTTAAGATTTTCTTTGGTTGATGAATCTATTTCCACTAGAGTGTCTTCAACTCCTGAGATTCTCTTTTCCATCTCTTGTATTCTGTTGGTTATGCTTACATCTGTAGTTCCTGATCGTTTACCCAGCTTTTCCATTTACAGCATTCCCTCAGATTGTGCTTTCTTTATTGTCTCTATTTCAGTTTTTCGGTCTTGAACTGTTTCCTTGAGAGATTTGTTGATATCTTATATTTTTTTGTTTGTTTTTTCTTCAATTTCTTTAAGGGATTTTCTCATGTCCTCTATCATTTTTCTGAAGATGTTTTTAAGGTCATTCTCTTCTGGTTCATCTGTATCGTGATGTTCATGTCTTGCTGGTGTATGGTTCCTAGTCTCTGGGGTGTCATATTGGGTTTTCTGTTGTTGAATGTGCTTTTACCTTGTCCTCGTCTCATCTTTTCTTCTGGTGGGTGTAGCAGGAGTTTCTTGTTCTCCTGGTGGTATGGGACCAAGGTTCTCTTCTGTTAGGTGCACACAGATCCAATACTCTGACGTCTGTCCTCTACTCATGGATGGAGGTGTCACTGTTACCCTGTGTTGGCAGTGTTTGGACGTGCCATGTCCTGCCAGGCCTGCGGATAGAGGCAGAACTGCCACCACGCCTTGGTGTGTCGGATTCTGTCCGTCTCGCTGATTGCTGGTGTCAGATGATTCTGAGCATCGATGACGAATGGGAACTGGAAACAGACTCCATCTTACCTGGGCCGGCGGATGGAGGGAGGACTGCCTCTGGGTGCTCGATGTGTCAGATCCCACCACTGAACTCGGTCCAGCACACAGATCACTGGTGTCAGATCTTTGTTTTGTTTTTTTGAGACAGGGTTTCTCTGTGGCTTTGGAGCCTATCCTGACACTCACTCTGTAGACCAGGCTGGCCTCAAACTCACAGAGATCTGCTTGCCCCTGCCTCCCGAGTGCTGGGACTAAAGGTGTGTGCCACCAATGCCCAGCTACCTTACAGCTGGATCTTATGGGACACAGTTCCAAATTGAGTTTCCCTTTTTGCAGATAACTCCAGCTTTTGTGTCAAGTTGACACAAGATCATCCAGCAGTCATATCTAACTCCAAGTCAAACAGACTTCTACCAACTCTTTGCAGGCCCTGGGATCACATTGATTGGATGGTTCACCTTGCATGGGAACTGAGCAGCCTTTGGGTGCCCCAAGGCCTTCTCTATCTATAAGCTGACTTCGTTATCTATTCTCGCATTGTCATGAGGTTTCCAGTGAACCATCTTATTGCTGTGGTGTCCCGATAAGCTCTTTTGACCCCCTCTTCTGGATTCCTCACCTCTCCAATCCTTCTGATCATTGTTTAAAGAATTCCAATGAAACACAGAAAATTGCATAGAAGACAGGTAAAATCCGTGGCAGCGGAGGATGGAGTACTCACAAGGAGTGAGAGTGAATGGCAGCCAAAGGGAACAGAGCAGAGAAGGGTACTCTGTAAAGGAGAGAAACACAGTGGGATGAGGGATGATTGTGCCAATCTACATGTTAGGCAGGTTTTATACCATGTCTAAATTTTCTCGAACAGGAGAGCTTTTTTTTTTTTTTTTTTCCAGGGGAATCTTTTCAGGGGAAGCTGAAAAACTTTTCAGTTTCCCCTGAAAATATTTTCCTGTCCAGGTGATCAATAGGCCCATTTGCATTGGGAAGGGACAATGGAAAGCCCTTGTTCTGTAGCACAGAGTCTCTGACTGGCTAGTTACTAATTTTAATGATCTTCTAGAAAGCTCAGAATATCACGTCTCCACTCAGAAATATGATTCATCTCCTATTCTTTGGAGTAACACTCACAGTCCTTCTTGCTAGTCATAAGCCCTGGCTGTGCCAGCGTAGAGCTAACTATCTAAAACTGCTTAAGCTTCAAAGTCCGCCAGGATTTCCCTCTAGAGATGGAGGCTTCTGACATGACTTTGATGGGAGTTTGTCCAAGCTATCATTTGTAGTCCACAGATCCCTGGAGCAACATGCCCATGTCTATTTTTTTCTAGTTCCTGGGGTAAAGGACCTGGGAACTCAGAACACAGTGAATGGACGCTAGTGCAGATTTGAGGACCACTCAATATGTCTACAGATTGGTCAGGGAGAAGGATCAGTTTTGTCTGGTTTCCATGGCTGAGGAAAGTATAAATGAATAAAGCCATGTGAAGATGGAGACTGCTTGCTTTGATTATTACAGAGCTGAATCAAGAAGAGCAGTGCAAATTTGATGAATTATTCTTGCAAGATAAACCAATATCTAATATTAAGTTATAGCAAACTAAGTTGTAATGTTTTTTTTTTTTTTAATGACCATCTTATATAGAAGAACCACATAAATACTTTAATCTGGAAAACAGGACTGTTCAATAGAGTGAATGTTCAAGTTAATTTGCATGCTATACTATATCTGGGCTTGAAACCTTACATTTCCTACACAGTTAGAAAGGTCCTGGCTTTTGAAAACTTCTAAGCCAATTCACAGTGAAACATTAGGTAAAACTGCCCAATTTCTCAATGCATAGATTTGGATAACAAGCATCTTGTTAGCTTAACTGGAACTTTTAAAGACACATTTTTCTGAATCTGCCTGAAAGCCTGTTGGGATATACTTGAATGACATTATAGCAGGTTTTAATGGGCTACAAGTCAGTAATTTTCCTTGACAAGGAGCCATGCAAGGATAGAAGATAATTTGTGTGCCACTCTGGGATGCTCAGTGACAATTGTTCTGCCATCCCTGCTCAAGCCAGCAGTTCCTATCAATAACAATGAGTATTCAAGTTCAGCTTAAAAGTGTGGAGGAATGTGTAGCTCCAAGAGGGACTGGCTGATGCAGAATCCAACTGCAAGAGGAACTGTGTGATGTGATACCCAACTGCAAATAGGTGTGGGTAGACTGAAAAGACTGATTAACAACAGATTCTTAACAGCAGCACTGAATAGGTGAGGTCATGAAGAATAAGCTGGAAGGCTTAATTTCGTCTATTAGTTGTGTAATAATGTAATAGATGCTTTTGACCTCACAGAGCCCCAGACATCCAATAACATGAAGACAACAATTGAAAATGCACTTTTAGAAAATGCATTGAGGAGAAATAGACAGGAATGTAGATAATACATAGATGACATGAGGAGTGTTTGTAGGGGTATGATTTGTGGGTGTACTTCAGGTATTCTGAAAATGCTCTTTATCTGGGTTCCACAGGAGGAACCATATACAAAGGTATAGCAAAGGCTACACTTAAGGTTTTGAGTCTGAACAACGCCAGTCATACTTAAACTAAGAACTGGGAGAAGGTTGGGGCTGTAGCTCAGAGGTAGACTAGTTGCTTAGCATTCATGATGTCTTGGATTTCAACTCAAACAGGGGGTTGGGGGGTAAAAAGAAACACATGAAAGAAATTTTACTCAGCTAGAGGAGCCAAAGCATTCATCTTTAATAATAACACTAGCAGAGGTTGTTTGTACTAAAGATTGCCTGCTGAAGAACACACCAACCTCTCCGTTCCTGAATGGGTTTTGGCCACAGAGCTAAGTCCTGCCAGGACTGGCCCCTCTGTGCATGCCTGGGTCAGCATGAAGCTGCTCACACACCCAGTCAGCTGCAATTCCACTTTCCTAATCCTCATAATGATGCTTGTTTGTATAAAAAACAAGACATAACAAAACAAAGCACCAAAGCCAAATTTCTCAAATGAAAACCATTCTTCCTCTAAATTGGCTTTGGCTTACATTGAAGGCAACTTCTTACATGAAATGGAGTGAGTGAGTGGGTGTGCCTTCTATCTGCTAAGAGGAAGGGCACCTCAGGGACTCTTTTCAAACTCCATGGTTTGAAACTGACTGCTTTCAAAGCCAAGGGTCTCAGGAAACTCAGAAATTCCTCACCCAACACTTCTGGTTTGACTGTTTTTGAGGAAGATAATGAGTTTAGCTCCATCAAACAATAGTCCAACCTATTCCTTGGCAAGCAAAAACACAAAAACAAAAACAAACAAACAAAAAACTCCTATGCTCCCACTCATGTTGAATGGAATCAAGATAAATATTTTTGTCAAATATTATATAACAGGGGCCTTTTGCAGTTTTTGTGTCTCAAGCCTGTTTTTACAAAGCTTACACTGGGGACTAAACAAAGATTTTTTTAATGAAACCTAAATATTAAATCTGTTGTGTATTTTCTAAGTTACAAGCAGAAGAATTTTGGGAATTAGAACAAAGCTTGGGCTGTTTTTATTTTCTTTCTTAAGAATGAGATAGGGAATTGCCTTTGCCTTTATCTGGGAAGTTTTGGAACTTACCCAGGTGGTTAACTCCCTGTGTTCAGAACACAACTGTACTGTTTCTTCTTTATCTATGGTTTTCTATGAAGTGCTCAAAGTTCTTGTTCTCATCTGTTGCTGAGTTTCAGATATCCTCTGAGGCTCAGAGAAAAGCGATTGAGCATTTTTTTCTAGCAAATAGAAAGCCTAGCGAACAGCCCAATGTTTGAATTTTAAATAGGAGTGATTTTAAAAAAAAATAAATAGAACAATAGCCATGAGACTTTAAGATTCTTTAATCTTAAGTAGTTTGAGTTCTGGGTCTTTGAAGACAGTTTTGTGGTGAACAAAACTTTTTACATTTGAAAACTCTCATTGGGTTGTAGATGGGTCGCTGCTGAATGTTCCCCATAAAACAGTGAGCACGGAGGAACAGATGAGCCTAAATAGATGATTCTCAGGCATATGGTAGATATTAAAGTAGAGGTTTAGGCTGCTGGACATGGCGTTGTGTAGCTAAGTCATGAGAGATGATAAGAAGTTAAAAAAATCCAGTTGACAGTCTGGGAAATAGACAGGACGTCATGTAGCCAATGACTTTGGGACTATTAGATTATAGGTGTGTTAAAGCCTGTCTTGAATGAGGTCCCAAGCAATGTTATTTTAACAAGGAGTGCTTTGGTCTTCTCTGTGGGAACTGTAGTATCTCCTTCCTCTTTCTAATGACCCCAGGAATTAAATTCGATGGCAAGAGGTCCTTAAAGTCTGTGTGCCTTGGCCATCTGTGCCAAGTTCTCCAGCTGCTGACTTCATCTAAGGATTAAGTCTGTGAAGTCCATGTTCTCAGGGACAAAGTAGTACAATGTTCACAGTTGCCTGACCACCAGTGGGCCTTAGTTCACCTTTCAGAGAACTTGCAGCTCACTGAGTCTATATTCCAGTCTCCATAGGATTATGTGTTTAACTCCTTGTGCGACTGTTTAAATTTCAAACAAGTCATAGAACCACACACCCCACTTGCATTGCTTGGTGGGTACAACTGGCAAGAGGCTTCATTCCCTTAATCCTTTACACCAAAAGAAACTGGTGAAATTGTTTCAAGTGCCATTTCCTTCTTTGCCATCTCCTTGTCAAGTTTGTAAGTCTCTTGTGTTTGACTTTATCTTATGCCTGTTGTGTAGATCATTGTGGGAAATGGCACCTTGGAGAAGCCCATGCATCTCCTAGTCTCTCAGGTGAGGGAAAGAGGTTACACTGATGTCAAAGCTCTGATCTTCCCTATATCTTAGAGGCTTTTCTGATGCAATAACAGGAGAAAATAGAAGGTCATACTAGTCATTTTTCTTGTGACTATAACAAAATCCCTGGCAAAAAGCAATGCAAGGAAGAAAGAATCATGGTTGGAGATGATAATAGTCCATCATTGTGGGAAGGCATGGTGGTAGGAGTGTAAGTCGCCTGCTGCATTGTGTCCTTGGGCAGAAAGAAGAGATGGACCAATGAGGGTGTCCAGTTTTTTTCTCTTTCCTCCCACTCCAAATTTATTAAGTCTGGGATCTTTGTCTGTTGTTCATGTTGGCACTACTAATGTTCATGTGTTGTTGTTTGTTTTTAACTCTTTGGGAGCCTGCTACCCTGCTCCCAAATACATACACAGAGACTTATTATTGCTCATGAATACCTCTCCTTAGCTTAGCTTGTTTCTAGCCAGCTTTTCTAACACAAATTAATCCATTTCTCTTCTTTATGTTTTGTCTCTGGCCTAATCTTTCTTTATTCTATATGTCTTTTTTCCCTTCTTACTCTGTGGCTGATTGTGTGGCTGGCCCCTAGCATCCTCCTTTTCTAGCTCCTAGCACTTCTCTAGAGCCTAGATTTTTTTCTTATTTATTCTCTCTACCTGGCAGCTCCACCAGTTTCTTTCTCTTGCCAAGCTATTGTACATTCAGCTCTTTATTAGACTAACCAGGTGATTTAGACAGGCAAAGTAACACAGCTTTACAGAGTTAAACAAGTGCAGAATAAAAGAATGCGATGCATCTTTGCATCATTAAACAAATGTTCTACAACACAAACAAATGTAACACATCTTAAGCTGATATTCCACAACATTCATGGTTTGACTTCCGTCCTTAGTTAAACTTCTCTGGAAACACCTTGATGGACAAACACAGATGTGTGTCTCCTAGATGACTCCCAAGTCCAGTTGACTTTACAAGTCATTTGAAATATCTTCCCTACCTACTCCCAGATACTGTTAAACCACAGTCTATTTGACCAAAAGGATAACTTACATTTTATACACATAATTACAGCCCATACTGAGAAAGCATGTCAAGACATAATCACAGAGTTATTTAAAGGAAGGTTGAGGCTAAAGTTGCATGGAAGCTGGACTAACTTTTACAATAACAATTAATCAGAACCTGGAGAGCTGTCACTGTAGCTTCTAACAATAGCTGATTCCATTAACCTCAACGGGTCTTTAATTACTATTGCTATAACAAAAGGTGGGCCAGAAAATCTTTGTGGCACTTTTTGAATTAAATCTCTTTACTTTTCTTTAGCGTGTGACTCACGCAGTCTTCCCAAACTCTCCTGAAGCTCGAGTGACAAATACACAAGCCCCTGGAATAAAACGGAGCCCTGATATTTTTATAAGGAAAGCCTCATGGGACAGGCAGAGGGGCTTGCAGCTATGGGCAGTATCACTGGCATAGCATCTCTGGAGCAGTGTGTGTGTGTGTGTGTGTGTGTGTGTGTGTGTGTGTGTGTATGTGTGTGTTCCTGCTCTCTGCAGATGGCAGGCAGTGGTCCTAGTTAGGAAGGGAGGCCTAGGAGAAGAGGAGTCCGTGTGGATGGTCACATAGGTGAGACAAAGGATGTGAAGACAACATTTCAGGTATGGGGAAGTGGGGATGAGAAGAACTTCACGTTCATGGGGGATGAGAGTGGTACTTTGTCTGCACTATTAAGAGTTTGATAATGATCCCCTTCTAATTTGTACCTTTTGTGGTCTGATTCTTTGTAAGTCTATCATGTAACCTAAATAATTAATAGAATCTCCTCTTTTTATCTTTTCTGGGGCAATCTGTAACCCCCATGAGGCAGAACTTTCTTCACCATTTCAAACATACATTCCAATGTTTCCTTATTAGAATCTGATAAAAGAATATCATCCATGTAATGGTAAAGAATGGATTGTGGAAATTTCTTACAAATTATTTCCAAAGGCTGTTGTACAAAGTTCTGGCACAAACTAGGACTATTTAGCATTCCTTGTGGCAGAAACTTCCACTGGACTCTCTTAATGGGCTGTAAATTATTAAGAGTCAGTATGGTAAATGCAAATTTTTCTGTATCATTTTCTTGTAATGGTATTATGAAAAAACAATTTTTCAGATCAATGACTATGATCAGCCATACCTTAGGAATCAAGGAAGGCAATGGCATTCCAGGCTGCAGAGAGTCCATTGGCTGAATTACCTTATTGATGGCTCTCAGGTCTGTCAGCATTCTCCACTTACCTGACTTCTTTTTGATAACAAATACAGGAGAATTCCAAGGGCTGGTAGATACTTCTGTATGCCCAGCCTCTAGCTGATCCTGTACTAACTTTTCTAAAGCCTCTAGTTTCTCAGAGGTCATAGGCCATTGTCCTACCCAGACAGGTTCATCTGCAAGCCACTTTAAGGGTAGGGCCTTTGGCTCCTCTGAAGATTTATTATTTGTACTTAGTTTCTGTGCAGCCTGGATGGTTGGTAACTGTTTTCCATAGCCTCTTACCATTTTTTTCTACCATCTAAAGATTGTACATAATTTGTATCTGATACTGGAGGAATATTAATCTGAGTGTTCCATTGCTGTAACAGGTCACGACCCCAGATATTTTATTGCTATGTCTGTGACATATGGTTATTTATTCATCTTTTCTGTCCTTCTGGTCCAATGCGGATCACTCAGTTAACACTCTGTTGAATTCTAGATAGAGTTCTAATCCCTAAAAATGGTACATTCACCTCTCTAAGAGGCTATCTCTGAGACCAGGACTTTTGGGTAATATAGTTATGTCTGCCCCAGTGTCCACTAAACTAGTAATAACTTTATCATTAATTTTTACTTTCAACAGAGGCCTCTTATCATTAGTAGAAGTTTGCCAAAATATGCATTTATCATCTCCTCCAGTCATGTTTGATTCCTCATTACTAGCCAATGAGGAAGTATCACTTTTTTCAATAGGCAATGTAGTATCTATTCATCCTGTGAAATATTGTTTGTCATAGTGACTGGGAATGACTGGACCTTTCTCGATGTGGGGGTCTTTGAGAGGCCCCTCAAAGTGTTTCCTGATTGTAACAGGTTTCCTTGCATGTCTCTGGTCGATCTACATTCATTGGTCCAGTGTCTTCTCTTACCACATCTTCTACACAATCCAGAATGCAGTGGCCTTCTGGATGAGTCATTGTTAGAATTCCTTTGCCTATAATTTCTCTTAATATGTCCCATTTTGCCACAGCTGAAACATCTAGGTTCCTGGCACTTTCATGGCCTCCTTGGAAGGCTCTACCTATCCATGGTCCTGGTTCATAGTAGTGATAACCTCTGGCTTCTTGGTATCTCTGTTGACCTCTGTAAGGTGCTTCTTCACAAACTCCTTCATCATTACGTTGAGAACATTTAACCTCTTGAGATCTCTTTAAAACTTTTGAGATTGTCTTTCCTATCCAAGCTCCTGTATCTTGTACATTATAGTCGAGGGTAGCTGTATGCAAAACCTATTCTTCCAGCAGAGCTGATCTGATCTTTAAAGGCAAAAGTATTCTCTTGCATATTGCGTTTGCATTTTCATAAGCTATTGTGTATATGATTGATTTCATTGTTTCCAGATCTGTCACCTGTAATTCTACTGCCCTAGTTAACCTTTGTAAAAAGTCATGGAACTGTTCTGCTGGTCCCTGTTCTATCCTTATATAACTTTCTACCCTTTCTCCTAGCTCATGAACCTTGTCCCAGGCATTCAAGGCTTCTGTCCTGCATAAGAACAATATATGGTCATCATCTTCAGCATTAACATAAATGCTCTCACCCAGGATCTTAACCTGGGGAGCTTCATAACCGTCCTTTATGTCTTGAAGCTCTAAGGCCTTATTCTCCTTCCTGAAAAGAGCCCTCCACTGTATCTGAGATGAATTTTCAAGTACAGCTGATACTAGGCATTCCCAATCCATGGGCATCACCCTATAAAGGTCACCCATGAATTCAATAATTCTTTCACTTAGGGACTATGGAGACCATATGAAACAACCAACTCCTTAATTCCCTTAAGGTCTTTCAATTTTATGGGTTCCCACTGATATGCCATATGACCATGTGGATGCTTCTTAGATAGCGTTTATTCTGTCATAATTGCTTGGAACACCATTGGTGTACACATAACAAAATAGGAAAGTTTTCCTGACATTTGAATGGAGTAGGAGCATCGGATTGGGAGTAATTTGAGTCTGTGTCATCCAAAGCTTGTAACCTGGCAACCATAGTCTCATGTAGAGATTGAATTTCATGAGACATATTAGATTCTAAAAATTTCACAGAATCAGTAACTTTCTGTAGTTTTACATCTACCTGTGCTTCTAATTCTTTAATATTCTCATCCTTAGACAGTATCTGAATGGCATGTAAACTGCCTTCCAAATATCCAATTCTAGACTCCAGCTTGTCATCTGTGGCAGTAGATTCCTCAGATATGGAGTTAACCGCCTGTGGTAGGTCACCAATCCTGTCTCAATTCCTAGCTATTTTTGCATTCAAATTATCAGACATTGAACAAAGTTTGGCTTCTGTTTGGGTATTTGTCTTTTCTACTCATGTTAGTAATGTATGATGGCTATTCGCAACTTCCTTTCATAAATGTTGCATGTCTTCTATTTTAGAAATCAAATTTTTCTGGCTGGCTTTTATATCCTGCATCCAATTTGCTAGACTGTCCATTTTCCTGTGTCTCAATCCTCTGGTTAGAGATGTCAAATGAACTATAAAGCTGATTGCTAACACAGCATATAGGTACATCACTGGCAATTCATAAGCCTCCTCTAACACTGAATTCATATAAGTAGCAAGAATATTCCCAACTTTCTGCATGCTCAGATATTCTGCCATCCTGCAAGTTTACCTGTACGGTACAGCTGCAGTAACTGTGTTTGACCAGCAGGTGGTGCAGGTGGCTGGGCGGGCATCTGATGCAACTCTGGCTGGAGATGGGCCAGTATGGTGCGGCTGTAGCGGGCGGCTGCAGGCTGTGGTGGAGCAGCAGCTGGACGGCACATGGGAGCTGGGCGATAGCAGGTCACAGCGTTCAGCTGCGGGAACTGGAGATGAAGTCCATCTCAAGACTACCTGAAAAATACCTAAAAGCTTTCCAAAATGACTTAGAACCGACAGAAGGAATTGACTGTTGATCGCAGAAAAGTTTTGGATAACCTGCAGGCCTATAGTGGGCTTCTGGGTACTGGTAGATGATTCGCAACCACACGGCTCAGCTGGGTGGAAAATGCATCTCTTTCATGAGTGGCATCAGAGCTTGGCATGTGGGCAGAAGCCTGCAGAGAAAAACAAACTCTCCCAGTGTAGCCGAGCATTATCTGGTGCCAACTGGCTATGTGGTGGGCTGTGAAGGCTAATATGGAAGGGGAGGAGCCTCAGGTTTCCAAAAATGGAGGAGCCCCGCTGAAAGCCCATGTGGTCTGACTTGTCTCTGTCCCAAGTCACAGAAACCACGGTGTAGAAACCGCAGTTGGGACAAATGGTGTTTAGTACCTGAGCAGGTTCTTAGACCCAGCAGGAATGGTCTCGGAGATGCACTGCAGAGCTGTGCAGAGGAGCAGGCGGAGGGCCGCATGGGCTCCTCTCAGCGCAACTGGTGCCAGAAACACTCTGTGGCAGTTAGTACCACAGGCGAAGATAAAAAGTTACCTGGGCGCAGATGCCGCAGCGGAATAAATCCCGCCAAAAGCCATGACTCTCCAATGGGTTCAGAGTAAAAATCCCATTCTGACACCAAATAAAGTGAAACACAATAAATGCTTATCACTATGGAGTCAGAGCAAGTTGAATGAGCAGATGTTTATTAGAAAAAGTACTCACACGACAGAGTCAGTCTTTTACCACCAGGCAGCTCAGGGAACAGAGAAAGCTGCCTGCGTGTGACCCTCATATTTAAGGTCTTGCTATGTCATTCTGCCCACACCCCCAGTGTCCCAGTGTTCGTGGTCTGCATCACCTGTGCCAACCCCCAAGAGGGCGTGGCTAACATTTCCCCTACATACTATATTACATATAATGCATTATTTTTGTGAGAATGATTTCTTTGGACTTAAAATTGTGTGCATGAGCCCACTATCATTAATATATGCCTACATAGCCTTGCTTAACATATTTTTAACCGCATTGTGTGCTCTGTTTGTGCACATGTAGTTTTATGGCTAAATTGTAGCTTTGAAACAGAAATGTAGTGTTCTTATTGAGTTTTCCTTTTAGATATTTTGTTTATTTACTTTATTTTTAACTTTATTTTTGGGAAATATATGTATATATAATGAAGGAGAATAATTAAGTCTTTTTAGTATGAATTCTTTTTTTTACACGCTGTTTTTCATTTTTATTTTTATTTTTATTTTTATTTTTATTTTTGGTTTTTCAAGGCAGGGTTTCTCTGTGTAGCTTTGGAGGCTGTCCTGGAAGTAGCTCTTGGAGACCAGGCTGGTCTGGAACTCACAGAGATCCACCTGCCTCTGCCTCCCGAGTGCTGGTACTGGGATTAAAGGCGTGCACCACCACCTCCCAGCCTAGTCTGAATTCGTAATTCTTAGTAGGATTACAAAAGCACTTTCTTCCATTCAACTTGTGTATTTGTATTTGCTTGTACCTTATTTACTTTAACAAATTTGTTCAGTTAACATATCTTTGTGAGTTGAGTTTGTCTCCTAAATATAATTTTGTCTTATTCTTTAAGGCAAATTAAAAGTATTTTTATCTTTATATAAATGTTAACCCCACACATATTTGTTGATACATATTTTAAGAGTCTCCAAATATAGATTTGTTTGAGTCAGTTTTATGATTTGTGTTATTATTGTCAGCATTTAAAAGTTCATTATATGTATCTTTAATGTGTTAATATTTGACTATCTTTTTAAAAATTTATTCTGGTATTTTGCAGAATTATAGTTTTGTCCAAGTACCCAATTCAAGATTATCCAATTTTAATATTCATGTTATTTTATTCCCTTATCTAATTATTGTCTAGTATCAGTTTTAATTAAGATTTCCTCACTTCTGTAAATTTTGAATACAGTAGTTAATGAGCTTTTATTTCTTGACCATTTTCATTTCCACTTATCACTTGAATTTAGTTGCATAGCTCTCACTTAGAAAACATGCCATAATTAACACAGCCTTGTCCTGCTCCTAGCTGTGCCCTAGACTCACCGTCTCTATCTTTGTGGAGCTGCTGGAAGAAGAAAACCTTCCAGAGCTTGGGTCTAAAGGCTCAGTGCAGATGTTGCAAATGACTTCCCTCCCTCCCTTTTTCCCCCTCTCTCTCCTTCTTTCCTTGCCCCCCTTTCTCTATGCATTCCTGATGCCTTCTCCCCTGCCTCTTCCATTTCAGAAGTATCCTGGTCAGTAGTATGATTGCTAAACTTCCATTCAGTTTACTCCTGTAACTTACAACATGCTTATTTTAAGTTGTGCTGTGGAATACTCTAATGAAATGCATGAGTCACTCATCCTCTGGTACAGTTGGAAGAGTCACCAGGAATAGAAAGAACTATGGGACAAGTTTATTCAGCTCTGTCTGATTTACAATCCCATGTATATGAGTAGTGGCTCTTTGGTCCCTCAGACAATTATCCTTTACCTCTTATTCGGCAAAGGTTTACAGAAGAAGCACGGCCATATAAATGAACTGGACAAGCAAGATGAAGCCTACAAAATGTGTGAATTTAAATTTGCAATTCAGTTGATTGGCTTGGTCCTTACTCAGAATCAGTTTTCAAGTGTCTATAGGAAATGGAATTTTTCTTACATCTTCATGGAGTCATATGTGGAAAACAATTACTCTGTGTCTACTTAAGTCAGGCTCTCTCTCTTGGTAGAGTTAAATTAGTATTCTGTCTTACATATTGATTGGGCAGAACAGCTATATTCTTAATTCACTTTGAAGTTCTATACTCACGACCAGAAAGAAACTAATAGGTATTCAATGTTTTTGCAAACATTGTTTATGTATTCGAGATGAGCATGTGTGCTTCTAAAGATTGACCAAATCATTTTGTTCACAAATACTATCGAGAATCTCATTTCTCTTCTGACTCTCTGGGAAGAATGGGTTAGGTCATGAGGTCCCTAGGACCAGCATGGGACACTTAACCATGGAGTGTTTCATAGTGTTCAGAGTCAGGAGTCAGGGCTGTGAGGACTTGTAGGCTGGAACTGAAAAAAATCACTACTGAGTTATAAAGCCAGTTTACACACAGTGTGTAGATAAATGTAAGTCAGCCAAGGGAAAATAGAACACAGATATGTTGGGTTCTGTCATTGTGTAGGTGTTTATGCTCTTCCAAAATCTACACTGCAGTGTAAACTTTGATATAACACCATGCAGTGGCTTGAATGAGGATGTCCCCATGATTTCAGGTGTCTGAACACTTGGACCCCAGTTGTTGGTACTGGTTGAGGAAGGTTAGTAAGTACAGTCTTGTTGGAGGAAGTGTGTCACTGGAGGCACACCTCGAGCATCTAAGGACTCACTCCATTTCCTGTTTGCTCTCTCTGCTTTGTGCTGTGGTTCAAGATGTGAGATCTAAGCTTGCTACTCCAGCCTTCCTGCCTGCCACTTGCTTTCATGCTGTCACTGCCTTTATGGACTCCTACTCTCATTGTGTTAGTCACTGTGTTTTTATCACAGCAACAGAAAAATAACTCATATTATATTAGCAGTATAATATACACCATTGTACAACACTGATCACTGGAGATAGTGATCAGGTCATGAGGGACTAGGTGGCTTAGGAAAGGGCTTGATGGTTGAGTTCATGTCTCCTCTGCTCCTCTGTCCCTCCCGCCATGTGAGGATATGGTCCCTCTCCATCAGAGGATGCAGAAAGAAGATCCTCTATTGGAAGTGGATACAAATCTTCCCAGGAACCACTATTGCTGGAACTTCAGTTGAGGACTTTGAGACTCCAGAGTTATGATGATATTCTGCTCATTATAAATTATTTAGTCTCAGGTATTTTGTTATAAAATCACAATTTTATGGAGACAGTACCTGCTCCTGTATAATAAACAGCTTCAGCATAGTGATGAAAAACACAGTAGTTGTTTGATAATTCTGATTTAACATATTAGGAATTTGGGCATGTCATCTTGTGCTATTGTACTGATGTTTTTTTTTTTTTTTTTTTTTATCTCCCCTGTGACATCTAATATCACAGCTGGAAGGACCTCACTGATTGGAGGGTGCGGTAGAACACCTTGAAATTCTAGGCTCATATATGTATCTATGTGACATGAGGCTGTGGCTGAGGTGTCACACTCACACCATGACACAGGGGTGGAGCCCTCCTGTTGCTGTTCCTCAACATCTTCCAATTTCTTACATGACAACCATGTTCCTAAGTGAGTATTGCAGTGAATTAAGGCCACAGCCACAGGGCCTTTTATGATGTGATTAAAGCTATATCTATTTTTTAACAGTGCCACAGCTATGATGGGCATTCTAGACATAAATCATAGACATTTCTCTTCTCTCAGTTCTGGGGGCTAGAATCTGCAGGTATAGATAAGGGCAGGGCATGCTTCTTGTGTGCCTCTTTCCCTGGGTTGCATATGGCCTTGTCTGGTTACTTTTCTGTTCACACCCTAAAGCTGCAGTCCTGTGTGTCCTGTCCCTCCTATATTTTCAGACAGGAAACAAGACAGATGGGTGAGGATCTCAGTGGATGGCCTCAGTTTAACCTAGCTTGTCTCCAGATACAGTCCCATCATGGTGCAAGCTCCTTCTTACATAAAATGGATAGACTCAAACTTCCCATCTTACTTTTGTAACAGTCTATGGAGCCTATTCATATATAACAACTTTCTGAGATGCTCACTAAAAGCCAGTAAATTCTAAAGACTCAGGGAGTTCTGGGAAGAGACCTTTCAAGACAGGAAGTACACAGCTCAGAAGTCTCAGGAAGTGACTGAAACTGAGCAGATGTACCAGGCCTCTCCCTCCCCATGCTTAGATAAGCAGTAAGGGCAGTTGAGGAAGCTAAAGACCAGCTGAGTTGCCTGGAGGAAGCATGTGAGCTGCCTGCAGGCTGTGCAGTGTGCTCTGGTTTCCAGCTTTGGTGAACCATCCCTATGCTGGGGTGGACCTTGGTGATGCAGCAGATGTCTTTGAGTCATTTCTGTTCCCATAAGAAACCTCTCACCTATACTCCTGTTAGTAGCCAAAAACAAAAAAACAAAAACAAAAACAAAAAAACCCAACAAACAAAAATCTCATGGGTTCACCAAGTTGAATTTTGATTGTGTCTGTAGTCTGTTGTTGGTTCACAGTTGTTTGTTCACACCTTCCCAGGAATAGTGTCACATGGAAAAATAATGGAGAAAAAGTGGCACATGTTCTGGACAGACACATTGGCTTCAGTACCCATTTTGTCTTTGACTACTTGCACTGAGTCATATGCCTGGCCTTTTAAAAACATGTGTTGTCATACAGTCTCACTAAATTGTCCAGGCTGCTCCTGACCACCCTCAATTTGTATTAATCCTGTATTTTCAATCAAGACTTGGTTGAATATATAGATGTGGAACTCTACTCGTAGAGGGCTGCCTATATCCATTTTATAATACTCTAAAATAAAAATTTCCCCTGGCAGTAAATCGAAAATTCAGAGACCCTTTTGTGTCTGAAGTTGGTAATTCTCCTCCTGGAAGACTCTCTTGCCTGTCCTTCTCTTGGCGGGAGACTGTGCTCTGCTGGGGACTGAGGGACATTTGTATGCACAACACCTGCAGTGGGACTTAAGCAGCTTAATAAGAAATAACCAAGGGCTTTTGTGCTGAGGTGTCAAACTGGCAAATGAAAGTACATGAAAGTTTCCTGTGAGCTGCAGGAGAAGAAAAAAGTGATAGCTGCAGAATACTCTCAGGTTTTGTTGTCTGGGCACAGAATACAGAGCAATTGAGGATGTGCATCTGTCTCAGACACGGCATTTAATGGAACAAACAAGGGTGGTCCTTGTCCCATAACCTTTGTTAAAGAAGGTGCTAGGGAGGGATACATAGCAGAGAGCTTGAGTATGATTTATGAAAACATGGCTTTGTTCTTTAAAAAATATCACTATTTGCAAAACATGCACCTTAACTTCTAAGCTCTGGCCTTTTCAGACAGCAGAAATTTAATGACTGATGCTAGTTATGTACATTTCATTTGTTAAAATTAAGCACTTTTACTTTTGCATCTTAAAATTTGATGGAATGGTAATTTTCCCCAGGTTTTAGTAGCTCTAAATCAAAATTGGCCAAATCAATTTAAGTATAATTTAGTGAAATAAAGAGTTTCCCTGCGGTCTGACAGCTTCCATGAATAATGCATCCTTAATAGCTGCCAATTAAGGTAGTTTCTGGAGACTTATGATGGAGGTGGGGATATCTCTAAGGGTGATTCATGGCACTAACTCAGACCATTCTTTGGACAAAGTGATTCTGACAGCATATAAATGACTATATGGCTGAAAGTTAACAGAAAATGTTTCCTGTGACTCTTGTCTGCTGTATCCTGCTTCCTCTTGTTCCATTCTTCCAGGCAGCAATTCCAGAACTGGAACCACAGAACCTTTGAGCCCAAAGGGACCTGTTGCATCATCAATTCTAACGCCCCTTTACACCAACTCCACATTATAATATGTACTTCCTATACATTATGCAAAAGATTATAGAACCTGAATGTGCACAGACCCCTTCAAGGAAATGTAGAGTTCTGGAAATCCATAAGACTAAAGAAAATATTTATAATGGCTAATATCAGAGGCTCAAGTAAATGGAAGGAGCTGAGGAGTAGGACCAACAGTGTAAGCCATGTGTGGGAAGAGGAATACAACCAACAGTATAAGTCATGGGAGGGAAGAAATGCCAGTGATGGACTTAGGTGTGTATCAGAGAGGAGATAGTCTCTTTGTGATGTGGGCTGAGTAATGCCATCCCTCTGTCATATACAAGTTCGTGGTCTTCTTGTTGAACACAGGTTAGATGTATGGAGCTCTGATACTGCCCTTGTAAAGAGACCCCATTCAGTTTTAGGATGTGGTGGCTCCCAGTTCTTCAGTCGGGATTCCTGTTCTTCTCTTTTATATTCCCTGAGACTTCTCCCAAGCTCTTTCTGCAGGTTCCAGTACCCAGATCCAAGGACTGGGCAAAGACAGGAGAGCCTCACAGGAAGGCTACTTCTAGTTGCTACTGCCAGCTGCTCTCTCTCTCTCTCTCTCTCTCTCTCTCTCTCTCTCTCTCTCTCCTTGTCTGTATGTAGAGGTGAAGACTTGAGGGAGGTGTCAGAATCAACTGCAGTGTCAAACAGTGCAATAAAGCAAACTGGGCACTACCAGGAGAAGAGCCAGAAGGGCCATCCTGATAAGGCAGCCTATGATTGACTCTTAAGTTCCTCTCTGTTTGAATGAATGACTGCAGATGTCAAACATGAAGTACCAATGAGCTAGCCTCTGTGCTGCAGAGCTCCCTAATGTTTCAGCCTCACCTCTGCCTCTGTTAGTTCATACTTTCCCTTCCTTTTCCGTGACTGACATTTCTCCAGCTGATCTCCTATCCACAGAAACCACACATGAGACCTAAGGGCTCCTGCTTTTGACTTGACATCTTGACCTCGTTCTTTGGATACTTCAAGTGTGTGATGATCTTCTCTGTTGGCCCACTTGTGAAACTTGAAGAAGTTATGTGTTGATGTCAAAAATAGGCCACATTCTAGGAGCGATGATGGTTCCCTTTGCTGTGTTGCTTCCTTGAGCTTCATGAAATGCTAAGTAATGGGGAATGATCTCAAGCAGCTGTGCCTTTGGTTTTGAATGAGTGGGCTTTGATGGGGAATGTTCTGTGTATGTTTATCTTATTGACTGTTAAATAAAATACTGTTTGGCCAATGAAACAGCAAGTTAGGCAGGACTAGGAGTCAAAGAGGATTCTGGGAAATGTAGTAGAGAAGTAATGATCCAGACAGGAAATGACATAGAAAGGACACTCATATTTAATCGAAGGAGAAACAGGAAGGGTCCTTTTTTCCCCCTCCATTCCTGCTCCAAAGGTACAATGTGATCCACCGGCAAGGAGGGACGCCAATAAGGCATCTGATAAGTCTTATAACATATATAGATTTATGATAATTAAGACTGAGCTAGCAGATGAGAAGTCCTAGTCATTGGCCAAGCAGCTTTGAAACTAATACAAGTTTCTGTGTATTCATTTGGGCCTAACTCTGGCGGGTGGCTGGCGTAAAGCTCACATGTGGCGGTGGGGCTCAGGCGGCATTTGGCAGAAAGATTTATCGTAACAGGGCTTATTAAGTATACAGCAAGCAAAAGAAAGGGAAAACATAACAGGTAGAAGGTGCAGTTAGAATTGGCTACTCACAGCACCCAGTAGAGATGACTGGAGGGACCCAACTGAGAGCTCAGACAAAAGGTAACACCATCAGATCCAGAGCTTACAAATATGTGGCTGAAGAGTGCCGAGGAAGCCCTGTTGAGAAAGCCTGCTGGAGTTCCCAGCTGAGAGAGTCTGAGTGGAGCAGAGTGTTACCTCAGGTGAAGCTTCCAAGCAAGAGCTCAAGTAGCAACACAGAGAGATAATTGTGCCAAATTGAACATTTACAGTTATCCATCAGAAATGGTGGGAAAGTCGAGGCGGTCAGCTAAGTTCCTGACTGGGCTTCACATAGCTGAAGTTCTCTGACTTCCTGATCCCACTATAGGTATTTTTATGTTATGAGAAATAGTTTGCCTTCTAGCTGTTCTTGAGAGCACAATGTTTTTAATGCTCTCAGCTGCTGGCTTTTGTCCTTTGTTGTTGTCACAGGGGTCAGGGCATCAGCCTTCCCTGAGCCAGGGGGCCTTGAAGGATGTCTGAATTGAACATGTTGATGTTTAAGACAAGAGAACCTTTCTGGATGCCAGAGTTCACTTTCAACATCAACAAACTTCAACTGCAGATGACAATGAACCAGTACGGTGTATGTTCCAATGTTTCACACAGTGGAGCAGGTACTTGCTTGACAGACCCTAACTTCTGATTTCTGAGCCTCCACCATGTTTGTTAAATGGATCTGTTTCCCTGGCACTGGACTCTCTCCCCACAGGAATCCAGTGTCCTCCCTGGATTCTGCCTCCATCCCTCCTGATGAAGCTTTTGCTTGGGGCATCTGGGAAGAAATTTTGCATGTGGGAGGCATCCCAGGATGAGGTCCTCTTGAGACAGGGTCATCTGGTGTTCACTACATCTGTAGGAGGCAAATCTAAGAGCTACATCCCTAATTCCTAAAATGAAATAGCTTCAGTTATTTGAAACATGAACTTTTTATTTCAGTCTGACTATTACTGTTGATGAAAAGAAAATTAAGTCTCCCCTTAATAAGGATAATAGATAATTTATTCTGGATCCAAATATTAGTGACCATGGCCTGGGAACAGAGATTTAGGTCACTCTAAATTCTATGTTCCAACATGGAAGCAGTTTTGTAATGTTTTTAAAGTAACATTACAAAGAACGTAGTAAGTGAAGATAGTTTTAAAATGTATTGATGGAAACATTATGGGGTGATTACAGAAAAGCATAAGAATCTCAGCTATAGGCCTCAGATACTGTCCAATTTTCATTGCTGGAAACTAGGGTTTGTTTAAGGTCTTATATTCCAGGATGTTCTTATCTATTACAATCATCTAACATCTATTGCAGATGTTAGACCTGACACATACATGGACAAGAAATTGCTACTTAGGAACTAAAGATGTCTTTGGACCTATAACATAACATCACAACCTCTCCTCTAGGCAGTCTTGAGGAGGATTCTTCCTGTGAAGTTGTGTGCACATCATCAACATTCCTTACCCATTCAGAGGGGGAGCTGAGAACTTCTTCTTTCTTGTTCCCCAACCTGCAATGCCCTCATTAACTTTTACATCATAGGTCAATTAACTTATAACAATACATGCACAAGAGTGGACAGGGCCTTGTTGATTTAGTGCTGCAGCTGAACAGGTGTAAATCCTCTAACATGTAATTTTCTGATGAAGTTCAGTATTAGGCAAATAGAAAACCTTTTAAGAGCTTAGTTGCCCTCTGATTTCAGTGCTGGAGGCATGTCCACACACATATGCATACACACAAAATAAATAAATGGGGGGCTAGAACAATGGTTAAGAGAACTTACTCCTCTCTTCCAGAGGACCAGAGTTGTTCAGTTCCCAGAACCCTTATCAGGTGGCTTGTAACTACCTGTAATTTGTAACTCCAACTCTGAGGGATCTGATACCTCTGGTCTCCATGGGAAACTGCACAAACATGTACACACACACACACACACACACACACACACACACACACACACACACTTTAAAATTGTAAAAATAAGCATAATGAAACAAAAAGAAAAATTCATATTGAATGATAATGATTATAAGATGCTAGTTAATTAAAATATGTGGCTTCATCCACCGGACCAGGTAGGATAGGGGCTCTTTCCAGTCTGGCTTCTGCTACCCTGAGGCTGGGGGATTGCTCATGGGATTCGAATTTGGTGGGATCCAGCAAAACCAGAGACTGCCAAGACCCCAGTACCAATCTTGCCTCCATCCACGAGAAGAGGACAGACATCAGAGTATTGGATCTGTTTGCATTTACCAGAAGGGACCCTTGGTCCCATACCCACGAGGAGAGGAAGAGACTCCTGCTACACCCAAGAAGAAAGGATGGGTAGAAGAGAATGACCTTAAACACATCTTCAGAAAAATGATAGAGGACCTCAAAGAGGACATGTGAAAATATCTTAAAGAAATGGAAGACAAAAACAAAAAAAAATATAAGATATCAACAAATCTCTCAAGGAAACAGTTCAAGACCTAAAAACTGAAATAGAGGCAACAAAGAAAGCACAATCTGAGGGAATGCCGCAAATAGAAAAGCTGGATAAACGATCAGGAATTACAGATGCAAGCATAACCAACAAAATACAAGAGATAGAAGAAAGAATCTCAGGAGTTGAAGATACACTAGGAGAAATAGACTCATCAGCCAAAGAAAATCTTAAGTCTAACAAATCCCTAACACAAAATATCCAAGAAATATGGGATACCATGAAAAGACCAAATCTAAGAATAATGGGTATAGAAGAGGTGAAGAAATACAACTCAAAGGTGCAGAAACCATATTCAACAAAATCATAGAAGAAAACTTTCCCAACCTAAAGAAAGACATGCCAATGAAAATACAAGAAGCCTACAAAACACCAAATAGAGTGGATCACAAAGAGGTCTCATTCCCACATAATAATCGAAACACCAAACATACAGAACAAAGAGAAAATATTAAGAACAGCAAAGGAAAAAAGTCAAGTAACTTATAAAGGCAAACCTATCAGAATCACACCTGACTTTTCCATGGAAACTCTAAAAGCCACAAGGTCCTGGATAGATATTCTACCTACACTAAGAAAGAGACCACAGATGCCAGGCCAGACTACTATACCCAGCAAATTTTTCAGTCAATATAGGTGGAGAAAAATGATATTCCATGACAAAACCAAATTCAAAGAATACATATCCACCAATCCAGCCCTACAGAATATTCTGGAAGGAAAACTGCAACCCAAGGAAGTTACCTACCACCAGAAAAATATAGGCAATAGATAATTCCATTTTACCAACAGCCAAAAGAAAAAGGGATGGAAACCCACACACATTTCACCACCAACACCAAATCCAAAACAAACAAGAATGAGCAATTAATGGTCATTAATATCTCTCAATATTAATGGTCTTAACTCGCCCATAAAAAGACACAGGTTAGCAGAATGGATAAGAAGACAGAATCCATCCTTTTGTTGCATACAAGAAACACACCTCAACTTCAAAGATGGACAGTCCCTAAGAATTAAGGGTTGGGGAACGATCTTCCAATCAAATGGACCAAAGAAAAAATCGTAGGTAGCAATCTTAATATCCAACAAATTGGATATAAACTAAAATCAATCAAAAGAGATGAAGGAGGTCACTTCCTACTCATCACAGGAGAAATCCATTGGGATGAAGTCTCAATTCTGAACAATTATGCCCCAAATACAAAGGCATCCATGTTCATTAAAGAAACATTACTAAAACTCAAATCACACATAAAACCGTACACACCTATAGTGGGAGTCTTTAACAGCATACTCTCACCATAAGACAGGAACACCAGACAGAAACAAAACAAAGAGACAAAGGAACTAACAGAAGTTATGGCCCCATTGGTTTTAATAGACTTTTTTTTTTTTTGATTTTTTGAGACAGGGTTTCTCTGTGTAGCTTTGGAGCTTATCCTGGCACTTGCTCTGGAGACCAGGCTGGCCTTGAACTCACTGCCTCCTCTGCCTCCCGAGTGCTGGGAATAAAGGCATGTGCCACCAACGCCCGGCTTTAACAGACATTTATAGAACACTCCATCCAAATACAAAAGAATATACCTTCTTCTCAGCACCACATGGAACCTTCTCTAAAATGGACAACATGCTTGTCAACACAGCAAACCGCAACAGGTACAAAAAAGTTAAAATAACCCCCTGTGCTTTAAAATAACCGCCATGCTTTAAAGTTAGAATTCAACAACACAAATTGCAGAAAACCTACAAACTCATGGAAATAACACACAATTGCACCATTCCTGGGTCAAGGAAGAAATAAAAAAAGAAATTAGAGAATTCCTATACTTCAATGAGAATGTGGACACAACATACCCATAATTATGGGACACTTTGAATTCAGTACTAAGAGGAAAATTCATGTCCACATGAAAAAACTGGAGAATAATCACACTAGAGAATTAACGGCACAACTGAAAGCTCTAGAACACAAAGAAGCCAATGCACTCGGAGGAGTAGACGCCAGGAAATAATCAAACTGAGGGCTGAAATCAATAAAGTGGAAACTAGGAGAACAATACAAACAATCAATATAAGGAAGAGTTGGTTCTTTGAGAAAATCAACAAAACAGACAAACCTTTATCCAAACTTACTAAGCAGCAGAGAGTGAACATGCAAAATAATAAAATCAGGAATGAAAAAGGGGACATAACAACAGACACTGAGGAAATCCAGAGAATCATCAGGTCATACTTCGAAAACCTCTATTCCTCAAAATTGGAAAATCTAAAGGAAATGAACAATTTACTGGATAGATTTCACTTACCAAAGTTAAATCAAGAACATATAAGCAACTTAAATAGACCTATAACTTCTAAGGAAATAGAAGCAGTCATCAAAATTCTCCCAACCAAAAAAAGCCCATGGCCAGACGACTTCAGTGCAGAATTCTACCAGAAATTCAAGGAGCAGCTAATACCAATACTCCTCAAAGTATTCCACACAATAGAAACAAAAGTGTCATTTCGGAACTCTTTTTACCAGGCTTCAATAACCTTGATAACCAAGCCACACAAAGACACAACTAAGAAAGAGAACTACAGACCAATATCCCTCATGAACACTGATGCAAAATACTCAATAAAATGCTGGAAAATAGAATCCAAGAACATATCAGAGAAATCATCCACCATGATGAAGTAGGCTTCATCCCAGTGATGCAAGGATAGTTCAACATGTGAAAATCCATCAATGTAATTCACCATATAAACAGACTGAGAAAAAAGAAAAGCAACATGTGATCATCGCACTAGATGCCAGAAAAGCCTTTGAGAACATCCAACACCCCTTCATGATAAAGGTCTTGGAGAGATCAGGGATAACAGGAACATACCTTAATATAATAAAAGCAATATACAGCAAGCTGACAGCCAACATCATATTAAATGGAGAGAAACTCAATGCAGTTCCTCTAAAATTGGGGACAAGACAAGTCTGTCCACTCTCTCCCTAATTCTTCAATATTGTCCTTGAAGTTCTAGCTAGAGCAATAAGACAACAAAAGGAGATCAAATGAATACAATTTGGAAAGGAAAAAGTCAAACTTTCTAGGTGATATGATCATCTATATAAGTGACCTGAAAAACTCTACCAGGGATCTCCTACAGCTGATAAACACCTTCAGCAAAGTGGCAGGATACGAGATTAACTCAAAAAAATCAGTAGCCCTACTGTATACAGATGATACATTCGTGGAGAAAGAAATCAGAGAAACATCACACTTTACAATTGCTACAAACAACATAAAATACATTGGGGTAACGCTAACCAAAAAAGTGAAAGACCTGTACCATAAGAATTTTGAATCTATAAAGAAAGAAATGTAAGATACCAGAAAATGGAAAGATCTCCCATGTTCTTGGATAGGTAGGATCAACATAGTAAAAATGGCAATCTTGCCAAAAGCCATCTACAGATTCAATGCAATCCCCATCAAAATCACAATGTAATTCTTCACAGACTTTGAAAGAACAGGATTCAACTTCATATGTAAAAACTAAAAACCCAGGATAGCCAAAACAGCCCTGTGCAATAAAGGAACTTCTGGAGGCATCACCATCCCTGACTTCAAGCTCTATCACAGATCTATAGTCCTGAAAACAACTTGGTACTGGCACAAAAATAGACAGGTAGACCAATGGAATAGAGTTGAATACCCTGATATTAACCCACACACCTACGAAGACCTGATTTTTGATAAAGAAGCAAAATTTATACTGTGGAATAAAGAAAGCATCTTCAACAAATGGTGTTGGCATAACTGGATGCTGGCATGTAAAAGACTGCAGATAGATCCATGTCTATCGCCTTGCACAAAACTTAAGTCAAAATGGATCAAAGACCTCAACATAAATCCAGGTACACTGAACCTACTAGAAGACAAACTGGAAAATACCCTTGAATTAATTGGTACAGGAGACCACTTCCTGAACACTACACCAGTAGCATAGACATTGAGATCAACAATTGATAAATGAGACCTCCTGAAACTGAGAAGCTTCTGTAAGGCAAAGGACACAGTCAGCAAGACAAAACAGCAGCCCACAGACAGGGAAAACATATTCACCAACCCCACATTTGACACAAGGCTGATTTCCAAATATACAAAGAACTCAAGAAGCTAGTCTCCAAAACACCAAACAATCCAATTAAAAAGTGGGGTACAGAACTAAATAGACAATTCTCAATAGAGGAATCTAAAATGACTGAAAGACACATAAGAAAGTGTTCAGCATACTTAGCCATCAGGGAAATGCAAATAAAAACAACTCTGAGATACCATCTTACTCCTCTCACAATGGCTAAAATCAAAAACACCAATGACAGTTTATGTTGGAGAGGATGTGGAGAAAGGGGAACACTCCTTCACTGCTGGTGGGAGTGCCAACTTGTACAGCCACTTTGGAAATCAGTATGGTGACTCCTCAAGAAAATGGGAATCAGTCTGCCACAGGATGCAGCAATTCCACTCTTAGGCATATACCCCAAAGAAGCACATTCATACAACAAGGACATCTGTTCAACGATGTTCATAGCAGCACTATTTGTAATAGCCAGAACATGGAAGCAACCTTGATGCCCCTCAACTGAAGAATGGATAGAGAAAATGTGGTACATTTACACAATGTTGTACTACCTAGCAGAAAAAAAAACAACGGAATCCTGAAATTCCAAGGCAAATGATGGAACTGGAAGAAACCATTCTGAGCGAGGTAACCCAGTCACAAAAGACAAACAGGGTGTGTACTCACTCATATGTGGATTTTAGACATGGAGTAAAGGATTACCAGCCTACAATCCACACTACCAGAGAATCTAGTAAACAAGGAGGACCCTAAGAGAGACATACATGGTCCCCTGGAGAAGCAGAAAGGGACAAGATCTCCTGAGCAAATTGGGAGCACGGGAAGAGGGGAGAGGGAGCTAGGAGAATGAGAAGGGAAGAAGTGAAGGGATGCAGAGGACATGAGGAAGCAGAAAGGTTGAGTCAGGGGAAGAATCGAAGATAACAAGGATGGAGATATCATAATAGAGGGAAACATTTTAGTTTTACAGAGAAATCAGGCACTAGGGAAATGTCTGGAGATCTACAAAGATGACACCAACTAACAATCTAAGCAACAGAGTAGAGGCTACCTTAAATTCCCTCCCCTGATAATGAGATTGATGACTGACTTATATGATATCCTATAGCCTTTCATCCAGCAGCTGGTGGAAGTAGAAGCAGACACCCACAGCTAATCTCTGAACTGAACTGGAATCCAGTTGTAGAGAAGGACGAGTGATGAGCAAAGTGGCCCAGACCAGGCTGATGAAACCCACAGAAACAGCTGACCTGAACAAATGGGAGCTCTTGGTCCCCAGACTGATAGCTCAGGAAACCAACCCAGAACTGATCCAGACCCCAGAAATGCAGGTGTCAGTAAGGAGACCTCGGAAATCCATGGGGCCTCCTGTAATAGATCAGTACTTATCCCTAGCATAGGTGTGGACTTTGGGAGCCCATTCCACATAGAGGGATACTCTCTGAGCCAAGACACATGGGGGTGGGCCTAGGCCCTATCCCAAAGGATATGACAAACTCTGAAGACCCTCTATAAATGGCATCTCTCTTCCTGGGGAGCAGAAAGGTTATGTGATAGGTAGGGTTTTCATTGGGGCTGTGTTAGGGGAGGAGGGGAGGGAGAGGAAACTGGGATTCACATGTAAATCAATCTTGTTTATAATTCAAATAAAAAAAGAAACAAGTGTGTATGTGCATTTTGTCTGCATATATGCTGATGCTCCATATGTATGTCTGGTGTGTCTGGAGAACAGAGATCCTATTGGATCCCCTGGAACTGGAGTTCCAGATGGTTGTGAGCCATCGTATGGGTGCTGGGAATTGAACTCAGGCCCTATGTAAGAGCAGCCAGTATTCTTAATTACTGAGTTATCTCTCTCCAGCTGCTTAATTTTTTCATAAGTGCACTCTATGTTCTAGCAAAATTTTAGATATACATTATAGTATAGCCAAGGTGAGGAGCAGGCCTGTATAATAGAAGTTGATCACCTTGTAAAACTTTCTTATCACTGTTGGTTTTTCAACTGAGCCTGAAGAAATTCAGCTTTTCCACTGGTCTCTCACTTCCCATGTTGACATAGCAACCATGTTTTGAGACTCTGTTCCAATGGACAGAATATGGTTTCATCTCTATATGCCAAAGTGCATGCTATGATCTTTGTATTAAATATTTCAGCATATATTACTATTCTCTATGTGAATCTTAGTGTTAAACCATTGTACCCTCTGTTGGATTATTAACATATTCTGGGTAAGTTAGGTGCGGTGCTGTGGGTATGGTTCCCATTTTGACACGGAGGCAATCAGAAGCTCGGTGACTATTCCGTCTGTGCTGCTTAAGTTCCGGAATGTGAGAGTGCTAACATGCAGAGTGGGGGCATCCATAAACACAACAGACCCCCAGCACTTAGTAAGATGATGCTTTCCCAGATGATTTTGAGTAGAGAGAACTTTCCAGGAATTCAATTTTAACATCCAAACCACAAAATTTTTGGTGTATATCAGGGGCACTGACAAATTTAACATTTTTGGAAGGACCAGTGACCATCTACCATAAACTTCACAGTGATTCAGCACAAAGGCACTAAGTCACATGTAGACAGTTCTTGCTGAGCCACGGAGGAAGTGGAAGTCTGGGTGTCCTTTTGAATACACAGAGCAGGCAGCCCTGTGGGCCTTGTAGTGAAAGACCCCCGAAGAGGTACTTTCGTAGAAGGAGACCCGCACCCAGGAATCAGCGAGACCACGAACTTGGATGCAAAACCGCAAGAGGCTTTATTGGAGATACGGGTACCCGGGCGACTTAGCTTCTGTGAGGCCAAGCGCCCCGAGCCAAGGGAAAGGGGTCCTTATATAGGGAAAAAGGCACAAGCTTCAAGCAGGGATTCTATTGGATAATTCTAATGAGGCATTGTACAGAGCTATTCCCATTGGTCAATGTAAATGAGGCGCTATACAGGGTTATTCAAATGAGGCGAAGTACAGAGTTATTCAAATGAGGTGAAACACAGAGTCTTTCAAATGAGGCGAAATACAGAATCATTTCTATTGGATGGTTCAAATGAGACACAGAGCCATTCCAGATCAGCATATTCTCAAGGTCTGGTGTCTGGTACAACAGACTCAATTCCCCCCCCTCCGCGTCCAGATGGCTGACCTTGGGGGCGGAGACCTTGGGACGGAGTGTTTCTCATCGGGCGGGGGCTCAGGGGCAGGGCTCCAGGCCGGCTCACTTGGTGTTCGTTCTCGTGCCGGCCCACCTGGTGCTCGCCCTCGTGCCGGCCCACCTGGTGCTCGTTCTCGGGCCGGGCGTGGGGCGGGGGAAGTGGAGGCCGGCGGGGGGTGGGGATCGGGGAAGCCGCCGACTGGAGGGGGAGGCAAACTTGAGAAAGAAAGGGCTAAGGGGCAGGGGTCTTTCAGTAGCAGGGCAAAACAGTTCTCTTCCTGGAGGTCAAGGATACCTCCTGGTCACCGCACAGCTTGGAAATTCCCATCTCTCCTTTTTAGAGTAATGGCAGGGACACCTCAGTAGTGACATGTCTGTCCCATCTCAGAAACCAAGGGGTGTATGCCCTGTCAACACATTTCCTTAGGCAGCAGCTGCTTGTGTGGTTCCAAGCGTCTCCCATGGGGACATGGGAAATCAGTGACTCTCCCAAGTGCAGCCTGTATGCTAATGTCCTCTGCCCCACCTACTGTTGCACGTCACTCCCACACATCAGGATCCAGACGAGAAACAGCTACATTCCGGAACAGACAAAAATCCCAGCGGACCCTGCTAGGAAACTCTCAAAGCAGTGAGGAGGGCTGGCCTAACCTGCCTTAAGGCTGGACAAGGCTTCAGTGGGGCAGAAATGTGGGTTACAATGACCAAGAGAGATGTGACCTGAGGAATCAGTGTGGATGGAGGTTGCCGAGCAGAACTCTGTGTGTCAGGGATAGTGTTCCAAAGCCGTGTGAGATGGGTGGAAGAAGCGCTGGAGGTGGGAGGGAAGTGACCATGCAAAACAGTGATCGCCAGGTCCTGATGTCACCATTCTCACTGTGATGGTTATCACTGTCAACTCGTCACAGTCACAGGGCACACAGAGATGAATGCTGGCGCACAGATGCCAGCCTGCTCCACAACTGGGACCTCCCAGGCTCTGGTCACGTGGACAGAGGAGACTGCTTGCTTCCCTTAGTTTTATAATATCCTCAGACACTTCTACTCCCCTTCCAGAGTTCGGCAAGGCTATGCCAGTGAGGTTAATAGAAAGGAGCCATCAGTAACCCTGAGTGTCACAGTGACTTTCCAGGCTGACTATAAGACTTTCTGACAGCAGCCTTATGGGGTTTGTGGTTGAGTTGTTTCTAATCCAATTGAAGTGACAGGGTGAGTCACACTTCAAAACCAGGGTAGAAATGTTTGATGCGGTAAAATATTTGTCAGTTTGTGTGTGTTCACTGCACACAGTGATGGGCTTCATCAGGCTCCCACACCATGTACTTTAACTGTATCCTCCCATCTTCCCTTTCTCCAGTCTTAGTACATACTCTTGCTTTTGATTTTCATCAAAAAAAGCATGGGTACATAAAGGAAGGAAACATATCTGCATCTCGCTCACTTTGAGAATTGTCAATTGCATCTAGTTTTCCACAATTGTTATCATTTCTTTTTCCTTTTTGATGGTTGAATAAAACTCCATTGTGTGGATGTGTGTGTATAACGTTTTCCACATCTGTTCATTCTATGAGAGACATTTAGGCTAATAACAATACTTACTTTTGTGAACAGTGCTGGAGTATATATGGATGTGCTGGTGTCTCTGTGTTGTGTCCACTTACCTGAGTCCTTTGGTAAATACTTAGGCGTGGTTTAACTGGCTCATATGGTTCTTATTTTAGAACTGCCATACTGATTTTCATCAGTTTACACTCCCACCAGCAGCACAGAAGGGCTCTTCTTTCCCCATATCCTCATTAGCATTTGTTGTTTGTTTTCTTGATGATTCTCATGGGGGCAGGGTGGAATCTCAATGTTTGTATTTCACAGGTGTCAAAGCTTGTTGAACATTGCTCATGTATTTACTGGCCATTTGCACTTCATCTTCTGGGAACTGTCTACTTCATTATCTCATTTACTGATTACACTGTTTGACTCATTTCAAACCAAAGGTCCATCCAATTGCAGTCAAAAAATAATAATTGCAAAGGGTAAAAGTCTATAAAATCTCCAGGTGGATTTGTGCTGCAGGCCCTCTCAAGGTGAATTTGGGCTGTTTACTGGGTTAAAACTTAAGCTTACTTCCCACTTGGGCATCTTTCTAAACAGATAGCCTTCCAGGCAATAATCAGGTTATAAAGGATGCTCTCATATTAAAGGGAAAGGCTGACTGGCTAATGGCAAGAAGGCCTCCTGTAGACTCTCAAGGAGATGAAAGGGTGGGCAGAGCCTGCTGAGTATCAGTGTTGGAGACCCACTGCCTCCAAGACCAACTTGTTCAGATTCTCGATCACTCTTCTTTAACTTCTAGTTTTGGTTGTATTGTCCACTTGCTTCTCACTCCTCTCTCTTCTTGCTAGAGTTGGAGATTTCAACTCTTGATGTTGCACATAAGCATAATATTTACATATGAGCTTTTCACTAGTGGCAAAGGTCTGTGTCTTTGAGGCTATTATGTCCTGTGGTGCCTGAGTGTTAGGGTCTAGACCCTAAGTGTGAGCACTGGGGACCTAACACTATAGCAAAAGGGACCCCAGGACTCAGAGAACTCATTGTGGTATCATTTTCTTATTAAGACTCAGGTGAGGAGCCATGCCTTGTACTAGACAAGAGGTCAGTGTTCCATTCCTGGGTGCCCCTTAATGTCCCACTTGAAAGGGAGGGTCCTTAGCTTGGTGATATGGATGTGTTAGTTCTTAATATTCATGCTTCTGAATTATGCATAATGAAATATAGGGGAAGATTATTCTTAAGCAAATTTCTCTTTACACAGCAATACATTTATGTAGAGATGGTGAGTTGTTAGTTTGTGTAGTGATCCCTAGACAGAATAAGCCCTATGGAATCGTTTCATGCTGGGTGCAAATGTAATGGCCAGGGACGTGTCCCACAAAAAGGAAAGAGAAAGCAAGGTAAAGTTCCACAGTGTCGGGGTGGGAAAAATGGGGGCTTCCCACTAAAAAGGAAGAACAAGGAAGCAGTTATGATCAAAATACATTGTATCAGTACATGAAAAATTTAAAGAGTGATAAAAAATGTTACTTAAAAATGTAACACCCATCTCTTAGTTGCCTTTTCAATGTGATTTGTGGCATATTATGTTAAACATTTAAATCTAAAGTGGGTAATGTAGTTATGCAAATGAGTCCTACTAAATTGAGATAGAAAAAGAGCAAGAATGCCTGCTCTAGTGACAGCTAGCAAAGGGTGGTAGTAAAAATCCCCAGCTGGGACCTGTGGGGTAGGGCCCGAGGAAGACCTCCACCAACTCCTGGATTCCACCTCAGATCAAAGGCAAGACCTCAAACCAACACATCTGCTCATGACCCATTTGGTTGCTGAGCTGAAAGTTTGGACACCAGAGAGTTGCCCATCCTCTCATGAACTTGAGCTGCTGTGATTTCACAACTGGGTGTAGGATTCTTTCACACCCCAACAATTCATATGTTATATCCTGATATATGCTGACACACTGTCACACTTTGTGTGTTTAATATTTTTAATCTGTGGTGTTACTCAATCTGTGATGATTGAATCCACCTGTCAGTGTATGTGCCTCTTGTCACTGGCTTGTTCAGTTGAACTTCATTCACATAGCACATAAACTAGTGTGTGTGTGACATCCTTTTCTCTACAGCAGGATGTTGTTGGTTCCTGTAGCATGCAGGAATGATTATGCCAAGGGGAGAAATGATCTGTGCTAGGTGTGTGGTGTTCATGTCTGGGAACTGCATACCCATTGCAGGTGGGAAGCAACCATAGTGCAAGTTGGAGCTGGCCACAGGCTCCGATGCAGCTGCACATGGAAGACTCACCCGAGCTTTTGGCACTATGGAGGATCTTCATGGATGGGGCAGGTGTGGTTTCTTTTCAGGGATCTACCAGCTGAGTGTTGACAAACTGACAGAAACCAAGGGTGCTGAGTCTCTAGGAAGCCACATTGTCATGGTAACCATTGCAGGTGTGATACTGCTGGAGGAAGGAGCTCTAGAGCTCTACTCACATATGAGGCTAGGTGCCATGATGATGGCCAGCTTACATGATATCTCTAGAGAGCCAGCAGAAAGACATTACCACACAGAGATGGATCTTGCGTTCTTCCTGGTCCCTAGAGATGCATCCATGAGTGTATATGTTCAGGTTTTCTGGGGAAATTCTACATACTGCATTTAGCTTTTTTTTTTTTTCAAACAAAACAAAACAAAAATGTGAGAAGATGGACTGAGGGAAAGTATGCTGGTCTTTTGTTGTGCAGAGAGCTGAGCAAATGACAGGCATGCACCGCTACAGAGTAGCAGACCCTGGGGCCTCTGGAAGATAAACAATGAAGTTATATATGGGCAGGTCATCCAGCTACTAAGAAGCCAGAATAAGGAGTCTACAACAGGTGCATTTATCCTTTAATGTGCTAATGTTTCCCCTTCCTTCCTTTCTCTGTCTCGCTTATTTCTTCTTTCTCTTTTGAGATAGGATGTCATAATGTGCACCAGGTTGTCCTGAAGCTGGATTCTCCTGCTTCAACCTCCAAGTGCTGGGATTGTTGGCATTTGCCACCATGCTTTGCTCATGATCGTTAATATTTCACAAGCAACCCTGTGCCAGTCACTGTTATCACGGTAGGAATCTATCTACAAACACACTAGAAATTCCTTTTATCCTTGAAACTATATTCCATTGGGGAGGTGTGTAGTGCATACAAATACAAGACTGCTCTTCCTCCCCTCCCCTCCCCCTTCCCCTCCTTCTTGCTCCTTCCCTCCCTAGCCCTTCTATCTATTCCATGTCTCCTTTTATCTTTACCTTTCCCTCTCATCCCTTCCCTCCTTCCCCTTCCTTTCCAGTTCTCCTTTCTCCCTTCCTCCCCCATTCTTTCTTCTTCTCTTCTTTCCCCTTCCATTTTCTTCCACTCCCTCCCATTTGCCCCCTCTTCATTTCCCTTATACTCTCATGATTCATTTTCCAAAGTGGAGGGCAAGTTGGAAACACCTCCACCTGGGTAAGATGCATATCCAGAGGGAGGGAGATGAAGAAATACAGTGTTAGCGCTGGACTAGCTTGGCTCTCAAAGAGGAGACAGTCAGCTATGGATAGATTCTATCCTCCACCTCACTGTTCTTTGGTTGGGATTTATCTCCCTGTTAGTTGGTCTCCTCCCAACTCCTGGACCCCATGACCCAATCTTCATTTTTTAAGTGAGGTCAAAATGCCTGCCTTACTCCTGCTAGACAGTGGGGAGGGGGAATTTCATACGAGTTTTCAATTAAATTAGTCTCTTTGGTGGTTTTGCTCAGGGATAAATTATTTTCGGAGAGATATGAGTTGAGCAAGTGGCCCTAGATAACCACAGGTAATGAAGGGTGATTGCTAGCTATACTGGAGCCTGGAGGATGCATAGGAGAGCATGGGGTGTCAGGGTTCCATGAGGGCTAGTGCAAGGATTAGAAGGATTAGAAGGAAGGTTCAGGGCATGGAATCAGAGGTGACCTGGACAGCTGCACTTTGAGCAGGATTAACAGAAGCCAACCCCCAGCCCAGTTGCATTTTGAGCAGGGTAAACAAAAGGCAAAGAATCCCATAAATAGCAGCACTGAAGACAGGAAAGCAAAGATTGTACTGGTCTGAGCAGTCTGGAGCAGGGATAGTTGCAGCTTAGACAGAATACTGAAAAGATGAAGTTTTAATGTATGTGGGATACAGCATCTAATAGATAATCTTTAGAAGACACAGTGGGGATTTTGATGCATGTTCTTGATGTTTCAAATCGTGTGCTCTTTTCTTGTACTTTCTATTGTAAAACATCTTTTTTTAAAATTGTGTGTGTGGAAGGGTACTTGTGCAGCCAGAAGAGAGAGTCAGCCTCCTTGGAACTGACATTTCAATTGGCTCTGAGGAGGTGCCTGAGTGAGCTAGAAGCTAGGAGTCAAACTCAGGTTGTCTGCAAGAGCAGTGAGCACTGTTAACCACTGAGATATCTCTCCAGCACCTCACATCTTGTACGTGTTGCAGAACTTATCCTCATAGCATTTGTCACGTCAAGCATTTCTTTAACAACTTTCAAGCACCTAAAGAAACTTTAAAATTAAAGAAGGGTATATTTTCACATATACATTCATGTATAAATATATACATATATTCTTTGCAAGTCTGATAAGACTGGTCAAGCATAAAATGCACTAAGATAGTCAGAGTTTTTGTCATCTAGTGCAGTGGTCCTCGATCTTCCTAATGCTGAGACCCTTTCATACAGTTCCTCATGCTGTGATGACCCCAACCATAGAATTAGTTTGTTGCTACTTCATAACTATAATTTTACTGCTGTTATAAACCATAATGTAAATATTTGATATGCAGGATACCTTATATTGACCCTAAGGAGTTCACAATCCACAAGTTTAGAACTGTTGGTCTAGTCCCATGGCATCCTACTAGGAGCTGCAAGATATAAAACCTGGGTACTTGTCATGAAGGTTAGAAGAAGCCATTGCCATTAAGGCTTTTAGGAAGGAGAAAAATAAAAATCTTTTGCTTGTATCCTAGTTTTACCACTTGGCCTACTTTTACAGCATTTTGTGTTTACATGAATTAACTTGAACTCAATCTATTTTTCAATTATCTCAAAGAATTATCCCTGTTCTTTTATTTGTATATTTTGCCTTGTTATCAAAATTAATTGTCCTTGCAAATTTCCCATGGTCTGCAACCACAGGGAGGTGGCTGTTCAGTTTTTTCCAGGGTGAGGCTATACCTCATTTACCATCTGCTCTAGGTCTGTGGGGAGCCTATGGCTTCAACCTCGTAACTTGGCATCCTCACTGAACCATGAAATGTGGTAGCCTTGTGTCTTAGTCAGGGTTTCTATTGCTGTGAAGAGATACCATGGCCATGACAATTCTTATAAAAGAAAACATTTATTACAGTTCAGAGGTTCAGTCCATTATCATCATGGCAGGACATTGTGGTATGCAGGAAGACATGACCCTGTAAAAGGAGCTGAGAATCCTACATTTTGATCCATAGGCAACAGGAATGGCCTGTGTCACTTGGGTGTAGCTTGAGCATAGGAGACTACAAAGCCTGCCCCCAAAGTGACACACTTCCTCCAACAAAGCCATACCTTCTAATACTGCTACTTCCTAAGGGTGGCATTTTCTTTCAAACCACCACAACTTGGGTTCTCATTGAGAGCCATCCAGCTGTCTTGTCAGTGACCAAACAAAACTTCAGGTAACTTCACTCTACTACTTCTCATTAAAAAAGATTGATTTGCAACAGTTTTATTCTGGTATTCTGGTATTTTATTCTGATATTTCTCAGAATTCTAATTGTTTCTTGAAGGCATGTTCCTCACTGTTAGATGTCTCTCAACTAACTCTGTAATGGATGTCTAAGAAGCTGTGGCTCAGGCCCACAGTGAATGCATGAACTGTGATACCTGTCAAGGTAGCATCTCTACTCTCAGTACAGTTCTGCACAAGGAGGGGGTAGAGGGACCATCCAGAAGACAGACTCTGGCCTCTTTAAGACCCTCTCAGCCAATCAGAAGTGCTTGGGTCTATGGGTAGTGTGGCCATCCAAATTTCCCTGCTGTGCAAAATAACACAGGAAGAATCATTGAGGGAAATTTGGACCAGAGGTAAACTTTCACGTCAGAGAATGAACTGTTATCTCAAATTTGCTTTTCTAGTCACTCATTGCAATTCAAATTCTGGTAGAGTCTGCTATAAACACATCACGAGAGTATCTAGGGCTGTTTTCTGTGGTTACATGAGAATACCTAAGACTGGGTAACTTAATTCTTTTTAAATTATATTTTATTTATTTATTTTTGTGCGCATGACCCCCCAATGTGTGTGTGTGTGTGTGTGTGTGTGTGTGTGTGTGTGTGTGTGTACGGTGCACATGTGTGAACATGCCATAACTCCCATGTGGAAGTCAGAGGACAACAACATGGCTCCTAGGGATCAAACTCAGGGCTTTGGGCTTGGTGACAGGAGCCATCTCACTGACCCCAAACTGGGTAATATATAGTGAAAATAAATGTGTTTGTGTAAAGTTTGAAAATTCTAAGTGCATGGTGCATTTAGCTGGCAGGGACTTATGGCCATATCAGGATGTGGCAGAGTCTAAACTGGTATGGTGTTCCTTGTTCTACTCAGAATGCCAAAAATGCCACTGTGAGCCTAACTCTACTACCCCATCTAACCTTAAGTACCTCTCAAAGACCTCAACTTGGAGTAAAATCTTGATTGTACAAATAAAACTTGTTCAAGAGATCAGAGAGAAGAAGGAGCAAGCCAAAGCCACCTTTACCTCATTAGCTCCCAAGGGAAAGGAAGCAGGAGTTCCTGTTTCTTCCCACTGATATCCTCTCTCTGCCCAACCATCTCACATCCTGTCTGTCTGTATAGACCTCCAGACCTCTATGGTTAGCTAGTGGCAAGCTCTACCCTTTGATTTTCAGACAAGCTTTATTTATACAAGCAAGATATCACCACAGAGTATCATCATTTAGAACCTGGGACTCACATTTTCAAGACACACAGATCATAGCAGAGACCCAGTTTTGGCCCCTTGTGGCAGTGGACACTCCTGATGGTTGGGAACTCTCAGGAAAAGGGGTCTGTGCCATTTGGTCCTGGCATGTGTGGCCTTGGCAGCACTCTAAGAGTTGAGGGTGGCTGTGGTTGGATCATGACTGTGCTTGGATCATGGACCAGCTTCATCATGGCTGAATAAAGCATCCTCTGTCTCAGTCTGTTCCCTAGCCAGCTCCTGCATCTTATTCTGGATTGAAAGTACGTTAATATAACATTGGCATTTCTTTTCATGCACCTCCATTTGCTCTTTTAAATTGAAATGTTGTTCCAGGAAAATGCTTTTTTTTCTTTTCAGTGAAGTTTATTATAGTGGGAAAGAAGACTGTGATATTTTCTAGAGAATTTCATAAAAGAACCAAACCCTAGCAAGGGGAGTTGGGAAAGTTTTGGGCTGGGTCTCACCATGTTTTTCTATTCCTGATCTTAATAACTATGGCATGAATATTTTTATGCCTTCCATAATGAAATTTGTGACCCTTACTCCTGTTGTTAGTGCTTCTGTTTTGCACGGATTGGTATTGTAAAGGAGTAGTTTGCTTTGAAGCCAAAAAGTAGAAAGAATGGACACTTGAAACAAACTGCACTTGGGCAGATTGCCCTGCCTGCTCACAGATCTCTAATTGAAATGGGTAGCAGCAGTATGCACTGGGATCCCAACAGAAAGCATTATTTCCTTTTGCACTGTGGTGAGAGCAACATTAACCTTCCCTTTCTTAATTCTTGTTAAGAACTCCCAAATCCAGCACACCTCAACTGTTGTTCTTTCTTTTTCTTAAAACAGAGATTTGCTTATTAGATTTGGATCTGAAAAACTTGCAGAATTCATTTCCTATATCTGTGTGAAGGTGCAAAATAAGTAAAGGATGAATTATGGTTCTTTTATGGGCTCCCTGGGGAGTCTAACACACAGACACATACTACTTCTGGTTTGCATTTGGGCCTCTGTATGGGGAAACATACTGCAGCCAAGTCCAACTTCTCTTACATGAATTCTAGGAAGGACAGCATCTTATAGGTCACTGGGCTTCTAGAAGGTCCAGGCACACAGATATTCTCCCCTAAAGCCTAGTGCTTGTAGGTAGTTATGAACTGTATGGAATTCTTAAGTAGAAAATGAAGTTAGGTGTCACTGAGTTTGCTCTCCACCCCTCAGAGGAACAAAAGACCCAGACTTATCATATTGTTCTTGCATGTAAATTACATTTTCTTTTCTCTCTTGTCCACTATTTTCCCCAGTGATTTCTCTCTCTCTGCAGAAACCTCAGAAGTTTCCTCTTGCCTGGCAGGGCACTGATTCATCAGGGATCACCGTATAGAGAATTGTAGCACTCCGTGTAGACCTGTGCACTATCAACTCTCCCTTTATTACCAAAGATGCAGTGGATGCTTTTTGGGATCCTTTTGATGCTGGACACATCCTATGTTCATAAGACATGATTCTTCATCTACCATTTTAAAAGTCCCAGCTAACATTCCAGGCTGTGGTGGTGTCTCTTCCCACACTAAACCCAAAACTTCCTTTACTGCTCTCTCACCATGAAAATTTCTTCTGAGATCCATCTTCCACCTTCTAATTGGTAATCAGACTTTGAGTTACAAAACAGGTCACCCCAGCACTATTACAATGTAAGAGATGGCATATTGGGCTCATTGTGTCTCTGGTGTACACTCACAAGTGGGATGAATTTATGGTAGAAACTCAGAGAACATCTTTTTCTTTTCTTTTCTTCCTCTCTCTCTCTCTCTCTCTCTCTCTCTCTCTCTCTCTCCCTCTCTCTCTCTCTCTCTACGTTGCCACTGGGGAGAAAAGAAGTTTTCCCATTCAAATGAAACCTTTATGAGAAAAGGCAAAGAACTAGTGTATAGTGAAGATATTTTAGAACAGTTTGAGTCTCCTAAAGGACAATTATAATAATGACTGTGAATCAGGGTAGGATGAATTAGTAACCAATAACAATTTCTGAAAATATTGTATTTTTTGATGGCATCTTAAAGATGAGGCTGATCCAGTCATGTGATAATGCATTTATAGACACCAGGGAGGGGCAGAGAAAGATCAGGAGTTGTGGATGGAATTGTGGGATGGGAGCTTGAGGGGTTGTGTTTACACCAGGGACATTGAAAACCCATGGTACCTTGTGTAAAGCAGAGCTTCCATTATGGGGCTGGAAGTTGAAAGGGCCTGCCTGTGTGGATGAATCTATGGGGGGGATGCTGAGATGGGCATTTAGAGATAGGGAGGTGGGTTGGTCCAGTCAGATAAGAGGTGAGGGGCAGCTTGAATCAAGAGCAAGAGGAGCATATGGTCTCTGATATGTCTGCAGGACAAAAAAAAAAAGACTGCTCCTACAGGCCAGGCAGGGATGGTGAGCACAGGATATGTTTAGGGTGACCCCAGATTTCAGTATAGGATCATCAGACTATTCCCAAGGACTAGAAACATGGCTGTGACATCAAGAGGTGTGATTTGAACAGTGCCTTTGAACATTTAGCTGGTAGGACCAGTGCAGCTGATTGACATATCTCAAGCTAGAATTTCAGATGCTGTGAGTACCACATGCTGTTAAGATTAGAATTCTGACTCAGGACTAAATCCAGATGAATTCTCATATCTTTGCATTCCATACTTTGCATTTTGTCAAGTAAAAAAAATGTTCAATTGTTCATTGCAAGAGTCTAAACCAATGATCCCCGATGTCTAGAGTTGATAGGTTCCAAACTGGATCCATCTTCATCCTCTTCTAACTTCCTATTTTCCTCTCTTCTATGACCTTGTATATCATCCAGAAACAGATGAGAGACTCTGTGCATTCTCTGACATCTAATTTCTGTCCTTTCCCCAGTGGTATCTCTGTCTGGCTTTGGGTCACCCTTCACCCTCCACATTCTCTGTTAGCTTTGAAGTTATCACAACTCCACACTCACCTGCAACTCTTCAGTGTTTGACCTGCTTCAGTGGAGAGTCTGTGACAGGATCCTCAGCCTAAAACCTCCTAAGGTAACCAGCCAAGGGCTTCTGCTGTTTGTGGGAAAAGAAAGTCATTTACACTCTGGCATGTCAACAGTTCCATCTTCCAGCCTGGTATGGACCCCTTTGCTCATCAGTTTTCCTTCTCTGAATCTGGATTCAGTTCAGTTCAAGGTTTAGCTGTGGGTGTCTGCTTCTACTTCCACCAGCTGCTGGATGAAGGCTATACGATGGCATATGAATTAATCATCAATCTCATTATCAGGAGAGGGCATTTAAGGTAGCTTCTCCTCTGTTGCTTAGATTGTTATTTGGTGTCATCTTTGTAGCTCTTCAGACATTTCCCTAGTGCCTGATTTCTCTTTGAACTTATAATGTCTCCCTCTATTATATTATCTCTTATCTTGCTCTCTTCTTTTCTTCCCACAACTCAACCTCCCTGTCCCATCATTTCTTTCTCACCCCTCATACCAGGCTGGTGAAACCCACAGAAACAGCTGATCTGAACAAGGGAAAACTCTTGGTCCTCAGACTGATATCTGGGAAACCAACATGGGACTGATCCAGAACCACCACCACTCTGAATGTGGGGGTCAGTGAGGAGACCTTGGAAATCTATAGCGCCTCTTGTAGTGGATCAGTACTTATTGTTACCATAGGAATGGACTTTATGAGCCCATCCCACATAGAGGGATACTCCCTGAGCCTAGACACAAGGGGGTTGGCCTAGGCCCTATCCCAAAGACTATGACAGACTTTGAAGACCCCCTATGGAAGGTCTCACCCTTCCTGGGGAGCAGAAAGCGTATGGGATAGGTAGGGCGTTATTTGGGGGGGGGCAGAGGAGAAGGGGAGGGAGAGGGACCTGGGATTGACATGTAAAATAATTTTCTTCCTAGGAGAGGAAATGGAGGAGCAGAAATACTGAGTTGGGGGAAGAATAGAGAAGAGAGAGCAGGATGAGAGATACCATATTAGAGGGAGCCATTATAGGTCCGAGGAGAGATCTGGCACTAGGGAGATTTCCAGAGACCTACAAGGATGACATGATCTGACAATCCAGGCAATGGTGGACAGGATAACCTAAACACCCTTCCCCTAAAATGAGATTGATGACTACTCTTTATGCCATCCTAGAGCTCTCATCCAGTGGCTGACGGAAGCAGAGAAGACATCCACAGATATACACTGAGCTGAAATCTGGAACTTAGTTGAAGAGAGAGAGGAATAAAAATCGAAGGGTTCGGTGCCAGGTTGGAGAAACCCACAGAAACAGTTGACCCGAAAAAGGGGGAGCACATCGACCCCAGACACTGTCTGGGAGGCCAGCACAGGACTGATCCAGACCCCTGACCATGGATGTCAATAAGGAGGCCTCTGCACTCCAGGGAGCCCCTGGTAGTGGATTAGTATTTTTCCCTGGTATAAGAAGGGACTTTGAGAGCCCATCCCACGTGAAAGGATACACTCTGGCCCTGGACACATGGGGAAGGGCCCAGGCCCAGCCCAGGAAGATCTGGTGGACATTGTAGAGCCCCCAGTGAGGGCCCTACCCTGCCTGGGGAGTGGAGGGTGGATGGAGTGGGGGGATAGGTAAAAAATAGAAAAAATTACAAATAAAAAATAATTTTCTTCCTAATAAAAAAAAAACAAGGAGAAAAACAATTCCATCCTCATCTACAGCTATTAGTTGCTTCAAACTTGTTGGGCAAACCCACAACTTCCCAGGCAATCTAGAATGAGGATCTCTACAGTTTTTTACTTCTGCAAAGCCATATATCCCCAGACCCTGCTACAGGTCTATTTAAAAAAAACTTTGAGAATTTCATACACAAATACAAAACATTTTTATAATATTCACCATTATTTTGACAGTTGCTCTTCCTCTAAACTGAATGGCTTTGTAACAGAGACTAGGCTGTACATATTTGTCTATCTGAGAGCACAATATATTGTGAAGTGTTTGCCACAGACTATTTATAGAATGAATAACTTTGTAACAAAATATATGGAACAATTTGGCTGACTTAGCAGCTATGTGACAGAAGGGAATTCTTAGTACATATTTACTAGATAATTGCATAAAGCAGTGTTTTCTGAGAATTGAGTTAAGAAAGAAGAGCAATGAATCGACTAACTTACTTGTTAAAGAAGACATAACAAGTTCATGAATGACTATGCCTCTGTGTACCAGTGCTGGGTGAGCCCCAGCCAGCTCAGTGGGCTGGGGGAAGCACACTGGACTTCAGTAAATGGCTTCTATTTTATTAAACATGCCCCAGGCTGTATTTTCCTTCCTTCCTGAATCCAGCATTTTTTTTTTTTTTTGTGCCCATGGAGTTGCGGTCACAATTTCTTGTAATTAGTTCTCTAGAGACCATAGTCTTCTACAGTACCACAAAGAGAGCAATATATGTTAACCTACAGCATGGTTTATCAGCCCCATAATGTACCCGCTAATCACCATGAATCTAATTGTGCAAGCAAACCTATGCAAACCTGGCTCTTTTTTGCCCAGCACCTTCAGCAGAGGCCACAGACTCTGAGCTTTGTTTTCTAGATATAGATATAAATAGGGAATCCCCCCCCTCAAGAATTGCTCCTTGTTAGTCTGTTCTTGCAATATGTAACCCAGCAGACTTGCAAAGCCATCAGGACCTGGGAGCATGTTAGACAGCAACATCCAAATATGTGAGAGATGGAGAAATGAATATCTAATACAGACCTGGCAAGAACCTTGCCACGCAGCCTTCTTGCATTTCTGGGTCAGGGTAGGTACAGAAGAAGGGATTCTGTGGTCTCAGTAATGTGGTCTTTGTGGCCTTCTGGATGTGGTGAGAAACAGTTAATGTGTTTCCAAAGATTAGAGCAAGGGATTGGCTACTAACAGATTTCAGTCTTAGCATAAAAGCCAAATACTAACTGAGCCTGCAAGTTAGAGTCATGGGAGGCACTGAGTTAATATCTCCTGTCAGCAAGGGAAAATGAGGCACAGGAAGCTCTTCTCAGATACCCACACCCGCTGCTCTCTCAGTCCTTCCGCTGTCAATGCTAGCATCAGAAACCTCCAAGATAATTTTAAAGAAAACACACAAGAATGTTCCTAGTAGAATAAAGATATTCTCATTCTTAGATTGTGTTATTGTAAAACATTTAGGAAACACAGAGCAGCAATCTGAACACAAAGGAGTAGTTACTGTCTCAGTGTACAGAAATGAATCCTGCTGAAACTCCACTGGAAGTTCTAGAGCTCATCCCAGGTGCACGACACAGCTCCTAGAGACCACATGGCCAGCATACATTCCTCACCTCCTCCCCTTTCACCTGTTTGAGTTCCGTCCTTGTCTTCTATCTTTTCTACCACCCCATAAAAGGAAAACTTCTATTTTGATGATCAAATTTAAACATGTAACTATCAAATTCTATCTGAAAACATCAGAAGCTCAAAACAATATGGAGGTCTTTGTAAAACACACCACTATTAAGCTAACCTTATAGTTAGCTTAGACAAACAAGGCTAGACAAATAGTAGGCTAGACAAACAAGGAAAGTTATGGCTTTAATGACAAGCTAATGGAATGCTATAGAATTTAGTAAGAAGTACTGTGGTTTTAACTTGCTTTTTGTTTAAAAAATTCAATCATGGGCTAGAGAGATGGCTCCGTGGTTAAGAGCACTAGCTGTTCTTCCAGATGTCCTGAGTTCAATTCCCAGCAAACACATGTTGGCTCACAACCATTTACAGTAGTATATGATGCCCTCTTCTGGCATAAAGCACTCATATACATTCTGAATTACAGAGGTTTAGTAATGGGCCATAGCCTAAAATAGTCATTGTATCCAGTATCTCTACTAGGTCAAGGCAACCTTCCCTTTTATCTTATGACATAGGCTACCTTTATTTCAATTGATATTTGGTACTTAGGTTGTGTCTAGAGAGATCAATGAATTGGAAGCAATGTATCCATTCGTCTTACAGGAACTCTCTTTATTAAAAGGTCATTGTCTTAGAAATCAACATTACATCTTTCAAAGGTCATGCAAAAAGTGAAGAAGGCATCAGATAAGCAACCATGGGAGGTGTACACAGCCTCAGTCTGACTGATTGTGACGGGCAGGTTGGGGTGCTCCCTCTTCATTCTCCAGTAGAACCAGACCCTAGCCTATGTCTGTCCACCAGTACAACAGGCTAGACAAACAAGGAAAGTCGGGGAAAGATGTCATATAAGCTCTGGTGCAGGGCACTCTGCTGTCCTACGACAGTTTTCCTTATTGATCCACTTGACTATGAAGCCCTGAATGTATAAGGAGCAGATGATGTCCCAAGTGATTGCGGATACTGACACGAGACAACCATGTCAAGGACCCTAATGCCTCAGAGCCATGGAAATGGCTAAGCTTGCCTCTGGCACAAGTACAAGTGTTTCCAAATGATTGACCACTGTATGAAAAACCTACTGGCCACAATGTCTTCCCTCCAGATGTTTCCAGCCTGAGACTGCTCTCCTACTGAGACCTTTCCCTGAACTGAGACTAGTTAACTCCTCCTCCTAGTGCTATACATAGTAAATGCATAGAGTCTCTGGGTTGCTTAGTAGGTGTCCTCCATCAGAACAAGCACAACAACCCAGCCAGGCCCAGCTTTTCTGCATGCATGTCTTCTGTATGTCATTGCTTTGTTCCTGAGTTGCCCTAGTCAGGTTTCTAGAATCAAGCCTTGAAGAACACAGCATTTGACTTATTTTCCTCTTGGGAGATGATAAAGCTTCAATAGCAAGGGTTTCTCTCCAGGTTTTTCATGCCATCTGTTTCCTACATGCTTATTTATGTGCTTCCACACAAGAGTGGCTCTGCTCCATGTCCAGTGGGAAACCCTCCACTGCTTTTCTTCATTGCCTATTGCTCACAAGGTTCAGATGATAATTTGAATTCCCATTGACTCTCACTTTCAATCTGGGGCTTTTCAGGTTCAGAGATGCTGGTTCAGTTTGAAACTTTCCACCTGACCTGCAGCTCTGAGCTCATTTGATTTTTCTCAAACATGTATAGAATATTTTTAAGTGCCTTGTTTTTTCTTCTTAAAAGCTTTAAAAAAAATGAACATTTCCCAGAACAGACTTAGGCCAACAGAAAAGTAGGGTGTTTTTATATACTCTTTCTCTCTCATTCTGCCATGCTAACATCTTGTGTTGATTCAGAAGAATATTAGCTAGACAAGACAAGATTGGTGCACCATTGCTAACCAAACCTCATAGTTTGTATTGGGGTTTATTCTGTGTGTTGCACCAACTTGTGTGCTTTGCCAGGCACATTATACGATGAATCTTCACTTGTAATAATATATAAAGTACCACCCTAAGAACCATCTGCCATCCACCTGCCTATTGACCCATCCAAAGTCCCTTGGAAATGTCCATCTATCCCTATCTCTACAGCTTTGCCATTTCAGGATGTCCTGTGCATGGGTTTACATGATTGGTTGACTTTAAGACTGGTTTCTTTCAACTCCGAGTATTAGTTTAAGGTACCCACCTCATACCTTCCTCCTGCTGAATGTATGTCACAGGGTTTTATTCTTTCACCCTTGAATACCTTGGCTGCTTCCATGTATTCTCTGTTATGATTAAAGCTCTTTACAAATCTACTGCAGGTTTTATGTACGTTTGTATGTCATTTGCAGAAATATTAGAAGCTCAGCACAGATCCTTGGTAATGTGGTTAAGACTGTCGTGACCTTTGTAGAAACCTCCCATTTACCATTCAAAGGGCTTCTTTGTTCCTGGGGTCTCTCTCCCCATCAGCATTAGGAATTCCTATTGGCCCTCAGCCTCACAGTGCCTTGCACTGTTAGTAGGTTATCATGGAGTGTCTGCTTGTTTTACTTTGCAATTCCTGAAATATACCACTGTATGGATTTGTTATTTACTTTTCTAAATGCTGGGTCAAAACTACTTGACAAAACACCTGTAGGAAGTGGTGTGGTGGCCCTGTTTGGGAAGATTATGGGACCTGTAGGGGTGGAGCCTGTCTAGAGAACATACTGGGGTTCACTTCCAGTTCCCTCACCACTTCTTGTGTACTAATGAGATACAATTATTCCTGACTGCTAGGCAGGCTGCATGGTGCTGCTGCACTGCCTTCCTTGTCTTGATGGACTCTGCCCCCTCTGGCATTATAAGCCCCAGTAAACCCTTTCTCCACTTTGGTTGCTTTTGGTCAGGGAATTCTGTGACAGCACTGGAAAAGTAACTAGCACAGAAGACAGGGTTTAATTTGGCTCACAATTTGAGAGTGTACAGTCCATCATGGTGTGAAGTCATGACAGCAAGACATTCATGTGGCTGGTTGCATTGCATCCACTGTCAGGAAGCAGAGAGAGAGAGAGAGAGAGAGAGAGAGAGAGAGAGAGAGAGAGAGAGAGAGAGAGAGAGAGAGAGAGATGGATGCTCACATTCAGCCTTTCTCCTTTTTAAAATCCATTCAGAGACCTCAGCCAATGAGACGGTGCTGATTACATTTAATATAGTCCTTCCACTTCTTATTAGATAAAGCCTTTTATTTCCATGGTGATTCTGGATCCCATCAAATTGACAATCAGGTTTAACCACTACGTTTTCTACCTGACTGGCTTTGATGAAGACTCTGCTAAGTCTCTTGTTTCGTCACTGTTGGGAGATGTTAAGTAGTGTGTTCTGGATGCCTCACATGCCACATGCGTGCTGTATGCACACTTTCTCTAAGTCTGTCAACATGTTATCACCCACTTAACAGTATCCTTTACAGAACAGATGTTTTAATTTGAGGATGGAGTGTCAAAGTTCTTGCTGTAGATTACACTGTAGTTAAAACTCACTACTAAGTACAAGTTGACCTACATTTTCCCCAGTGTTATATTTCAGACGATTCTGCATTTTACATTTAGATCTATACTATGTTTGGAATCATTTTTGGAGAGTTGTAGGATTCATATCCAGACCCCATCCCCTTTCTGGGGTGTGATCTTTCCTATGGCCCCTGCTCTGTTGGCTGATGATGCTATACTTTTCCACAGATGTGCAGCTGCTCTTTTCAAAGTCTACTGACTGTATGTGGAGATATTTCCATGTTCTTTATTCTATTCTACTTACCTGTCTTGTAGGGCCATGGTTTGTCTGTGACTCTTGGTGAATATGAAACCTTGGATATTATGCTGGGTCTGCTTCCTGTCTTTGTTCTGGCATCCTTAGGTTATGCACAGGGCTTAGGTGTAAGTAGTACAACCCACAGAAGGTTATGTTACAGACTGATGCTCACTGATCTTGGCTCTCTGTGGTGTTGTCCTCACACTGGGGGAGAGGCTTAAAAACAGAGATGAATTTCTAGTATTTATGGAGTATGAAAGTCCAAGATCAAGCTCTGGGTAGGACTGTTTTCCCATCAGGTCTCACATGTATAAAACCACATTAAATACCCAAAGAAAAAATAGAAGGTAGCTGTAGCAGAGGCCTCCCTGACTTCCTTTGGCATATTGTGTGATGGTAGAAGATAATGTAAAAGCAGGAAGCCTATCTCTTGCTATGATACCCTGCCATCCACAGTCTCTCTTACTTGCCTGTAAGTCCCATAATGCCATATAAAGATCAAAGAAGACAGTAATCACATAGATAAAAGCCCTAAGTCCTTCACAAATACAGCCATCTTAGCATTCATTCTCTCTTTGGAAATAGTTTCCACCCACAGCAATAGATCTTGCAAGCATCTGGGCTTACTTCATGACTGTTTTGAAGTTCTTATCTCAGAGAATTGGTTGTAATCTCATAATTTCTTCTTACAATTGAAATAATGAACTTCTGACTCCTTTTGTGTCTTGTTTTCCCAGTGTGGTGCTTGCCACAGATACCTATTCAATATTTTAATTACTGGGGCTTCGGCTTGTCTCACACAGGCACTGTGAAGATTAATGTCTATTTGGCAATTTCAGTTTGTGATATGATTTGAGTTCCTCTGAGGAAAAGTTTTATATAAACATCTTATAATGATGAGAATGACAAGAAAGAGACCAAGAGGTAATAAAGAAATATTAAAATGAGACAAGGAAAGCTTTTCTTTCCCTAGAATTCAGGTAGAATAAACAAACCAGGCAGTCCTCAGTCAAATCGGAGTTTTCTACCTGGGTCTTTAAAATGCTGCAAAGATCCCCACGACTCCTTCAAGTATAATGAATGTATATTGAGTTTTTGTTGAAGGATTAAAAGGGCAGTTTCTAAAGAATGCAGGCAGTCTGTTCCTATTTTAAATGTCCTGTGGAACAAGGGTTTACTGTGACCTCATTGACAACTTAGAAAAATTCTAAGCACTCTGGTCTACATTGAGGCTATTTGGTACCTAAACTTTAGCCACACTCAGAATCCTGTGCACCTCACTGATGTCTGGCAGTTGACACAGGGTACACATTCCCCTGGACACCATCAGGAAGTCTGACCCTCAGATTCAGCATGGTACCAGGTCATTGATTCTTTTCTGGGTATTTTCCATGGAGACTTGGCTTGCCTAGCCTTTGAATGGACAGCAGCAAGAGAAAAGATGCTATGTTTTGCAATGCAAACTAAGAACTTGTGAAACTGCAATGAATATATTATGTATGTATACATGTAGGTGTGTACATGTATTATTTATGTGTATGCATGTATGTGTGTACATATATTATTTATGTGTATCTGTGTACGTGTGTATATATGTATGTACATGTATGTGTGTATGCATATATCAAAGTCTGATTACTTATAAAATTTGCTGTCCAGGTATTTACAGTAACATCGAAGCCAACATGTCTGAATATGAGGACATTTCCAAGTGGATAGCTCCTGTGAGGAAATGAAAATTTGAAAATGTAGAAGAAAGTCACTCCTCTCCGCTGCTGCATCTCAGAGTCGCACACCATGGTCACCAATGAAACAGAGCATAGTGAGATTTGTCTGACATTCACTGAGCTGACCTTGAGAGTAATAGATTTACAAACACTAAGCAAGGGGGTTCGGCCCTCACTGTCTCCTTTATCTCCGGCTCTCTGCTCATGAGTGTGTAACATCATGGTACCCATCCATACCTGCTTCATCTTAGGCTCTAGCTTTCGAGAGCTGCTTATTGGAGATTGTTTTCTAACTTTTAATGAACATTGCTGAAACCACGGAGGAGTAAGAATATTTAAACCCCAGAGGTCAGATACAACAAGAAATATTGTTAGTATTTAGCAATTTTAATTTTTTTGATGGGGGGAAGTGATGTCTATGGCTATGCTAGGTACAAGGAAGTGAACAGAGGCAATTGACTATAACAGTGTCTCCCCTCCCCTCCCCCTCTCTTCTCTCCAATTCCTCTCCTTTCCTCCTTTCTCTTCCCTTCCCCTCTTTCCTTTTCTCTCTGTTCTTTCCACTCCCTCTGCCTTCAGTCATGCCTCCTTTCTTTTCTATAACAATAGATTAATGGCATCTTCACACAGCTTCTCAAGTCACTATCTCAGATTTTTCCCTCATTCCTTAAATAGAAGTCCAACAGGGAACTTCTGGGCTGAGATATTTTATATGTGGGTTGACCAGCAAGCTCTGGGGACTCACCTGTCTCCACCTCCAATGCTGGGATCACAGGCATGCACAACTGTGCCCCAGTGTGGAGGATTCCAAAGCAAGCTGCAGAGCAAGCATTGTGACTCACTGAGCAGTCTCCTCAGCCCTGCACGGAGATGCTTGCTATGTCTTTACACATAGGAGGAGACTGTTCAAGTTAAGTTAAAATGAGCAGTCACAATAGGTGACAGAAGTAACTAGAGCAATATTCAAATACCCTACATGAAGCCATTTTTAGGGTTCTCACTTTCACCCTAAGTTGGCAACTAGACAATGTATGATGAGGTTGGGCTCAGCTGTCAGCCCTTCTCTGTATTGCTGGTTTGTCACTGTTTGGGCTGGGATATTTTTGGAACCATGACTCAATCATAAGCATGATACATGACCTATTTATGAAGTAGAAGAAGATAGGTCCAAGAAGTCAAAATAATTCTAGCGAAATTCTAATTATATGACATTTTACTGAAAGAAATGCCATAGACTCTAGAGTAAGTGTGCTCTGGTTTTAATTTCTGTTCCACAATTTTCTATCTTGGCCCCCAACCCTCCATGTGATAACAGTTGGAAGCGAAGCCTGTGAGAGTGTGTGGATTCATGTGACATTAGAAGCATGGAACTCTGTTATCTCTAGGTCTTTCCTCCAGGTGAGAGAACAATGAGAAGATGCTGTTCTTGAACCAGGTAGCACTCTACCCTTTACCTTGGATTTGTCAGCAGCAATACCTTTGCTTCCTAAGCCACAGAACTGTGAGTAATCAGTGGCAGTGATGTCTTTGCCTGCTTCCACCTTAGTTACAGTTGCTGGGGTTCACAGAGCCTGAAGGTAATGGCTATGCAGAAGGTTGGACTGGGAATACTTGGAGAGTGGATGGTGCCTCCAATAATATTGTTGGCTGAGACTGAAGGACTGTGGGTTAACATTCATAATTGACTAAGAGTAATGCAAGTCTATGGTGGGGAAACACTGTTAGACCCCCGAAAAACTCAGGCCTCCGGGGTCTCAGCCCAGGACCGCAGTCACCCCAATCACCAGGCAGATTCGAAAGCTTGATGCAAACAGCATGAGGCTTTATTGTTGTTTAACGAGCTAACCCCATGTTAGCTTGGGTCTTCCACCCACCCGCCATGGCGGATGGCTAGCAAAGACAGATTGAACCGGCTGCATAGAGATCTTGTAGGGCAGTGTAAGGGGAGTGTCTAGGGGTATGCCCTGGATCAGGATTGGTGTGCCTCCAGGCTTGGAGGGCTTGCCCTGTGTTGATTGGCCAATTGGTTATTATGGCCCATAGCCCCTCCCATGGTGGTTGCTATGATCTGTGCTTCATTGCTGTGCACTTGTCAGTAAAGCACACCCAGAGGCGTAAAGCATAGCGCCACCAGCTAACTTCTTATTGTTCCTTGCCATGAGGCAGGCATCTGACTTTCCAGTGACTAGGACAAGGTCAGACAAGCACATTTTCATCTGTTATGGCTGCCAACAGGGGCAGGCATCTGACCTTAGTGACTAAGACAAGGTTAGACAAGCTGTTATGGCTGCCAAAATGGGGAGCTGGTCCCTTCAACACCACCCAGAGAGAACACAGATGCTGGAGCTAACCTCTGATTTACTTAGGTACTGGGGCTACTTTTCTCTTTTCTGTAACTAAAAGACCTGACAAGAGGAAACTAAAGGAAGGAAGGGTTTGTTCTGGCCAATGGCCTCAAGGTACAATCCATCCTGGGAGTGGTGAAGTCAAGAAGCAGAAAGCAGAGAATGCTTGTGCTCAAGTCATTTCTTTTTACACACTCTAAGGTCCCAGCCCAGAGAAAGGCGCTTCCTACAGTGAGTGAACATTCAAATCCAAGTTAACCTAATGAAGGCAGTCACAGGTGTGCTGAGAGGAGCCCTTCCCAGATGAGTGTATCTGTTATCAAGTTGACAGGTCAACCATCACAATGTATATTTCCTGGAGAACAGAAACGGCCAGCAGATATACACCTCAGAGCCACTGTACATACCCTTCATGCCAGGCAAGAGGGAGTCTGCAGCACAAAGGAAGCATAGAGTGGCAAACACACACAAAGGAGCCCCGTGTGCTCTTGGAGGGAGTGTAATTTTGTGTCGTTCTTGTGGAAAACAATGTGGAGTTTCTAATTAAATTAAAAATAGAATCGCCAGGTGGATTAGCATTTCTGAAGGAAGTGAAATCACTAACCTCGAAAAGATATTTCAGTCTTTTTTTAAACTTTTTTTATTAGTTCAAATTAGGAACAAGCTTGTTTCACATATCAATCCCTTCTCCCTCTCCCTCCCCTCACCCCCACCCCTCCTCCCCCACCCCCAAACTATCCCCCACCCCATCCACCCTCCATTCCCCAGACAGGATAAATATTTCAGTCTTACATTTTGTCTTGACCCAGCATGTCTCAGCCTTAATCCATGAGGTTCTGCCTGAGTGGGGTTGTGTGGACCTGGAAGCTCCTAGCAACCCAGCAGCGATAAAGACCAAACACAGGCATCTTGTCATCTTTAGAGAGCTCTCAGTTCCATGTTGTAGAACTAGAGTCATTTTTTTATTAGCCATCCTTTCTGCTGTTTCTTAACCATCCTGCCAATACCACGAGGGAACCATTTCTCTCCTTGTTCTCCTCTCTCCTCTGGTCACTGGCCCCTAACTCCTCTCCTCCCTAGTCACTCACACAACTTGCACCTCTGCCCAGGTGTAGGCTTATCCAGATGCTTAGGCCCACAGAGATGCAAATAGGAGGCATATTACCCTGGGGCCATGGTAAACAATAGTAGCCTTCTGGCATTAACAATACAATAGTGGGCCAGAGCTTTCCAGTATTCCTGTTTAGTGAAACCCAAGGCTGGATCTCAAAATATTCCATAGCGGAAATATTTTGGTCCCCCACAACATTTAATGTGCTATCATTTACAACAGTAAAGATGGGGTGGTGAGTAACTCAAGTGGCCATGAATGAATGAATGAATGGATGATGAATGAATGGATGAAGAAAACATGATACATAACTACACAGTTGAACACCAGCCAGCCTTCAAAAGAGAATCTTCTGTCACTTAGAACAAGATGGTACAACTTATAGAGAACATTTTGCTGCTTAAGACTAGACAGGAATGGGAAGTCATTTTTTCCATTACATAAAATAATATGTAAAATAAAGTTAGGTCCACCGAGGTGAGGAAAGAAACAGTGGTTTCCAAGGGTGCTCTAGGAAGAGAAATTGAAGTGTGGCTCATGTAGGATGAAGGAGATAGACAGGAATGTACAACCTGAGGGCCATAGTTAGTAAAAGGATGCCATAGTTGATGTTATTAAGAAGTTAACAGAGTGTAACTGCTTGTCACAAAATTTTTAAAAATGCATGAAGTGGAATGAAAGATATGTTAACTTGCTTCACTAGATTAAGTATTTTTATTGTTTTGTGCATTGTGTATTATGTTATGTATCTTGAATATATACCATAAAACATTTTTTAAAAAGGAATGCAAATCTATAAATATCCCAGTTTCAAGTTTGGCTAAAATTACAGGTACCAGGATTTGGAAACTGTTGTGTGTTAGAGGCAGCTGCTATTCAGTTGCGAAAATGAATTATTTATTTTGGTTTGTATCTAATATGTCACCTCATCATTGAAGGAATTATCAAGTTATGTGGCTTGATCATGTTTCAGCTCAAATGCTACGTCTTAATATTATATCTATCATTTGAGCCCCAAAGATTTAAAAGTGACTGGAAGAGATTTACTTTTCTTTTTAAAGGAAGCACAATATTTCTGACAGCTAAAATCAGAGTACGAGGGCCAACATGGAAAAGGGAAAGACATAAAGCATTAAAATTCATGTCTCAGAATCCTTCCTGCCACTGAGTCTGAATTCAGCAGCAAAGACGTAAACAGGAATCTCAACAAAATAAAATACAAATGTGCTATTTTTCTAAGAAATAAGCACTGTTAATAGCCAAGAAATCTGAAACATAACTGCTACATGAACACTTGTATAGATGACTTAAAGAAAGAAACTGCTCACAAATGCAAAAGCTTTGGTTCAGAGACAGGTCCTTAGAGCACAGGAATGAGTCTCTCCTAGTGAAATGATGTCCACAGAGGCCCCAGACTTGCACTATCTGCTACTGTAGATACTTATGCTCCCACCACCTGTGATGTCAGTCCTCCCAACTCCCAAAAGAATGTGAAATCTTAAAGCATAGGTTGTTTTAAAGAAAAAAAAAAAAAATGAAAAGACTATACATCTTGCAAGGAAGCAGAAGAAACCCTCCCATGGTACTGGTGGACCTTTAGGAACTTGGGAGAGAAGTACAAGCCAGTCTCAGCCCACACCACTTAAGTGAACAGGAAGAATGTGCTGATGGGGGCATGAGTTCCGCTGGCCTGGCTGAGCACAAAGGCAGCACATGGAGGTGAATTACCGCAGCTTTGCCTGGAATGCACTTCCTGTGTTGAGATTGTTTTCATCCCACTGGGTTTCTTCTAAGATATTCTCTTCATTCATACTCTTAGATCCCAGGCTTTGTCCTGAGGGACAGCTGTCTACAGAAATGGTCTCTGTTGTCAGGGAGTCCCTAGAAGTTGAGAATGTTGCATGGCATTTATCAGACTGGGATGGATGGCATGCTCATTTCCATATTTATTTTTGCAGCTAGACTGGGCAATGTATAACAGTGCATCCGTGAATCATTATTTTTCTGTGAACGGTACAGATAATGGCACACCATGAGGGTGTTGCTGCTGTGTGTGAGGAAGCCTACTCACTATGTTTTATATCTCTAGGCCAAATGCATGATAGGCATGGTTCTGAATCACTTCTTCAACTTGATTCCACTTTTCAAGTAAAGAACACTTGGCTTTAGCCTGGGTGACATCTTTGATGGCATTGGTGGGACAGTCTCAGATACATCCATGGGTAGGCATGACTATACATTTTTGTTATTGTTTTTGTGTTTCCTCTGGTAGTACTGGAGATAGAACCCAGGATGCTGAGCATGATAGCCAAGTGCTCTACCACAGAGCCATGTTCATCTTTTCTTTTAAAGTAGGTTTTGAAAACAGTCTCATTTAGTTGCACAGAGTGGCCTTAAATCCTCTCTGTCTTCAGTAGAACCTTGGCTTAAGATATTCCTCCCACCACCTTCCATAGATGGGCTGATGGTCTGCATCCTGAAGCCCATCTGACCATACACTCTGGAGTCCAGGGTGCCCTGGCTTGAATACCTGCTGTCAGGGAGTGCACTGATTGGTGTGGCTCTGAAGATGACATCAGGACTCCTAAGGGCTGTGGGTTGCACCTGAGACATGAGACCTGAGGCTCAGCAATCCCTTTAAGAAGTTACAAAACATATCTAGAAAGATGACTCAACAGTTTAGAACACTGGCTGCTCTTCCAAAGGACCACATTCAATTCCCAGCACCCACATCGCAGCCCACAGCTGTCTCTAATTCAGCTCCAAGTGATCTGACACCCTCATACTGACATAAATGTAGGCAAAGCATCAATGTCCATAAAATAAAATCTTTAAAACAGAAGTTACAAACCTCCCTTGGGATGAAATAGTCTGCATCCACTGAGGATTTATAAGCTCTGCCCCTGGGAGGAATTGCCTATATCTAAATTTAAAATTTTCTTTTTTTGTTCATAAGTCCAAATCTTCTTCAAACACTTATATTCAGTTTAAATGAGGTTATCTTTTCTAACGCCTGCTTTATGCAACCATCTGGTTAATATGCTTTATGCTTGCAAATTAAATAGTTTACATTATTTTATTGCCAACCTTTCTCTTGGAAAAAACATCTAGATTGTTTTTTTTTTCATCTAGATGAAAAGTTTGGTCTATTTACATGCACACAGTGTTAAAACCAAATAAAACTATACAGGTAGCAGTGAGACTGTCATCTACCAGAGTGATTCATTTTATCTAAGCCCACTTATGTTCATTATATACCTCTATCTTTCCTTTTTAAGATCTGACATATGTGGGTGTAGGGGGCCGGTTCCTGCATTCTCTATTACAATAACGGTGCCTAAAGACACCAAGATGTAAATTACTTCACAGGCGCTGGGTAATCTCCATTCCTTTGATCTCTGCCTATCCCGTGGCTCATTTTGGCCTGAGGAGCTAAAGCCATTCATAGGGTAACACGTCCCAGGCGGCTGGCCAGCCTTTATTAGGGATGGGTTTTCTTAGTTTAGAGTCTCTGCTCTGGTAAGCTTATGCTCTCCCCAACTCTCAAGATGCATTAAAGCTTGTCTGCAGAAGGATACGTGTGTCCTGCGTGTATTTCTTGCCGGCGAGAAAATACAGCGCGCGGGACATATGGTGCCGAAACCCGGGAACATGTGAACATCTCCGGGAACATGTGAACATCTCCGGCACCTCGGAGACCCCTCTAACGGGGCAGATTCAGAACTACAGGGTGGTAAATTTGGAGAGGTATGTTTTTTCTGGACTTTGGCTTGGGAATGTTGCTATTTTGGGAGGTAAATATAGAGGCTTCTATGCTTTTACTAGGAGCTATTTTGACCTTTCTCACTGTTGTAGCAATCTTAAAAAAATCCAGAATTACATATCAAAAACCAAAAGTAGTGAGAGATGGGGCGCGCCTAACAATAAAATATAAGAAAAAAGGACCTCCCGGGATGTCTACTGACAAGGGAGTGTATAAGGAAAAAGGACCTCCCGGGATGTCTAGTGACAAGGGAGTAAATAATTTGTTAAGAACAACAACAAATAAGAAAAAAGGACCTCCTGGGATGTCTAATGACAAGGGAGTAAATAATTTGTTAGATAATTCTATAAATAAGTTTAAAGCTTTAAATCTTGATAGTTCTAATGACTCTAAAAGCTCAAGAGATAAAGTTTTAGAGGAAACAGCTCAGCTAGATAAAAAAAAAAACAAAAAAGGAGGGAAAAAAAATAGGAGATAACCGGTCACACCCCGGTAAATTTAAGAGAAAGACTCAAAACCTAGCCTCTGCCCTACAATAAAACTAGAGGCCTTGGAGCTGAGCAGCTCAAACTCTGAGATTTCAGACTCTAACAAGAAAACAGAGCTAGAGGAGGAGGCAGCACGATACCACCCCGATAGATATCGACTGCCAAAAGTAAAAACAAATATAAGGCCATCGCCTATTAATCCAGCGGGTGTACTTCTATCAGCACCCCCATTATTTGGTACCGACTTCTTTTTACCATCAGAGGAACAGAGGAAATTACAGATGGCTTTCCCAGTCTTTGATAGGGGAAAAGGCCGTGCCTGCTATTCAACACTTCTTAAAGGCCTGGAATGCCTGGGGCTTTAAAGCCTCATAAACATTGACGCTCGGGCCAAGCATCTCACCTCAAAACCTAAAAGGCCAAAAGGAAATGGTAAAATGGAAAGATATCTTAACTGATCTTTGGAGAGGCCCGGATCCTATTCTCATAAGATCCAGGGGAGCGATATTGTGTTTTTCCACAGGATGAAGAGAATCCCCTGTGGATCCCAAAAAGACTCAACCCGAAGAGCCCCTTCGGACCTTCAAAAGTCGGAACTCCACCCTCTCCCCGGGAGTTGAGAGCCGCTATTGTTATCCAGATTAACTCCTGTCCTTGGCGGAGAGATTGTCACTGCTTAAGGGGTGGGGATGGGATTGTTTGATACAGCCGTTTGCGGATTGCTGTTACTTCTGGCTGGTCTGTGAGAAAGGGGTGGGGGTGGAATTGTTTGATGCAGCCATTTGCGGATTGGTGTTACTTTTGGCTGGTATGTAAGCTCTAGGCTCAAAACTAAAGAGAGATCGCCCAAGCGCTTATATTTTGGCTAACTATGCTTAAGCAATAGGCCGCCGGCCAGACAGCTCTTGCACACCCGGAGCCTAGGCTCATTGCACAGGGTAGAGTGTCTTGTTTGAGCAGCCCAATGAGGGATGCTGAGCAAAGACATCGCACAGAGTTGCCTAATATGCAGGCTTCTCTGAGAGGTACGTTGACCTACATAAGGGTTACCTGCCCGAGCCTCCCTTTCCCAGAAAAACGACAGAGGACAGGTCGAGAGTACTTCAGGTCAAGCTAACAGCCTGATGGCGACTCTCGTACACAGTCTTAATGTTTGATTTTGGGAAGGTACAACCTCTGCCTCTATCCCTCAACATATGGGTGACCTATTTGCTTGTAAAAATATAAAGCCTTATCATTAATTAATAAAAACGGGGGATATGTAGGGGGCCGGTTGCTGCATTCTCCATTACAATAACGGTGCCTAAAGACACCAAGATGTAAATTACTTCACAGGCGCTGGGTAATCTCCATTCCTTTGATCTCTGCCTATCCCGTGGCTCATTTTGGCCTGAGGAGCTGAAGCCATTCATAGGGTAACACGTCCCAGGCGGCTGGCCAGCCTTTATTAGGGATGGGTTTTCTTAGTTTAGAGTCTCTGCTCTGGTAAGCTTATGCTCTCCCCAACTCTCAAGATGCATTAAAGCTTGTCTGCAGAAGGATACGTGTGTCCTGCGTGTATTTCTTGCCGGCGAGAAAATACAGCGCGCGGGACATGTGGGGATCTTTATTTTCTCTTTGAACTCAGTGCATACAGTGGGCACAGTGTATCTTGCTTGGTATTTGATTATAATAGTGATGGAATGACACAGGCTGATTCCCATCCTCCAGGCTGTTAGTATTCATCTTGTTTTGTATCCCCCCTTTCACATCTTTGTCTCTTGTTATTTTTATTGTTTGTGTGGCCTTATCAGTGTAAAATTTTGTTTAAGATGCAGGTGTTCTCATCCTTCAAATGCCCTTATGTTTGTACTCCTTCTCATTGGCTCTGGAAGTACTTGCTATCTGGTCTCTAAGAACCAGTCCAGCTTCAAAAAGTGAGATATACCAGCAGTGAACTTAATCACCTGTAAATGTGAATTCTTTTCCTGTTCACATGAATTCCAGAAGGTCAGTGTTGCTCTGTCTAATCTCAGGAGAGTAGAGCTCACCTCTACCCTGGCCTGGATCACAGAATCCCTGATCCATGATGCATCAGTGTTAGCCCTTGCATTTTCTATTTGGGAAATTGTTCAGAGTCCAGTGAAAAGCCAGTACAAATGCTGATCTCAAATACTTGGGTTCAACCTTCCCAAGGCTCTTCTCAAGGCTCCCCATCCTCCCCAAGGCATCCTCTCCAAGGCTCCCAAACCTCCCTAAGGTAACCTCCCCAAGCCTCTCTATCCTCCCCAAGGCTCTCCATCCTCCCAAAGGTTCTCCATCCTCTCCAAGACTCTTCATCATCCCTAAGGCTCTCTATTTTTCCCAAGGCTCTCCATTCTCCATAAGGTTCTCCATCCTCCCCAGGGCTCTTTATCCTTCCCCAATGCTCTCCATCTTCCATGAGGATTTTCATCTTTCCCCAAGGCTCTTCAGCCTCCCAAGGATTCTGGGTTCTATCCCTTCCGTGGGCTGTCAGTTCTGATAACTTTTATGTTTTCAAGAGTAGCTTAGATTGTTCTTTTCATTTTTTCTCATCAGGGCAAAAGGTGTGAACAATGCCTCACAATTATGAGACCTGAAAATCCTCAATTTTACATCAAAGCCACAACTTCATGTCATGAGTCCATCATAAGAGTCCATCTTGCTTGTTTTTGAATCTAGAGTTCATTTTTTCACAGGAAAACTTCATTATGTATTTATTGAGGTGAATAAAACATTTCAAAATAGAAAAGAACTGAAGAGAAATATGTAAATCAATGAGTTACAGCTTTCACCTTAATCTCACTTCATGACTTTTAAATTAATCCACATTAAATTGAGATAGTCATAAAGTAGACCAAAGACATAAAAACTGATTTTTGAACATCCATAAAATATTCTCTGGTGAACAATAACAATAATATGATAAAATACTTTATTATGTTCCAAAAAAGCTTAGCATCAAATTGTAAAGAAAAAATTAATATGATATAAATTCCCAAGGTTTAAACCCAATTTTACTTTGTGATTTAGTTCAAGTGGCTTGCTGAATGGCTCTGTATACTGTTTATTCTAGTATTTGGGGCATTTTCTGCAGTTAGATAAGGCTTCATTTATAATTATCACTTTGCTTGTGTACTCACCAACAACCTTGGTGAGTGAGAGGGACTCCTGTGGCACAGTAATATTGTTTAATAGAAAGCAAAGATTCAGAGAGCCAAATTGAAGCTGTAAATGTGTTAGCACATATGTAAGTAACACTGGCACCATGAGTCAATAAAGCATTTATGAATTAATCATTTGTTGTTCACAAAGAATGCAAGTTCACAGATGCTGCCTGTCTTTGGCTCCTGCAAGACTTCATGGCTACTTCTCTCAATTGGGAGCATAGAAGTATATTATTACATATCGGATGGAGAAGTAACGTTGTATCCCTGAAACTGTTCCCAAACACACTTACACTTTGACCATTGATTGGAAGATAAAATGCTCAGTGGCAATCAGGTTTGGCAGGAAGAAACTCTCAAAAGACATCAGTTGAATGGAAAGGACATCTAGAAATATATACTGCTTCCTCCTAGTGCCTTCATTCTCCCTCAGGCTGTGAGGTTGGTGGGATAATGGCAAAGCAATCCTGTTAGATTCATTTCTGGGAAGTGTGTACTATTATTGTGTTCCTATTAAGCAGGTCATATATGTAGAATCCCAACAAGGGTTTTTGGCCTCTTCTGGGTGGTCTGTAATATATTTGTAACACAAACAAATGCTATCTTCTTACTTGACCTAACCCAAAGGGCCAATAAGTGATTAAGTAAAATTCTCAAATGTTTACAATTTGAATGATACTGGCACAGAAGATGTTTAAATATGAAACTGTGGTTTGGACTCCAATAGATCTAAATAAATGGTCTAGGACATTGAATCAGTTACTTTTTTGTTATAATAAAACACCATAACTAATGAAACTTATAAAAGAAAGAGTTTATTTGGACTTATGCTAAGATTCCATCATGGTGGGAAGGATGGCAGCAAGTGGCACGCATGGAAACAGGAGCAGAAAGCTGAGGTCTGGCATCTTTGACAGAAAGCACAAACCCAGAGAGAGTGAGCAGGAAGTGAGGTGAGACTGTACACACTCAAAAAGCACACACAATCATGTGCTTTCTCCAGCAAGTCCACACCTCTTTTTTTTTTTTTTTTTTGATTTTAAACAAGAAGTTTATTTAAACAACAAGACGCTTGACTTGAAGGGAAAACTATCTAGGACCATTTTCTTCAAGAGTAATTTACCCCTACTTAAAGACAGATTGCCCTACATGTAACAGCTATGTACAAAAAAGTTATAAAATTGTCCTTGGTTTTACAATGATAAATGAAAAACATTAAAATTCTCCAATCGAACAAGGTATGCAAGGATTGTGTTGTCGGATTCTTTTGTTAAAACATTGAGAGCAAAATAACTTACTGGAAAATAAAGATAAGAGCTGAATGAGCATGCCACTAAAAGTGGGATATTTTCACAGAACGAGTACTTCCCCCCAGACCATCTCCTTCTGATGTCAATCAAAACAGAACATTGGCCATTTAGTTTAAAAAAGAAAAAAAGAAAAAAAGCGCAATGTGCCTGTGCACATACACCACTTACTTTATGTACAATAAAGAAATGGGGACAGGGAGATGAAAGAACAGAGAAAACCATACTGTAGTCGTCAGGATGTGGTGGAACCAAATTGTGGCTTTCTAATTGCGAATGTGTTCTTGGTCTATAACAAAATTCTGAAGTAAAGTAGCAGGTTCCCTTTTTAGTAGACACCTCCTGTCTGCTGCTGAAACTCATCAATCGGATCTTCATCCTCCATTTCCAACTGTGCAGGTGTGTCTGTTTCATTGATGGGCTGTCCATCAAACCGGAATCTGATCTGCCTCTTGACAATCCCTGTCGTTCACAATAGGCTTTCATTAGTTTACTAAGTGGTGTATGCCTCTTAATCTTAAACTGCACCACAGAACCATCTGCCCCGCCACCTTCAAATTAATATGATCGTTGTTCTCAGTCTTGACTCCTTCCTTGGGTTTCTCCTCGGCCATGGCGAGCGCCAGAGTCTCCTCAGCTGCTGCTTCATAAAAGGCGCCGGGTGGCACGGAAGGAGCACACAGGAGCGGCAGAAGAAGGAGGTGGCAGAGGTGAAGGGCGGAGGGCGGGCGCACGTCCTGCGTCCCCTCCACCCACCCTGCGTGCACCAAGTCCACACCTCTTAAACCTCCCCAAATAGCACCACTAATGGGGAACCAAGTATTCAAATATCTTATCCTGTGGGTAGGGGACATTTAATTCAAACTAAAAAAGAAAACATGGGTTATTATTACATAGGAATAAAATGAACTCGAATACATGAAAAATACGTTGTAAATGGAGGAGACATATATCTGTAGTGAAAATATATTCTCATCTCAAAATGAGCTGAAGTTGCAAGTAGCTTCAGAAAAGGTGAAACCAAAGTCAAGGCCAGGAATGACTGCTCCGGCATCTTCATGTCTCAAGCTGTCACCAAAGTGCACATGACAGCACATTCAGATGCTGTGGCAAAGAGGGATGTGATTTTTATTTTTGTTTTGCTGTTTTGAGACAGGGTTTCTCTGAATAGCCCTGGCTGTCCTGGAACTCACTCTGTAGACCAGACTGGCCTTGAATTCACAGAGATCCACTGGCCTCTGCCTTCTAAGTACTGGGCTTAAAGGCATGCTAAGTTTTTATGTTTTGCTGGAATCATGTTTCCTGGACTTTGATTCAAGCTCTGCATCCTACCACATAGCACTGAAGAAGGTGACCCTCCATGGTCTGACCCAATGCCTGCTCTACAGTAGCAACAGCTTTGCCCCTCCCTCTTAGAGATCTTCATAGATTTGAGAAAGAAAAATCTTTGAATTGTGCTGGAAGGGGGTGATAGAAATAACTTTTTGAGTATTTCACCAGCTTATATATGTTTTGACACTGATTTATCATATTGCATAAAAAAGCATGATCTATGACTTAGACTGATGGATAGGTCTAGAAAATGCCCTTGGATTGTGGTGCAGGAGAAGTCCAGGGGAGGAGGTAGTATGGGGTCAGAGGGAAGAACAGTTGGTGTGTTCAAAACAGTGTGAAATGTGGAGAATTCTAAGCAATGTTCTCTTTTATTTTCATTGAGAGACAAAATTGTTTGAAATATGGGTCCTGATATCCACAGAAACTAACTTTAAATGCATGAATTATTCAGATCATGGGGTGATAAGGATATTTTAAATCATCTGTTGATTTTACATATTGCAGTAAATACGGAATATTGTGGAACAAATCCCCTTTTACATCTCTAGGTTTATTACTTTTGTGTTTCTGTATTTGGTTTCCAAGTAAGTCTATAGAGGGTGCCTACTTAACATTCACCACAGAATAGATTTTATTATTATTGAAATCCTACCTACAGATTATTGAATTGCTCCCAACACCTCTTCTGTGCCATTGCATAATGACCTTCACTCACTGAATTTGGCTACAAAACTCCCTGTAGTGGCACCATGCAGAATCATGGTGTGCTCCCTCAACTCTCTCTTACTAACTAATACAGATTCCTCCCCACTTCCCTTTGCCCTGTGCTTCAGTCATTAATAAAGTGACCAGGGTCGATGATACATGGTAGCTTGTCCACCTTGAGTGCAAGGGAATTTTCCTTCATGTTGAATTGTGTGGACTAAGCATCGAAAAGCATGACCTGAAGTTTGCTTTCAACCTTTTAATACACGGTATGGGACAGTGACAGAGACCGGGAGGCAAACTAAGGTATTGCTTAAAAGAAATCATGTTTTAATAACAATTGCAATGTGTGAAAACAAGACGATTGTGGTTGAACATGGAGCCTGGCAGGATGGCACATTCAGTAAAGTGCTTGTTTCACAAGCATGAGGACCTGCATTTGATTCACAGACTCCTCCATAAAAAAGGCTGAGTGTGGTGTTTTGTGTTTGTAATCTCAGTGCTGAGGAGGTAGGCAGGCAGATCCCTAGGGCTTGTAGACCAGCTAATCTAGACTACCCAGCTAACTTTAGGCCAGTGAGAGGCCCTGCTAAAAGCGTCAAAAGTAGAGCATGCTTGGGGGAGGATGCCTGATGGTGATGTTTGGCCTCTGCATGCAGACATGCACATACACCTTGGCACACACACATAAACTCACACAGAGAAGAACTGGAAAGTTCACTGAGGGGAGGAATGCCACTTTAGGTTTTATTAATTTGTATCTCTTAATATATAATACAGACACAGTATGAGAGGTCAGCAAGGCAGAATGACCAGACTGTATTTTGCAGTAAATTATGGTTATGACTTGAGGTTACATTTGCATTCTTTAAAGGGCATTTTCATAACCTATGTTCTTCACACAGATGATCTCTGTGCTGTTTAGGTAATAGTATACTCAGAGGTTCTACAAATCAGGCCCTGTTCACTCTATTCAGCACTCTACCACAATGATGCCTGCTTTTTTAGTAACATCAGGTGACATCTGTCCATGCACTGCATTGACTGCAGTGATGCAGGAGTCAAGCTGCTACCTGAGACACCAAGGTGACAGGGCTGAAACTAATTGGGTTCCTGTGCTCTTCACACCATAGATTCACCCTGCAAACAATACAGCAAACCATAAGAGTGATTTTAAAACACCTTATCTGACCTCCTTTTAACGTTCTACAGGGAGATAAGAAAAATTTAGAGGGTTTCACAACTGATTTGGAACAAGATGTAGTGACATCATGGAGAAAAGCTTTGTGCCAACATAGGGATTAACAAACCAGGCCAGTGACTTTGCTGTGGAAAATGGTTTAAACTTACCAGGATGAAAGATAGCTTTCTGCTGTTCAGAGAGAATATCGGAGTGTTGAGAGAGTCTCTGCCTTAATAAGTATGAATTCATCCCTTTGTTTAAATGACTTGATGAGACTTAAGGAGACACACAGTTTGTGGAAAGGATTCATAGTTTATGAGCTGTGAGCCATGAGGCTTGCACACTATATTTAACAAGCCACTCCATTTAGGTAAAATTAGTTCAAACCTACGGACAGAAACAAATGGTCTCAGCTCATTGGTATCAGCTTTCCACACCTGCTCTTTTGTCTACTTTGATCATGGGTTACTACATTTACATATTCACATCAGCTAATGAAATGATTAGCCGGTTGAAAGAGTATATTCCTAGACAGGAAATAGGAAAATGTACTTAACAGAAGTCATTCAACTGCAATTCTAGCTGTGGGCTGGGTAAGAATGGCAGCGGTGGGGAAAAGTGTGCAGTGCCAGGCTCCTTTGCTCTGCCCAGGAGTAAAGATCTGTATGTCCGACACTCAGAGTCCATTCTTTATCCATGTGTTCTTACAAAACCAAACTAAGAGAACTGAGCCAAAGTATCATTGTGGGATTTTACAGAATTACTATGACCAAAACAAAACAAGCAAAACATTTTTTCTTACAGAAATGATAGCATATAAGAGTTAGAAACATAGAAATAATTAGACTTTCACACATAGAAGTGCATTCATTTTATGTTGAATGAAAATGGTGTCATCTCTCATAAAATGTATGTCAGATGTAAAACTTACATGTTACCCAGACAGGCTCCATACACAATCTTCAGGCCCCCCTCTGTCCTCAAACCTGCTCTCAAAGTGTCACCCATGCACTGTTATCAATTAAATAGATAAAAATTCAACTCATATCTTAATTAGTATTTAAAATAATAACTCAGAATAGAGGTCTGTTAAATTCCATTTACTCATTTTTTATGAAATTAAGAGAGACCATTGAAGTTATCATTAATCTGTCTTCATCATGTAAGAAGGAGTCTTGATTTTCCCACTGTTATGAAATAAGACTTGATTTTAAGATGAAAGGAATGCAGAAGAGAATTCTGCCTGTTATACCATCTGATAATTGCATCAGTCCGAGACACAGCTCTGCTCTGTGATTTGGGAGACAAATAAATCTATTCTCGTCAAGCAATAAACAGTAGAGGGGGGTTGAGATGCCATCTGAAGTAATTTTTAAAAATGTCACTTGGTGAACATTTGAAAACGAAGCCATAATTACTGTGACATTGTCAAGGAGAGGCCCCAGAATTTTCACAGTAAGGAAGGGGAAGTGCTTTTTGGCTTGTGGCAGCTTGGCCATGCTATGTCCTCGCATTGCCTCACATGTTCCAAGGTAAGATGAGGTATGTCACAGACTATGGGCAGCCGTGGATTCATGGCCCTAGCGTGGCCTGGATGCACTGTCTATGAGCGTCACTGGTGACATTTCATAGTTACTATATTTGGGGGCTTTAGTCAGTAATTTCTATACCACTGAACTATGAGAGCTGTCATCAAGGAGGCTGAGAGCTCTAAGTGAACTCAGGAAGTAAATAAAAGCAGTAAGATTTTTTTTTAACTTTTAATAAAGTGTAATTACATCACATCCCCATTTCAGTTCTTTTCTCCAGCCACTCTCATTTTCCTTCCCTCTAACCTCTCTCCTACCCTCTCCATTCCTTCTCAAATTGATGGCCTTTTTTTCTTTGGTATTATTGTTACATATATGTGTATAAATATATAAATGCAACATGTTTAGTCTGTTTAGTGTTCAGTGTGTGTCTACAATTTCAGAGCTGACCGATTTATATTGGATAACCAATTAGAAGCCTCATTCCTGGGAGAAAAGTAATTCTCCCTTTCTCAGCAGTCATTACCTGCCTACAGTTGTCTGTCTAGAGCTGGGTCCCTTATGAGATTTTCTCTTTCTGGATAAGCATATCTCTTGGTGTTGTCCTTGTTCAGTCTTGTTTAGGTAGTCATACTGTTGAGGTATCATGGATGTAGCACCCCTGTCATTTGTAGGAGACACAAGATCACGGGACCTCCTAATCCTCCAGCTTTAACAATCTTACTGTTCACTTTCTGGTGACATTCTGAGCTTTAGGTGCAGGGCTTGTCATGTGCATTTATCCTTTGGGCTATACCCTATGACTAGTTGTGATTTTCTGTAATGCTCTCTGCTGTAAAAATAAGCCTCCTGGATCTCGGGTGAGAGCTATGCATATATGTGAGTACAAGAATACATTTTAGAATGCAGCTAGGAATTATGGAGATATAGGCAAGTAGCAGTAGTAGGTTCTCTTCTAAGATCCATGACTTCACTAGCCCCTGGTATTTGGATAGGTTTTTAGTACCAGACATGATTTCTGTTCCATTGAGTGTTAAATCCAATTAGACAGCTTCTGGTTACCACCAAGATATGAGTGCCACTATTGTAACTTTAGAGATATCTTCACGTACTTGTCATGGTTGTGTTTCACAGGCATCATCGCTTGGGAAGACTATTGATTGCTCTCCTCCCTTAGCAACTCGCATAGAATTTTCTGGTACTATGAAAGCTAGACTGCAGGAAAGGTTTCCAGGTTTGATGGAACATGAATCTTCTGAGTTCTGTGTCTGAAATATGTAATGTCTTCAGTAACGGGGGCTTTTGAAATGTACTGCTTATTATGGTGCTGCACACCTATAATCAACTCAAGACCAAAACAGGAAGATTTCCAGGGGTTCAAGGTCAGACTGGACTTCATAGTGAGTTTTAGGTCAGCCTGGGCTAAAGAGTAAGGCCCTGTCTCAAGGCTGTCAGCTGGCTACTTATCCACTCATCTATCTATCATCTACCTGTGTCTGGTCTGTATCTATCTATTATCTATTGATTCATATAGTCTATCATATATATATATATATATATATATATATATATATAATGTATATAATACACACAGAGAGTGAATGAAAGATGGAGTAACTTAGGACAGTATTCCCATTATTTTGGTGAAGAAACAATTATTCTAAGTAAAATTTGTTTTCAGTTTTAGGACATAGTACATATTAAATTTGACTGCAACATGGGCTGTGGGCATGTTCTTATAGCTTGGTTTTTAGGAATGGCTTTCAATTGCCTTCAGGGTCACTGTTTTAACCATGAAATTTAAATGGGCCATGTGCTCCCTGACTGACTTAATGTGAGACATTGAAGTGTGTGTGTTTCCTATCTGTGCCTTCAAACATTATTCAGCACTATTTCTTGTTTCCAACTGATGGTGGTGTGATGGTTCAATGGGGAATAAAATATTCTTGGTCCCATACTACATGGGCCTTGAAGAGAAGCTCAAATTGTTCTGTGCTGCTGATCTGACTGAAGTGCTCTAGACCCAGGGAAGGATGCCTGGGTTCTGGGAACAAAGGCCTGTATACAGGGTCAATATAGTTGGCAAGCATTTTTCTCCAGGTCCCCAAAGACAGATCACTTGTTTGCTGAACCTTCTTCTCTAGTGAACACGGTGGTCAAGGACCAAGGCTTATTTATGTGCATCTTCTTATTCTGTATTGGCAACTTATTGCCATAAAGATGTTAGTCAATTAGTAAACTGGATTTCAAAATGAAAAAAAAAATGCACATGGTTTAAAAATAGAGAAAGGAAAAGGATAATGTTTTTATTGCAGTGGGAAGAAGTTTTGGCTCCTATGTGAATCTCAGGTTTCCTTATCTAAGGTAGACAGGAGTCTATGGATGGATGGAGGAGACAGTTTATAGTAGAGTGTGATAAGATACAACAAGATTGACATAACTAAGATGTCATTATGCACATCTGTTTCTTATTGTCTTTCCAACTAGGTATTCCATCTCCTCTATCTATGCTGTCAGTTCTTATCTTGGGATGTTACTGTTCCTTTTTAAACATCCTGTATACATCTACTGAAGGCAATCTTATTATATCAGAGCCCTATGTTAGCCTATGAAACCATTATGTTTCTGCCTTCCAGGTTCAGACTTCCTGTGACACTCATGAAATCTTTATCATGTTTGTGACAAAATTGTTACACTGTGAAGAGCAATCAGCCATCTGTAGAATGGAAGGAAAAGGACAGTGCTAACACATAACTTTTCCTTTTTTCTGAGAAGTAGGGTGGGGTGAAGAGTGGGAAAGGCTGCTGGCTGTAAGTGTAGAGCTCTTGGCATCCAGATGCAGCCCTGCTGGATGCCTCCTTTCCGACTGTCCCTTCATCAGCAAAGTGAGGTTAATGGTCCTTCAGAGACTGAGAGAACCAAGGAGAGGATTAAATTAGATTGTGCTTGGATTTAGAAAGCAACCCTTATGTATTAGCTTCTTTTCGCATTTCTCTGACCTAAATTATGTTCAAAGTCATGTAGTAAGATACTTTTTTATGATAAGTTTTTTTCATAATTCAAAGGAAAAATACCAAAACGGATTTTAAATCCCTGATTTTTTTCTTTTCCAGTTAATGCAGGCTAGATCTGATGAATACCCTATATATATTCCAACATGGGAGCATTCCACAGTGTCTTCTGAGACCCATGGCTGTAATGCATATTTTAACTGAGAAGGATTAACTTTGTTATGGGAATAAAATCTTGAAGTTTTAAAAAATGAATTATACATATAAAATATGTAGGGATTTGTTTGAGAAGAAGCAAGACTGAACTTTGGTAAAATTAGAAAAAATATATACAAATAATTAAATAGCCATGGAAAAAGGAAATGCTTCCCTCAATAAGGAAAGGATGACCGTCCCCAGAGCATCGACCAAGGGGCTTTTTGCCCCAGTGATGTCAGCCTATTGGTAATGTGTTGACAATCAGGGTCAGGACTCCTGAGGCTGCTGAGATAGCAACCAAGGGTCAAGGTGTATGAACCATGTCTGTTTTTTACTTTGAGGAGTGTCACCGAGGCTGGCCTCAGACTCACTTTGTAACTTATCTTCTGTGTTGTGAGTACAAGTGTGCACCACCATGCCTGGTTGTGGTGCTGCAGCATGCCAGGCAAGTGCTCTATCAACTAAACCACATACCCAGACCTAGTAGCTTAATCTTTGAGTCTGTAGATATTTAAACACTAGATCCAAGCATAAACTTGAGCATTGGGTTAAGCAGTGAGTATCGTACATGAGTGTCTGGAGGAAGGCATATTCTGAACTTGATTAGAAACTTGAAAGCTAAGGGGTTATAAATATTTTAGCATTCTTTCAGAGTGGGAACAATCTACAAAAGCTAAAAGTGGTAGCTGAGTCCCCAGGAATCCATCATTAATCTGTAAATGTTCCTCTCTGGTGAGGTGGGTCCAGTGAGTCTGAGGAACCCAAACAAGACACTGGAGAGGAGAGGTGCAGTGGTACCATAGGGCCTGACCTCTAATTAGGTGTCTCTGGGAAGATAAAGACTGGTGACACAGACATGGATACAGAGATAGAAGAAGACATGGAGACAAGATAGAAGCACATCTCAAGAAAGATAGGCAAGCACACATGTGTGGATAGTTCCTTCCATATTGGTCTCTCTAGCTCCCTCAACTCACACTGTGTGAAGAGGAACAAGAGACAATCTCCCCTTTGTTTACATCTTTTCTTGGATCACTTGTAGGCATGTGAGGATGTGGCCAGATGCTCACTACAGGGATGGTTTGTTGTCTCTGGGCCTCTCTTGGGAAAGTATGCTAAGCTGCTCATCACCTGGACAGATTCAGCGTGGGAAGGGTTCTGCACCATCAGGTCCTGGGTACCAGAAGCCCACAAGTAAAGCTGGAATCTTCAGTCTGAGAATGTGGCTGTGGGTCAGACCAGGAGTCTATGGGTACCAGCTGCTGTTTTCAGAGGGCTCAGCACCTTGGATTATTCAACTAAAGCTGGAGCTGTAAGCACAACACTATGGCTCCCACAGAATGTGGGGTTCATCCTCTTAGCTTCTGTTTTATTTCCTGCCATGGCATGATTAGGAGAGTGTTTGTTATGGAAGCAGATAGTGGGTGCTTACCCTGTGATTAATGCGAGCTCAAAGAACAAGGTTGATGGACTGGCAAAGGCAAGGAGATAACAGAATCCAACAGCTAAGGTAGACTGGATACAAGTCTCTGAGAATAGGGGGTTCTGTACTCAAGAGGGAGACATGGAGGCAAGCTCCATACTGCAATTCTGAGATGTTTTAGGGCCACACTGCTTGGAAGGGCCTGGAGGGATACCAGAGTAGAAGGGAACTTTATAAACACTCAGAAAACTTTTGGAAAGATTCTAAGATGGGAGAAAAGGAATGGGGTGGGGGTAGGGTTGCATTTTTGCTGCCAGAGAATCTTTGCAGGCATGTCTGGAATACACCCGCCTTTTCTGCAATGGTAAATGTTAACATCACAGTTGGGACACATATCCATCTCTTGCAAAGTATCTCTGTAGGGTCTACAGTCAATGAGTAGGTTGGATATCATCCCCTTGGGAGGAAATTCTTGAATATCTCATTTGATTGATACAGTCTTTATTGGAATCAGCCCCAAGTTACCTACAATCCACCCACCTAGTTAGAATTATTTCCCCAAAGCATAGTAAAAGGTAAAAAGCATAAACATATTTTTCCCAAACCCTGACTGAGGAATATGTACTGCTTTTAGCTTTTCTAAAGTAATCAAATCAGTTTTCCCAGGATTCCCTTTTTATTTTTTTTTTTGCTATACATTTCTATGGAATATATTGCTTTTTTTTTTTTACCTATTTCACAATCTTAAAAGCATACCAGAAAATATACAAATGTAACCATGTCTACAAATAAATACATGTGATAATTCAGATAGTGACAATACTATAAAATATATCCTTGTGTTAAAACATGTGTTTGATTGCTCTATCCTGCTACAAGTTTTAAAATTTCATTATGATCTCCTGAAGGTGGCTTATTAATGTATATGTCTTAAAAGGAAAATGCTTTGAGGAAATAGCCACAAAGTGCAGTCTGCCTTTGCTGTTACTGTGTGATGAGTGTACAGTGATGTAATCAGTATCACATGTACGAGGCTCAGTAGAGCTTCTTCTCCCCTCTTGGGCTGTGTGGATTTGTGTCACTCTCTCTTTTCAGTTTGCCCTCATGCAGTGTCTCTCTCTCTCAGGCTCCTTGTCCCTAACTGCTGGGGCTCGTGATCAGGAGAAAGAGAGTTGAAGGAGATCAAATCGTGCCTGATGCTTCCACGGAGCAGCAGCTTCCCAGTAGAGTACCTGACTTGGGAGAGTATTCCCCAGTCTAGGGAAACCTGACCTCAAGCCTGGCTTCCCAGAGCTTTGCTGGAAGGAAGCTCATCATAACCCGGAAAACAGATTTTCTGAATTTCTATCACCTTTCTAGCGTGCTCATTTCACCATCACCGATGTCCTTTCCAGTTTGCACTCAGTGTACATTCCCTGTGCCTTCTGTAAGTGAAGACGGGAAGATGTGCTCACAGTTTTGTGCCAGAAACATTAGAAGTACACACACACACACACACACACACACACACACACACACACACACACACACTTAAATGATACACAGTGGTTGGAAAGTACACACTGTTCTTCCAGAGGAACCCAAGTTTAGTTTCAAACACTCATGCTAGATAGCTTATAACTTCCCATATCTGCAGTTCCAGGGGATCTAATGCCATCTTCTGGTCTTTCCAGATACTCATACTCATGTGTACATACCGACACACAGACACTACATATAATTAATTTTTTAAAAATCTGTTTAAAAGATGAAATCAGAGTAGACTTGCCAAAAAGACAGAGTCACCAAGCATATATATATATATATATATATATATATATATATATATATATGTTTATATATTAATATATACATTTTATTTATTCATTTATTTTTTTTGCTTGTATGCTTGTTTGATATAGGGTTTTTCTTTATAGCCATGGCTGTCCTGGAATTCACTTTGTAGACCAAGTTGGCCTTGAACTCAGAGATCTGAGTGTCTCTGCTTCCCAAGTGCTGGGAATAAAGATGTGCATCATCACTGCTAGGCAACAGTATATTTTAAAGAATTTTGTGAATATTCATGAGATTGGTGGCATTTGCATGAAATTAGGTATCCTCCCAAATCATGATAGAGCTGATTTCCCTTTTAGAATATTTATTCTTGGTGTCTAGGAAAACCCACAAAAAGTGGGGGTGCCAAACAACAATGGAAAGAACTTTATAATGATGTTAATTAAAATTTATTTTTGATAATGCAGACCCTTCCTTGCTTCAAATGTGTGGGATAATGTCCTGGTGCCCTCAACTTCTTGTATGTCAGTAAGAACCCAACTCTAACTTTAGGGATGCTTAACCACAAAGATCCATTTAATAGTCAGAAAAAACAGTTGCCAAGATGTACCTGAAGCTTTCCTTGGCTACTATATGCCTTGACAAACTGATATTAGAATTTTGTGTGCATGGTGGTAGTGTGCTGGTAATAACACGTGGAAGAAGGTTAGCTATTTGGAAATTATGGTCTGAATGTGTCAGGTAAGTTGAAGGGTTAATGGACACAAGGGGCACTTAAAATATCCCTGAGCCCTGCACCTTAGGGTCACATGTCTCTGTCTGTCTGATCCCCCAGCAAGTTTGAAGGCTGGCTAAATGTCCAAAATGGCATTGCACTGGCCTGTTAGTGTAATCCATATAGCTGTGTGACTCAGGCATTGACTAGGACCTCTCATAGTTTACCTTCTAAGTAGTTCTCCAAAACAGGGCACAGGTGGTGGTGAGGGACTGCTGTGACAATTGCCACAGTTAATGGCTGTCTCAGCACATGAATCAGTATGCAGTGAGCTACCTGGAGCACAGGATGAACTTATTAAAACTCATCTCCAACGTCTCGGCCTGAGTAGGGTAGTCCCGCCATCTAGGCGGGAGTCCAGTAATGAGAAAAAGCAGCTGGTCATGCTGCCCCTTCTGTTGTTCTGGAGGAACAATACTAATTAGGAACGTTTAACGATACTTTTGACCACACATTTGTGAAGACATACTAACTAATAAAAAGTAATACATTTATTAAGTGTTAAGTCTGATGTGTCCTCATGGGTTTTAGCTGGTCCCAAACTGGGGTGAGTTCACGATCAGCAAACACATTTCACTGTAGCGAGATAATACTGAGGGCAGGTGTCCTAATAAGTTATCGGTATCGACAGTGACTTGCATCAGTTCTCACAGCTTCTTGGCTCTTATGTTCCTCTACTGCAAGTCAGTGCTTTGCCTGCCCCATACCCACGCAGGAATGAATGAGGTGTAGTCCGTAATCAGCCACAAGGCTCAACATAGGCTCGCTGATAATCAAGCCTGGTAAACCTATTCAAGTGATTTATTTTATGTGTCTGATTCCTACATTTGGATTTCAGCTCCCATGGGGAAGGGTTCAGGTTGTAGTATACAATTCATAGTACAGATTGTATGCACATATTGAACATCATTTGAGATATAGATCAATGCTTGCTGAACCTTGGCTCCTCGGAGCAGCTTGCTGAGGGTTAAATAGTTTGTGTTACTGTCCTGACCTTGTTTACTGGAGAATGAGGTCCTTGTCTTCCCTGGGCATTCCTGGGGAAACTGTATTTTCTGCTTCCTATCTCTGTGAGTTGACTTTACCAGACGTCCTCTCTGTACATTCCCTGCTCTTCTCTCGGGAGAAGTGACATTCCTTGTGGGTAACGTGGGACATATGTGGGCAGGCTTCCCTTTCCATAGTCTCTCTGGTCCTCCTGCCCACAGAAGCCCGCTCGATTTAGCCGAATCAGTGGGTTGTGTACATTCTCACTTGTGGAGGATGGATGAGGAGGAGTGGTAGGAGAAGGGCTACCCGTGTGTCCTACTAGCCCCAGTATGTCAGGCCAGAGGCTCTTGGGCCAAAATCATTCTGTTAGAATTAGTTACTCTCTTTTGCATTTCACAGTCTCTAGTGTCTGTCTGTCATTGTTTGTGGTAAGTTGGAAGGAAAGGTCTTAAGTCTGGGTACCACTGGTCACTTCAGGGGTCCCTCTGCGTTTATGCCATTTGATAACTATGTAATTGTCTGTGTTGCATCTCATTCCTGACTACAAAAGTGTGTGTATGTTCAAGCCAACCACTCTGACTCTGGGACACTGTTTAGGGGACAGCCACCTGAGACCTTAGCAGAATACTGCTGGCCATTCCATGGAGCAGCCTTCTGGCTGTCTGCATATGCAGAGTCTGAATTTAGATCACAATCTTGATCTGACAGGGATGAAACAATGGAGACGCTTGAGCCAAAATCTCCCAGAAGCAAGAAATCCTCTTGAGAAATTTAAAAATTAAATCCTCTTGCCATGATTTGAAGTTAGTTCTTTTTAATGTGTGATATCTGAAGTATCTATTTTTGATACTTTTTCCATAGATATTAACAACTTAATTATTTTGGTTGAGTGGAAATTTTTGAATGTTTTTCATTTAGATTTAGGTAACTAATTATAGGATATATAGGCTTAAGCATACATACGTAGTCATAAAATATATGTATAATGTTCTAATATCCACATATTAATGTGTTATTATGCTTTATGAAAACTACAATCATTTTTTGAAAAATGAATACATTTTAAATGTTTTTATTTCTTCTGTGAGAATTTCATACAATATACTTTGGTCGTATCATTTCCCTTCCAAATGCATTAGATTCCACTTGTGCAGAACACGCACCACTGTGGAAGCATTGTATTGGTTACTTTTCTGTTGTGTGATATAACACCATGATCCAAATCAGCTTTTACAAGAAAGTTCATTTTGGCTTATGGCCCCAAGGGATAAAAGTCCATCATGATGGGGAGGTGTGGCAGTGGACTGCAGCAGCAGGATGCTGAGAGATCACATCTTCAACAAATCCCACAAAGGACTGGAAGTAGACCCAGGCATGAGCTCTCAAAGCCTGCTCCCCAGTGATGTACTTCTTCCAGTGTATTCCTGACTTCTTCAAGACAAGCATTCAAATATGTGAACTCGTGGGGCACATTTCTCATCCAGGAACACAAACACACTTTTTTCACAGTTCAGCTATAGATATAGGGTTGGTAAAGAAGTTTGCCTGAGTTGCATCATTAAGCTTCAGGAACACAAGCGGAAAATATGCTAGAAGGTACACTCCTGTTTAGTATTTGACTGTTATACACGGCTTCAGGCTACTCATAATTGTAAAAAATAAAAAATTACCAGATCATGTGGGAAAGGTGCACTGAAGTCAAACCACTGTGAATAGCTCAGAGTTCCCAGCTTTAAAGGAATCATGCTGACATTAATCCCTGTTTGACTCTAGAGTTATGGTGAAATGGAAATTTTAAAGACAACTTCTAAATTTTTTTAAAAGTATCATTCACTTTTAAAGATCTCCTTCAAGGCATGAAAAAATTTAAATAAAAATAATGTCTATTTCAATCACTGAGATGCTTTTCCATATTTATGACTTTTCAGTACCTGGTGGAATTATCGAATAAGAGTTGGATGGGATGGAGTTTCAGGGTTTTCTAACTTAGGGTCATTTTTAAAGCCTGTTTTCTGGGAGATCAGTAGCCTCTTGGACTCGGAAGACCTTGTGGCGCTCATGCCCAGTACATGGGCTGTTCCCAGGCATCCCTCACTGGCACTGAAAACATGTTGATTTCATTTCCTGCCTTCACATTCATCTGCTGCCATCAAAGACACCACCATCCTCAGGTGCCTTCCACGCCAAAGATGCAAAGCAAATCACTGTTTTTGACAAGATTTTGATGCACAATTTCTCAGGGCCCAAATAAAACCTAGGTTAACCCTGGGTGGCATTCATCTCTGAAGGCATTTCTTGAAGAGTATGATAATTTTTGCGAAGTAAGTGAAACATTTAGCACTCTGTCATTATGATAAAATATAAAATATGTGCATAAAATGAAGCAGGTTTAATCCCAATGAACACTCAGGGAATTGGAAACTGAACTAGGGGATTAGCATTTAGGATGAATGAGTGTAAACAAAGGTATATTTTGACAGCAAGGGTTATTATCTCCCCCCACTCTCTTTTTCAAAAATGTGGTTTGCTTTTGTCTTTTTCTTTGTCTTGGCTCTTTTGAATATTTATTCATTTGGGACTCAGCATGTGGAATGAAAATACTCATTATTTATTGAATTTACTGATGAATGTGTTAGAATAGCAAGTCTTTTGAAAGTTGCGCGACTTTATTATGTATTAACATCTAAAGAAGTAAAATAAAATTTGTGCAATTGCTAGTCTTTGTTTCTGTGTCTGGCGATGGAAATCATATATATTTATATATGCATATATATGTATACACTCATGTATACTATCTATATAACCCATCATATCCATCTCTCTCTTTTATATAGAGAATCTATCATCTCTCTATGCATCTATATGGATAGATGTATCTATATCAATTATTGTCTACTTTCACTTCTCATCCTATCATCATCTATCTTTGATCAATCTTTCTGCCATCATAACTTATGTATTTTAATCTATGTGTTATGTATTTATCATTTATAAATAATCTATCATATCTATCATTTACCTTTCAGTTGTGTAATTCTTTTACATTCATATGAATTTAATGTACTAAGTAAGATACTTAGGCAGCTTTACAAGTGGCAATATAGTCATAAGGTATATAGATACAGAAATTAGTTAACCCACATTCATAGACTCTTTATAAAACCCATGTGAGATTTGTTACATAAATATGGCTTTTCCCAAAGGGGCCATGCCCCATGTGTCTTTTTCAGCAATTTTTAACAGTCCCAGGCTATTCAGGCTCTGGCAACAAACTTCTTTCTCTTCCCCTAGCTCCTTACTGTTAGTTTTCCTGAGAGCCCTCATAGAAAACCAAGGGAAGAAGGTCCCCAAGAACTCTGTAGTTCATGTTTGGCTGAATTGTGGTATTAGAACTAAAAGAGATGACCTGGTGGACAGTAATGTCATCGCTACTGTGAGCATCTGGCCAGGTTGGCTGTTAATATACCTAGCAGTAGTGTACATTTTCTGTTCTTCCAAAGGACCTGAATTCAGTTACAAGCACCCATGTCAGACAGTTCACAGACACCAGCCATTCCAGCTTCCGATGATCCATCATGTACTCTTTTGGCAGCCATGAGCACCTACAGCTATGTACACACACACACACACACACACACACACACACACACACACACACACACACACCTTTTTTTAAGTGCTGCCCACACTCGCTAACCTGTGATTCAAACACTCACACACTCACATATATGTGCTACCCCACCTAACATCAGAGAAGTGTAAGAACCTTGCATAGGACACTATGCCTGGGACCACAGGGGTCAATCAATTCTAGGCTTCAGGGGCAGGAGCTGAGTATCATCCTGCTCAGTTAGGGTTGTAAATGACAGAGACTGCACTGCAACCCACCCTCTCATGAGCCCATGTGCTGTATCCTGCCCATGCCAAAAGGGTACATTGGACTGAAAGATGTACAAGTTGCCATGTTATGGACTCACTCGATACCCTGAATTTGCTGAGATGAACAGTTAGTAGCAACTCTTGCCCTCACTCTGCCCAATTACAGGCATGTCACAATTCTTACCATGGCTATAATCTGAAGCAGAGAGTTAGGCTCTGAGTGGAATATAGGATGTGTGATTTTTTAACAATGTAATAAGAGGTTAAAATGGCTGGACATTAAATATTTAAACCAGTCTCTCAGAAGGACTTTTGCATTGAAAGGAATATCTGAAGGGTATTTTAATTTTAGTATCAGCCACTGGGAGGAATTTCCTACCATTTTATGATGAATTTCTAGGCTGTCATTTCTACTAACATACTCATATCCATAAATATAAGCAAAGGCATCCGCTGCCAATGTCTGCATGATTGAATGCACTCAACCTCCTCATACTTGAATAATGATTTTTATAAAATGTAGGTGTTTGAATGTTATCTACCTATCTCCTACCATCTATCTATCTATCTATCTATCTATCTATCTATCTATCTATCTATCGTCATCTATCTGTCTATCTATCATCTCTCTTTTGGGAACATCTGAAAACTAATCCCCTAGGGTCAAGTAAATTTTACTTTCACCCCCAAAAACTACCTAAAATGGATTGGAGCAAGGTTGAAGGCCTATCAAGGGAAAGCTGTTTCCACCTAATTGAAAGAATGGAATCTACCTCTGTGTAGAGACACGCCCTTGTCCTCAAGAGGTAATTCAGTTGGGTAGATCATCAGATATTCTGCCTAAGAGACTATTGTTCAGGGAAGCAGGTCCACCTTAAACTATGCTAAAGAGATAGGAAGAATAATTATCTAATGAGATAATATGCTTTTCCTTCTCAGAAGTTTCGCCTGCCTAGTGCAGTTCTACAAACTGCCATGAGGTTCTGTTGGGTCTGCCTGCTTTGCTGAATTTGGACTCAGATAAGCACAAGTATTCTTTTATTCTGAATTTCTTTTGTATGCTTGCTGAAGCCTAAATATGCTTTTCCTGGAACTTTAGACTTTGCTCTTTTTCTGAAGTTCTCTTCCAGGTCATGTACCTTTTTGTCTGCTACATGGCTGACCTCCATGTCTAGCTCAAATAGTATTACATTCTCTCTGGATTTTCAGGCTGCTACCTAGATTTACAGCTTGTCAGCCCTGGGGCTTTTCTTTTTACATTCTAGTAAAATTGTAGATTTTCCATTCAAGTCCATTCTCAAATTGTTTTATTAATGAATCTAATAACCCCAAGATTGTTTCCAGATTTACTTGGTATCAAATGTAGGTCCTCACATTATTTTCAAATGGTTACACAGCAGTGTGAGAGCCCTGTCCACAGATATGTTTGATAATTCTTCACTAAATTTATGAAGTATTTATTTGTTCAAACTGCTTACTTTGCTCTCACAAAGTTTTCTTTGTTTTTCTTTCAGCACACCATCTCTTTAGTCATGGCTGAGATTCCTTAGTTGGAAGCCTTGCGTATCTCCTTCATGGCTCCCAGTTCTACAGGTTGAAGGCAGTGCTGCCTGTTGGTTTTGGCTTTGTGATGGTTTTGATAGGTTTTCTGCCCTCTTATAATGGGTTTCTCTGCCGAAGCAGTAAGCCATATCAAGCCAAATTGAAAAAGTATAACAACAGGTTTATTTGAGCAAAGCAATTCCAGGGCAGGTTCTCCTGTCCCAGAGATCGAGGCCAGAGAAGATGCACCCACAATTGAAAGCAGAGAGACTTTATAGGTTGTAGGTGAGGGGTGATGCCATGTCTGCCACAACTTGGTTATGCCCAAGTAGGGTCAAAAGATGAGTGCTTTCGGTGGGGACTCAGGCACTGGCAACTTCAGGGGAGGAAGCTACAATAGCTGCCAAGAATGCTGAACTGGGATTTTTGGTGCCACCCTTTTGTTTCAGAGACTCTGAGTGGGTAGGGTTTGGAGAGAGAGGCAGAGAGAGGAGGGAAATGGGGCTTCCTGGATCACATAGGGGTGAGATGAGTGTTCCAGCTGAACAGCTGGAATAAGAATGGCCCCCACAGACTCATATATTTCAATGCTTAGTCACCAGGGAGTAGAATTCTTTGATAGGATTAGAAGGATTGGAAGGTGTGGCCTGTTGGAGAAAAGGTGTCACTGGGGGTGGGCTTTGAGGTTTCAAAAGCCCATGCCAGGCTCTATCTTCCTCTTTCTGCCTGCCTGAATACCAGGAAGTAGCTTTCAGCTACTACTTTAGTACCATGTATGCATGCAGCCATGTTTCCCCACACCCATGATAATGGACTAAAGCTCTGATACTATAAGCAAGTCCCAATTAAATACTTTATTTTATAAGAGTTACCATGGTCATGGTATCTCTTCACAGCAATAGAACAGTCCGTATGTCAGGTTTCTCTGTGTGCCCTCACTCACCTGCGCCCTACTACGCCCTTACCTTTGGGATTTCAGATCCCTGGGTTAGACATAAGACTGGATGCCATACTGATACTGACACCTGTGTAGTCCTCCTAGAGACCCTGTAATATTGGGAACCATTTCTCTGTGTTAGGACCTGAATAATTTTTCTACTTTCCTGCTCGTTTGTATTTTAAACTAGTCAGTCTCTCTGGAAACCACGCTCTTTGTCCTGGTGGAGATACTATATGGAACAGGCATGGGGACCACAGGGTAGGGGAGGGTGAAGGTATTGTGACATATCCTCAGACTCCAGCTGCTCACTGGTCCTCATGAACTGAGGACTCTAAGAACACAGTTAGCATCTCTCTACATTGCCTCCTTGATGGTGAATGCATGTCTCCCAGAGACTTGCCAGCCATTATTAGAAGAATTACCTGCTGATAATTATTTTGTTTTTCTGGCAGTGAAGTGCCTCATAATTGAGGGCCCTTTGCATTGGTGAAGTCCACTGGGCCCTGGGGAGCAGCCATCTGGACAGCAATAGCCTCTCTCCCCAGTACGTTCTTCAAGGCCAGTCAGCAACTTGGCTGTGTGAAGCGCTAACTGGATTTCTCTCCATCACGAAATGGGCCAAGAACTCATTTCCTGTCCCAAGGCAGCTGGTGACTAATCTGCATCCCGTTATTGCAAGGATGGCTCTTGCTCCTGGGGTGACCTAAATGTTCAGAGTCGATTCGCCTGCTAATTCTCCAAGTTAGCAGTTCTCCCTGAGCGAGTGAGCAAGCAGCAGCTAATCCATTTAAGCTGGCCTCCCTCTTCCTCACCTTATTATCCTGTAGGACTTTAGCTCATAGTGAAGATTAAGGGAGAGTGAATGGCAAGGAAATCACCATCATGGTTAGAGTTGTCAGGGTAACATCAAGAGAACATTATTAAAATTTAAAATATGGGGAACAGGTCAGAGATTCAACTCAAATATAACATAATGGGGATTTCTGTCTTCTCCATTCTATTTGGCTTTATGCTGTGACATTACCCTATTTATTGGCTGAAACTGGCCTCTGTATGCTGATGGCTCCCTTTAGCAAGAGGCTTGTGGAGGGTCCCAGCAGGAGGAGGAGGGAGAGCCATTTCCTCTTGGCTGTGTTCACTGGAGGACTCTGTGAGCTACAGAACTCCTTACAGTCATGCTCCAGCATCCTAGTGCTTCTTAACCAACTGTAAATGTGGCAGAAACAAATCCCCACCTGCGGGAAGTAGGCGAGACCCCTGCGGAGTTCTAAATGAATGTGCATCAGGACGGAGTATGCTCTCATGGGGAGTGCAAGCAGTACAGCCCAGGTAGTAGAACACACAGCCCCAGTGATGGAAACACATGACCCTGTTGCTCTTTCCTCAGAAGCCAGAAAACCTCAGAAAGGCCTGAGGACAGCCTAGCTGGGAGCAGAAGGTAGGCTGGGGACACCTGTGGAGCAAGTCCTGTGGCCCCTGTCCCTAGCATCTTCACTTTGCATTCTCAATGCTCTGTTCTTTTAGGAGAGCATACTCTATTCTCTCTGATCCCTTTTACCCACAGTTCTCAAGTTGATGACTGAGAACCCTTACCTGCAATAACAGCACACATCATGCAATGTCAAAGGAAGATGGCTCCTTAGATTTGGCTCCTCTCCCTGTCAGGATTCTAGGCTCTCAAGCTGTTTCAGAGAAATGACCAAATTGTTATTTGCCAAATCACCATGCTACACCAAGATATAATTTCTGATTATGTGGTGCCTTGACTCTAATAAGACAGGATCATCTCTCATTGGGCTCATGGCCAGAGGAGCCCTGCTCTCCATAGGCAGGAGTGTTTGGCATCTTCATGATACCTAAGACACTAGGAGAAACAAGGTGCAAACACTTCTGTACTGATCTCACCTTAAAAACCCCGAGGAATGGGTTGGCAAGATAGCTTAGGGCATAAATGCACTTGCTGCTTAACCTGGTAACTTGGGTTTGATCTCTAGGACCCACAAAAGGGGGAAGGAGAGAAGCAACTCTAGTGTCCTCTAATCACCACACATATTCCTGGCCCCCACAAATAAAGAAATGTATATAATTTAAGAATCCCCATGGAATGCTGCAGTTACTGAACATGCTTCTATGAATAAAGTTGATAGAGGACTTCAAGTCAAATTGACCTCTGTCACTTCACATACATACAAATGTATACATAATGTACAAAAATGTATAAGTTCATGCATATATACATCTATAAACACATACATATATATGTATGCACATTCATACACATATACAAATATATACCTCATATACATACATACACACCCATACATATCCATGCACATATTCACAGATATGCATATATACATATATGCATACTCATATATATATACATCCACACAAATGCAAATACATGCCAACAATACACATATGCATACAAATATAAATATATACATATATATTTATGTATACATATAATGTATTGCACATTGAGTCTTCAGTTTTGTTCTGATTGCAGCATACAAGCTTTCTACCCATTTAGTGAAGTGCCGTACTCTTTAGCATTTAAGTGTTCGCTAATTCACATGCTACTCCTTGGGTTTGAATAAATTTCTAAGAATTTAAAAATTCACAAATTTAATTAATTGGCTTCCTTTACTGTTATTTTATTTCTATGGTAATGTTTTGCTAAAAGCAAATTTAGCTATGCAAATATATGCACACTTTGTGTCTGGAAATTCCATTTAATTTTAATAAGTCAGTTAGTAGACAAAAAGCAGATATTGTTGAATTAAAAAGATTATGAATAAAGGGTGAAACAGTCACTATCTCACCAGAGGAGTTTTTATTATTCAATTATTCAGTGATGAATTAAAATGAGAAGTGGAGTGAAAAAATTGAGTCGATCCATTCAAACCACAGGGGCTAGAGCCAGATCCATACAGTTTGTCTCCTCAAAGACAAAAGAAAGTGGTGTGAGATGCCACACGCTAAACCCAGGAGAAAATGTCCCAAATGACGAAACGCTAGACAATGGTGGAATATAGTTAGTTGGTAATTCTAATTCCATAACATTTCCATAATGAAGTTTTGAAAATTCTTCAAGGTTCTTTCTTTTTTTTTTTTTTTTTTTTTTTTTTTTTTTTTTTTTTTTTTTTTTTTTTGGTTTTTTGAGACAGGGTTTCTCTGTGGCTTTGGAGGCTGTCTAGCTCTTGTAGACCAGGCTGGTCTCGGACTCACAGAGATCTGCCTGCCTCTGCCTCCCGAGTGCTGGGATTAAAGGCATGTGCCACCAACACCTGGCTCAAGGTTCTTACAAAAGACTCTTATTTGGTATTTTAAAAAAAGGAAAGAAAAGAAATACTTGATTCCATAAACTATCCACATACCCTAAAACCGCTAAAACCATGTACTCTAATGCTTTGCCCAACATTTTTTTTAACGTTTTAAGTTTAAGAAAAAAAAAAAGCTGCCAAACAATTTAAGGCCACAGTATGCTGCTCCTGTTGCTGAGATTTCATATAGCAGAATCATTTGAGTCAGCTGTCTGTGGGAGGCATTGATGAGGCAAAGGGCGTGGCTGCCTCTGGGTTTGGGCAAAGCCCTGCCATGCCCTGCCAGCAGGGCTAAGTACTTTCTTTTGTACAGTCTCCATGTACTCCAATTCCAGGCCAGCACTCCAAATTGCTAGCTGCCCACACATCTTACTCTCCATCTTCTATGTCTGGAAGATGTTCTGGAACTTAGATCCTACTGCAGTTCTACGAACTTCAAAGAGCTGACTGGCACCCCAGCTTGGTTTCTGTGAATTTTTATTTTTGTGTTTGTAGAAGTTACATTATTTTATAGCTTTGTCTAACATGGGCTTTCTTCTCTGGTACAGTATATTTTGTGTTTTAAAATGTTTTTTTCTTTTCTAGTTGAGGATAGGGTTTCTTTATAGTTTTCAGCAAGGCTCTTCCGGGCCAGCATTCTGGCTAGCATTGGAACAATTCTAAGGTATGGTATGTCATTAGGCTGGCACCCACAGCAACCATGGCTGCATTAGTCCCACATCTCAAGGAAGAGCTGAGCAACAGTGCTTTCCACACAGACTTTCTGCAAACACCAGCAGATAACTTGTCAATATGCATGGTGTGGGTTGCTACCCAGACCACCTTTGTCACTTTTAAGTCCATCTCTCAGCACTTGGCTAGCTTCGGTTTGTCCACACCGTCCTGAGGTGTGAGCAAGCACAGCATACTTCTGTGCAGTCCCAAGCCTCACTTAGCTCTAACAGCGTTTGCTCAGGAACTGCAGCTAAGGCAAGGCTTTCATGCTTACTCCAGCTGTCCCTGAGGACAGGGTCAGCCAAGCCCTGAGGTCTCCATAAAACCCAACTCTCCAATGGGCGGTTAGTGGCTACTTTTCCTTTCTTAATGAAGTTTTCTATTCTCAATCCTTCCTAGCCCCTTTTGTATCTACCCAAGCACAATTCATTGTAGTCTGGACTGAGCCCTATTGTTATAGCTACTAGTCCTGGCTACTCGGTATTATCCTGTGTGAAGGGACAGGAGAAACAGGGTTGCCGCTATGTAGGTGCTAGTCATACTCACAGATAACTCATGGGGGTGGGGGAAGCAGGTAAGGGGGCAGGGTGTTGTTTGTTTTTTACTCTTAGCTCTTTTGTCTCTTTGGTGTCCCCACCACCCAGCTCTAAAATAAATACACACAGAAGACTTTTTCTTACCTTATAAATGCCCAGCTTTAGTGTGACTTGTTTCTAACCAGCTTTTCTCAACTTAAATTATCCATCTACCTTTCCATGCCTCTGAGCTTTTACCTTTCGCTACTTCTGTATATCTCTCTTTACTTTGTACTTCATGGCCGGCTGTATAGCTGGGTTGCTGGCCTCTGGAGTCCTCCTCTCCTCTTTTTTCTTGCACCTTGATCTTCCCTTCCCAGATTTCTCCTCCTATTTATTCTCTCTGCCTGCCAGCCCCACTTATCCTTTCTCTTGCCTAGCTATTGGCCAATCATCTCTTTATTAGACCATTCAGGAGTTTTAAACAGGCACAGTAACACAGCTTCATAGAGTTAAACAAATGCAACATAAAAGAATGCAACACAACTTTGTGTTGGGAGCCAAATCTCAGGGCTTGGCATGAGATCCTAGGCGGTGCTTGGAAGGCCACATAGTTAACCTTTACACAGCAGCTCCTTAGAACCTCAGCTCAAGAAAAGAAACAACTTGACCCAGTCCTCCACCCACAGGCTCAGTCACCTAGGCAACCCCTTCCTGGACCTCTTACTCATGAACTCTTTACCCTGCCAAACATCCTCTTTGTGGCTTCCTAATATGCTGCTTGTACTAACACCTGGTGCACAAACAACCCATTCTGCCCCTCCCCATATCCTGACTATATAAGCTAGCCTGAGAAAAGTAAAGTTTGCCACTTGATCAGAATCCTGTCTTGTGGTCGTTCTTTCTGCGTCTCTTGTCCCCATTCCCTATCCCTGACTCTCTTGCCCCAGGTTGATGTCCTGCAGGTCAGGACAACTTTGCATCATTAAACAAATATTCCACAGCATAAACAAGTGTAACACATCTTCAGCTAGTATTTCCACAACATAGGGTGTTCCATTCAGGCTACCAGGAAGCTCACTCTCAGTTCAATGCAATCAGCTCCTGACAACCTCAGGTACCCCAGAAGACTCAAGTGATACAGAGCCAATTTGCACCTCCTCTAGGACACATCCCTGTGGGAGTCATGGGAGCATTACTCCTTCCAGCATCAGTTGGAGGGGGACTCTGGCTGTCCCCTACTCCCACCCCAAGAGCTACCTTGCCTGAAGCTAGAGCCCATGATTTTCTCAGATGATGAGTCCCTGCTCTGCTGTCTCTTCTCCCTCCGCCTCTTTCCTTCTCCATGTGTCTTACACTCTTTTCTTAGACCAAGTTGAATCTCGTTCACAGGAACCCTCTGTAAGGACCCTTCAGTAAGTATCAACAGTCCACCTCTAGTTCCCAAGGCCCTAATCCTGAGATCATTGTATCTTCTGTGAGTATGACCAACGACTCACTGTCTTTCACATATTATGTTCACACTGCAACCTAGTATCAGCCCCATGACAGTGCTCCAATGGCCCCCAACTCCTAAGTCCTCCAAATGCTCTGGTTTCTGAAATCAATATATGGCTGAAGTTACATGTGAGTCAAATGATTAGCAAAATTGTTTTTACCCACCTGTTACCACAAAACACTATTAGCAACAACCAATATGTTAGTTAATAACATATCATCCAAATATAGAAAAAATTCATCATCTATAGCAATAACTTACTAGGTGATCACATTATCCAACTATTTCTAAAAATCACTATTAAAAGCAAGTGTTAGTTGGGCAGTGGTGGCATGTGCCTTTAATCCCAGCACTCGCAGAGGCAGAGGCAGAGGCAGAGGCAGAGGCAGAGGCAGAGGCAGAGGCAGAGGCAGAGGCAGAGGCAGAGGCAGAGGCAGAGGCAGAGGCAGAGGCAGAGGCAGAGGCAGAGGCAGATGGAGTTCTTTGAGTTCGAGACCAGCCTGCTCTACAAGAGCTAGTTCTAGGACAGCCTCCAAAGCCTACAGAGAAACCCTGTTTTGAAAAACCAAATAAAACAAAAAATAAAAGCAAATGTTATAGGGATTTTAGGTGTAATAATGATACAGGCAATGTGCTACAACTTAGAATATACGCTAAACATAAAATATAACATTGTATATATATTAAGGATGTGTATATATTTTCTTTGCACAGAAATGAATTATTATATAGCTAACTATATACTATATGTAATACATAAAGGATAAGTGTTAGAAAATAGCTATTGTATATACTATTATATAAATGCTTCATATATTTTGTACTTTAAATATGTAAATATTTTATTTTATTACTTATTTATTTACTTCTATAAAATATACAAATAATTTTTGATAAATACACTAAGTATTGAGTAAATAATAAACATATAAATTACATTGTTTATTACAGTGTGCATCAGAGCTCAAGTTTGTATCTATAGTATAAACTTATATTACCTTTATGATCTAACGGCACACCGAACTTTTACTGTGTAGACAGGACTTTTATTAACTATGGAAATATTTGAAAATAAAAGCATCATTTCCAGCAAAAGCAACCAGAACTTGCAACACAGAGTACAGATGGCTGCCAGGAAGAGCCAGGAGGCCCTCATAACAGTATAGTTACAAGGCTACTGCCCAAGAAAGGGGTAACTGTTGACCTGATCCTATGGGCCACAGGCTGCTGTCTAAAATGATCACTACAGGAATTTTCAGACACTCATAAATGAAGATGGATTAGACAGCCTCTTGCACTTTTGACATAACCTTGGTAGCAGTCTGAACCCCTTTCTTCCTGTGCCAACATTCTTCCTTTCTGTTATGTTTATCTCACAGATATATTATACATTAAAGCCTAGAGATATTACCATTACCCTGGCAATGCTTTTGAAAAATACAATTCCAGAAAATAACCTTCACAATACAAGTTTCTGTGTGCTCATTCTTCAATATTACTCACAGTTATACATTGAGTCAGTGTTAACTTTTTCTATTGAAAAATATCTTGTTATAATGGTGTCTTGGGGGAAAGATTCAGCCCATAGCCATCCATTTTCAATTGCTAGAGTTCTTGAAGTCTTTTTTATAACAGAAAATTTCCCTCTCTGTGGTCTTTTATACTCTATTTATTTTAACAGAAGTAAAACAAAGCAGAGATTTACCTTCTATTTCCTTTACCTTTTTATCTGGTGGCTTGCATCACCCTTGTCTCCTGTAAGGTGTTGCTCTTACTCCATTTGTTTTGTGTGAACCAGGTAAATGCTGAGGTTGATGGAACTTAGGTTCTGTGTGTTTCAGGGGTGTCTTGGGTGTCAGCACACACCTGGACAACCACCTGGTCTACTAGGCAGCACAGCCCAAGTTTTTTGAGTCCTTCTACTTTCTTAGACATAGAGGAGCACTATGTGCCTTTTGCAAAGACTAGTACTTTAGTAACTCTCCTCCTTAGTGGGGACAGCTAGGGAAGAAAGATTAAGTTGTGGTCATGGTTTCAGAGTAGCTGTTCATTCCTGATGTGGAAGGCAGGGCTGCAGAAGCTGTTCATTTTATGGGGGGCAGAGCTTGTCTCAAAACAGCCAGAAATGTACTGACCCAAGCTGCTGTATGGAGACATGGTAAGACATAGGATGAGCTTACATTTAGTGCAATTGATTAAAGCCAACTGGTCTACCAGGTCTCCTTTGTAGAAAGGATGTGCACCCTGCTGTGGTCTCCTGATGGTTGATTACTTTATCAAAGCCCAGATAGATTCCAGACAATCTCTCTTTCCAGAATTAACTGGGAGCTTCCTGACCTTAGCTTCATGACAGGCTTTGTTCCTGGTTGAAATGGTCATACTGGGAGTCAGGCTACAGCAGCTCCTGGAGCCACATGCTACAGTCCCATGTCCAGAGTTCTGGGTCTCACTCCTGTTCCTCCCTCCTTTCCATAATCTCATATATATTCATACCATACTACATGTACACCCGCTCACATGCCACACACTAGACACGACACAGACACATCTTGTATGGAGATGTGTTTCACTATGATGTCCTGTCATCTGAAGCCCCATTCTGAGGACAGGGGACAGCAATTGGAAGACACTTGTGTGCCACCAATTGTTTCAGTCTCCCTAGACATAGGTCTATGACTCTAGTTAACATTTATTAGTAACTATTATTTTAATATGATACAAATTTGGCTGGACCTAGATGGTGGGGAGAGATAGCCTGCTTGGAAACAAGGAGGTGTGAAGTGTGGGATAGATGCACAGGAAGGAAGTGATGGTTCAGATGTTGGTATCAGTGTCTACCAAACAGACCTTGCCTCAGCATATGTCTTAGGGTTTCTATTGCTGCAATGAAGCACCATGACCAAAAAGCAAGTTGAGGAGGAAAGGGTTTATTTGGCTTATACTTCCACATCACTGTTCATCATTGAAGAAGTCAGGACAGGAAGGAATCTAGACGCAGGAACTGATGCAGAGGCAATAGAGGAGTGTTGCTTACTGGCTTGCTCCTAATGGTTTGCTCAGTCTGCTTTTTATAGAAGCCAGGGCCACCAGCCTAGGAATGGCACCACCCACAATGAGCTAGCCCCCTTCCCATCAGTCACTAATTAAGAAAATTGCCCTCCAGACTTTCATACAGTCTGATCTTATGAAAGCATTTTCTTAATCGAAGTTCCCTCCTCTCAGATGATTCCCACTGTGTCATGTGTATATAAAACTGTCCAGTACAGCTTGTTTGCTCCACTTCTCTCATGACCTAGGACCAGCAGGCACACAACTTGGTGATGTCCCAGTGACAGTGCGGATCCAAGACAGAGCTCAATGGCAGATGGAGAGGTACAAAGCATTCTTCCCCACAGACTGCACTTGGTCTGTGATCACCTAAGTATACCCAGACCACAGAGAAAAGATAGATCTCTGGGGAATCTGAGCATTTCCACATCTCTCTTCTAGCTAGTGGGAGAAGGCATCATAACAACCAGTCACTCCCTCCTGGGCTCTATGCACCCCCATCCTCAAGCTGCTTCTTCCCGTATTTACACCTATACATCACAGATCCCACAGAATCCAGTGTCTATCAGGGAGCAGCACAGAGTAACTGAGAGAGAAAGGGTGGCCACTCACTGCTATGAATGTGTGGCTTAGCTCTCCATAGTCTTCACAAACACTGGGCATCCTGGCTCCATCATCATCCATGATGCCTCACCCCTGTAGTTCTGTCCTGCCTTGTACAGCTCCTAAGTGATTGGAAGGCACAACGAAGGAGGCAGGTATAAGGCTCTGCTGTCTGACCTGAATGGCAAGAAATGTGACTTTGACAATACTCTTGTCTTTTTCTTTAATTCTTTATTGTATTTTTTCTAAATAATTTCTGGAGAAAACCCCAAATCTTAAAGGTTTCATGAGGGAATTTTGAAAGAAACAGAATATCTTGTTATAAGACAAATTCCTAACTCTCTATTCTCCTGTGACAGAAGAGACACCATTGATGGTAAAAAAAAAAAAAAAAAAGTCTCAGGCAAATTAAATGATTCTCATTCTTTAGTGGAGCCATCTTACATTTATCATGGGGTGCTATAAGCCATGCCTCTGCCCTTTCTGTAGAGAAGTTGATGTGAACAATGAGGAGGCCAAGAGATCCAGGCTGGACTTGGTGGTGTATCTTCTCACTGCTATGACTTGGTGTTGGGTTGTGGGTTCTATCTTAGTAGATGCCGAGATTGTCAAATTAAGTTTGACATCCCAGTGTTCAGTCAAGGAGGACCAAGGTGACAGTGTTTACACTGGTTTAGGAAGCTGTAGTTTAGCAACAAGATTCAGTCTGTGTGATAGAGAACAAAGAAACCATCCCTGAGTCTGTAATGGCTCAAGAAAAAAAAAAACATTTCAAAATTAATGCTAATTGCATCTTTGTCAAAAAATGTCAGTGACACCACTGAAAGTTTTTGATCAATGTCTTTAATTTCATCTTCTCTCCATGTTTTATCTTATTAGTATTGATATTCCCTGATTTTTAATGTAAAATTTCCTGTGGATAGATTTACTTCTGTGCTGGATTTAGAGTCTGTTTGCTGGTATGTGTGCTGTCTTACTTCCTAGGACATAAATGAAGTTAGTGCTTCACTATCAAAGTCTTGCATGAGACTGCAGTCAAATCTCAAGTGTCTTATATTCCTTTGGGTTTTGCTTTCTTCAGTCTGTGATGACTACTTCACAGGTTCATCTTAACCATGAAACCAAAAGAAGGCTACAATGGTATTCAGTTACCCATTTTTGCCCTAGTCTCTGATCTGCCACCTGCCAGACCTTGGACTATGATTAGTTTTTCCAGTTGAGTAGAATTAAAGCTCAACCCAATGAAAGGACCCTAGGTGTTCACATTTCTAAAACCTGACTTAAGGTGTCTCCTAGGCCCATAGGAGTGAAGTGCTGCCTTCTACACACAGATCTCTGGTGTCCCTTCAGTGCTGACCACGCACTTGCTCAAGGTCACGTCTCTTCAATGTCACTCATTGCAGAGGACTTTTCCAGGCATAGGACTCTGTCAACAGTATTTCCAGGTATTCCTTGTGACACCAGCTTATTCTTCTCATTGCAGTAGTTCCATTGAATGTCTCACAGTGTGCTTTCAATCTCCCAATGAAGCAGACTAGTTTCCATTTGGTTTTTTAAAATAAAGCTGCAGTGAATTTTCCTGAGCAACTATTTTGTAGACATGTTTGGTCACTTTTTCTTATTTAACAAACAAGGAATCAATATTGCTTATTCTAAAGGCATGTTTTATCATAGTTTGATAGGAAGTTGCCAGAAGCTCACAGACATACCACCCTGAATGTGTCCAAGCTCTTCTGATCTCAAAAGCTAAGCACAATTGAGCCTAGTTAGTACTTGAATGGGAGACTGCCTGGGGATACCAAGTGCTGTAGGCTTAAGAAAAAAATGCCAGAAGGTTCTGCATGGATTTTGTGATATTGCCCCACTCTTAGCAGTCATTCCACACTTTGTCAGTAGGTGTGGTGCTAGTTTCTGCTATCTGCATTACCTTATCAATGAGGAATTAGTGATATCACTTATGGATTCATGCTACTGTTCTTTAAGATTGCCTACTACACAGTTTCAGACAGGTAGGGGTGTGTGTGTGTGTGTGTCTCACTAGATACTTGGTTATATGAATTTGCTGCTTGGATTCACAACCTACATCCAATTTTTAATTTTTAGTAAAACACCACGAGGCTCAGAATTAAAATACTGAATATAAACTTCTAAAATTTTTCAAAAACATTATCAAAGGATTGTTTCAGTAGATAATGGATTGGGTCTCTTTTGCTTTAAAATAATTTTACCATGCAAATGAGTAAAACTATTTGCTTGCCTTTCTCCTCCTTCTACTGTTGTCTTCATCAGATCTTGGAGCCTGTTTTGTGGAAAAAAAATATCAAATTTGGGCCTGGAGAGATGGCTCAGCAGTTAAGAGTAGTGGCTGCTCTGGTGAATGACCTGTGTTTGGTTCATAACCATCTTCTGTTTCAGGGGATCTAATGTTCTCTTCTGGCCTTATGGGCATTGCACACATGGTACACATACATACACGAAGGCAGAACATTCATACACATAAATTTTAAATAAAACAACTTAAAAAGGTTTATTGGATTTGTGTTAGTGTTTTGTTATTCTACATCTCTGAATTTTATGTCAATTTTTAATATTAGTTTTTGAAGGGTGTTGAAGTTTACCTCCGTAACTTTATATTTCTACACTTTTATCTTTTTAAAGCTTTTATAATTTTCTTTAAATATCGGTGGCTCTATTTTAAATATTGGTGTCTCTCACTATAATTATTTTTCTTTATCTTTTACATATAGAGCTGGACTTGTTCTGCAACCTGATTGATGCTAAAGCAGTCACTCTTGCTTTTTAGAGTTAGTGCTTACATACTTGATTCTACCTTCTTATTTGCAAATACCTATGTAATTTGGTTTCAACTTATTTTCTTACAGACAGTTTACAGTCTAAAAAAAGATTTTATAATCCAGTTTGCCAACACTTACCTTTCTTTCTTTCTTTCTTTCTTTCTTTCTTTCTTTCTTTCTTTTTTTTGTGGTTGAGGATTTTATTGTAGATATGAAGCAGCAGCCACAGACATTTCAGAGTCCAGAACAGAGAGAGAAAGGAATAGACTAAACATGGCCAAGAGACTGGATATAGCCAGGGCTATCTTCAAGAGAGGAAATAATAATGCATAGTGAAACAAAGAAAGCAAGATGATAGAGAGATAGAAATAGATAAGATAGATGGATAGATAAAGAATAGCTGGATTAGTAGAAAGATAAGCAGCTTCGGGGAGGAAGCCCATGAACTTCTGGGAGTTTAGGGTAGAGGAGGAGGTGAGAATGACTAGGATGCTAGCATGGGCTTTGAAATGTGTAATAGGTACTTATGGTTTACTGTGGAATCCTGGGGGCTAGCATGGGCTTTGATATGCTAATAGATACCTCAGGTAGCCATATATCCCTTCTTTCAAAGGTAAGAGAAATGGCTCCTTTCGTAGACAGGAACCAGCTTCACAAGTCCCCAGGGAATCCTGGCTTTCAACTAACCACCAGAAATCCTCCTATAGTCCTGGTTGAGCTCATTTCTGAATATTTGCATAGCCTGATACCTAAGATTCCAGGCTTTTGCTGATAATGATAGATGGTGCAGTCTCTGTAGCTGTGTCAAAGCTGGGGAGGATTGTGTGGCAGTTCAGAAGGGCTGAAATGTGGGTACATTTGGGTAGGGAAGGGAGGCGAGGGGATTTGTCAATGGCAAGACATATCTGGTTCACTGTGTAGGTTCTGTAGTCGCCTTGGGCCAGTGAGATGCAGGTCACTTTTGAGCACTTGCCAGGCCAAAGTTGATTCCTGGATGGTAAAGATAGGAAGTTTGAGGGGGATGGGTATTTATTGTGGTTACCCTTGAAACTTCTGGGCCTGTCTCATTGTCCTGATGGTAGTGGGGAATAGAAAAGTCTTATCACCAGGAGAAGGAAAGAACCCAGCCCCAGGAATAGCTATAGGCAGGAAAATTAGCTGTTGACTGACAGGGGCAATTTATCAGGCAAGAGGTCCTGGAGGTCGTTTGATCTGTGACAGTTAGAACCAAGTTGTGACTTCTTGAAGCTTAGATGAATCTTTAAAGTATACAAAAAGAGATGAGAGTTTTAGGTATAGTAGCATAATCAATATCTGTAATCTGTACTGAAACTGTCATTATAGTAAAACAAGTTAGCAAGTGTCTGCAGATAGCTGGAATAGACTCATGGCTTGGAGCCATGGCAAAGCAAACACTGAAAAGTTATCAATGTAATAGAAGCATGTCGGATATATATGGATTGGAAGGAGGTGTTTTCAGCATGATGATAATACCAACCAATGCTTTACCAAGGTCAGTTCATTGGTTTATCAGAACTCCATTGATTAGTGTTAAACCTTGAACTTGGAAGTTTTAACGCCATATGTATTATTTTGAAGTCTCATTTTTTTAAGATTTTATTTATTTATTATGTATACAACATTCTGCTTCCATGTATATCAAAACACCAGTAGAGGGCACCAGATCTCATAACAGATGGTTGTGAGCCACCATGTGGTTCCTGGGAATTGAACTCAGGACCTCTGGAAGAGCAGTCAGTGCTCTTACCCTCTGAGCCATCTCTCCAGCTCCTCTCATTTTTTTTTTTTTTTTTACATACCTTAACTCACTTTCTTGGACCTTCACAACTTGAATAAATGAAACTTTTCTTTCATCTGGAAACAAACCAGTCATTTATCATGAGACACGGGCTCTTAATTACTCAGTGCAGTCATTGGGAAGCAACTTAAGTAAAGGAATACTGAAAACAAATTTTTAGTTGGTAACGCCAGCAGGGGAGCTTGAGTTTGTTACTGCACTGAAGCCTGTTTTGTGTATTTGTTTTCTTCAGCATGCAGCCTGTTAGCCAGGTAGACCTGTCTGTGGGTTTGCCTTTTCTCAGTAGAAGACCCAGTGGCTCTAAGAAAAGCAAGACCTGATTTTTACAAACAAAATGGATTGACCTGAAGCTGTAGCCTTGCAGGGAGGAGCTAGCTAAGGTTGGCTTGCTGTTGCTAGACTGTCTTACAATCAAAGCCATCAGATATCGGAGAAGTATAAATTACTACCCTGGACATGCCTGATCTTGTCTGATCCTGGAAGCTAAGCAGGGTTGGGCCTGGTTAGTACTTGGATAGGAGGCAGCACTTGTCTTTGACTAGAATGATATGGACATTTCATTTTAAATATACTTTTTAAAATGTTTAATTTTTTATTTTATGTGTATGGGTATTTTGCCTGAATGTATGTTTATGCGCTGTGTGACTGGTATTTACAGAATTCAGAAGAAGGTCTCAGATATCCTATATTAGCCTTACAGAGGTTTATGAGCTTGGGGATTGAACCCAGGTCCTCTGTAAGAACAGATAGTGCTATTAACCACTGAGCTATCTCTCTAGCACCATTTAAAATATATTTTTGTTGTGAAGTTCACAATTGTATCTTGTTTGTTTCCTTGGCTTTTCAGCTTCCTCTGGGCTGCACAAATATAACCTTTCATTTCATTTTTAGTTATGTGTGTTTTTTGAGAGTATTCCTTAAAGCTTTTTGTGGCTTTCCTCAGAAATGGTTGGATGAAAAGAATCCACATTGGACACTGTGTTCTATTCCATTGAACTGTAGAAATTTATTCTCTATTCATGTGTCTTTCCTCCTTCAGTTTGGAATATAATTATTGTAGATATTTCCCTCCATCTATCCATTTAGAGGACCACAAGCTTTATTACCACTCTGTTAAAGTATCAAAAGTAAGATTGTAAACTTGAGAATATTGATTTTGATCTTTCACAAAGTCTCCCCACAAATGGGAAATACTTCTTCCTAATGTGTTCAGTATGATCATAGCGACCTTGATATCAAAACAAGATGGTGACATAACAGAAAAGATAAACACAAACCAATGTGCTTTACCACATAGACACTCTCAATAGACTCCCGTTGGGTATAGACAGAATTATAAGGTGGTCAAGGTAAGGTAATGAGAATGGAGGGCTGATTTTACACCTGAAAGACCATTAATATAACAGTGTATTAACATTACAGTAATAAAATGGGAATGAACTCAAGCACCAGAAATCAAATGAAGGACAGAATTGGGTGTTCTACCCAACAGATGTAAAGGAAATAGTGCATACATCCTTCCAATACTCTTTCATGATAAAAAATACTCAAAGAACTAATAACACAAAATGTTTTATTTAGCATGATAAAGACCATCTGTGAAAATCCCACAGCTGACAACCCTTTCTTCCCCAACTGTGGAAGACTAGGAATTTTTACCTAAGATCAGAAGAGAGACAGAAGGTTAGCCTCTCACCATGTTTATTTAGCATTGTGGTAGGTATTCTATCTGGGACAACTGGAGAGGAAGAAGAAATAAGAGATACACAGATCAGAAAGGAGTAATGGCTGATTCATGCAAGTTGTCCTCTGGTACATAAACACACACACACACACACACACACACACACACACACACACACACACACACACCATGGCATGCATATACAGGTACACAGGAATAAATAAGTGTAAATGAAGGAAAATAATTTTTAAAAGAAGGAGAAAAGTTGTTTCTGCATGAAGAAAATCCTAAGAAGTCCATTAAAATGCTTAAGTAGGTAAGAAGCCTGGCAATCAACTAACGAGGATAATCTCTTTATGCTACAAACTGATAATGAAATTAAGAGCAGCTTTAGTCATAATACTACCCAAAATAATAAAATTCTTAGTAATATATTTAACTAAAGAAGCAGAAAATTTGGTCACTGAAAACTGCAATATACTATTGGAAGAAATTAACGAGTTACGAATAAATTGAAATACATTTCATGTATCGGGATGAGAACATGCAATGTTGTCAAGACAGTACAACATTGCAAATTGATCTAAAAACCCAATTCAATTTCAAGATGTGTTAAACAGACTCTTATGCTCAGTCAGTTCACTTTTGAAATGGATACAAATTCAATGCCAGTGGGGAAAATCACGGCCTCTGTCTCTTGAGCAACTATGTGGAAGGTGGAATGTGAACTCACATCCTATGTAAAACTCACTTAGCTGGACAATCTATATAAGTAAAAGATGTAAAACTTCAGAATCTATAGAATATGGAGGCATACCCTTTGACATTTTTATATCCAGAAACATGCATAAAATAAGACAGAAATGACCAATACTGGTGACAGCATGAAAGTCAGGGCAAGAGCATGTGTTTGAGAACTGGTCAGTATATGATTAAAATGCTAAACACAAAGCTACCATAAGGACCCTCAGTCTCCTTCTAGGTATAGGGCCTGGAGAAAGGCAGACACATATAGGCAAAAGCTTATATTCCAGTGTTAACAACACTATCATTCTTCATAGTTCAAAGAAGAAAACAACTCCAATGGTGGTCAGACCATTGGATGGATAGATACAAATGATGGATAGACACAGTAACTATATCAATGGATGAAGCATGACTTGGCAGCCAAAAAAAAATAATGAGGTACCAATCTGTGCCAAACCACTGATAAACATCTGAAATCAATGTTCTGAGTTAAAAGAGCCATAACAGAGCAGAATATGTTCATTGTCTTAAGAGGAATCTAATGTAGAGATGATGAGTGTAATTAGTTTGGGGGCTGGCAAAGAAAAGTGAATGAGAAAGAGGTAACACTGGCTAATGTAGAAGTCCCCTTCAGATACAAAGGGGTGCTAAGATGGAGTTGTGATAAGGGTCACCTGGCTGGGAACATAAGGACCTCACAGTGGGTAAATACACCCAACTGGGCTTGCATGGAAATTCATAGCCTAAGGAACAGTAAGAAAATTATCTAAAATAAGACACAGACAGAAAAGAGAATAAAACAAAAATCATCAGCCCACTGGAAAGATGAGTGATAAATTGTCAATGACTTTTTAGTTGGGGTCATTGGTGTCCCTGAAACGAAGGAGAAAAGGAAGAACAGAAAACAATTTGAAAGAACAGTTTGCAAATATTCTTATGTTTGCTGAAACTTAATACCTCAGACATCTGAGGTATTAAATATATCATGTTCAACTATGATATATATATAATATATATATATATATATATATATATGTACCACCTACATATAGTCTATGCAAACTTTACACCTTTAAGGTATGCATAAACAACCTATATTCTATGGCATATATAACCTTAGGTGACTAAGGTGTGTATAAATAATCTTCATCCATATGTTATGTGACAGACCTTCCCTGGAGTGCAGCACACATGTCTACTTGCTCCAAAAAGGGATCCCAGGACATGTGTTCTCCTGGGGTTACTTAAAGGAATATGGTGAGAAATTACTTAAAGGTTCAGAAATGACTCAAAGACAACTGCATCACCAAAGCCCAACCAGCATGGGCCCACAAAAACTGGGCACCTGGACCAAACTTCACAGCCCATAGTGTGTTGAATGGGTTAGAAAGTATCTCTCCAGGTGGCTTGGTTGACCAAAGCTCCTTCCATGTGGCTCTGGTGGTCTCTGATTCTTCCAAGCGGCTACAAACTTCTCAGCTAGCCTCATCTAAAAGTAACTCACTGCAATAGTTACTGTTTATTGGGAGTGAGGGGCCTAGTGAATCTGCTTAGTTTCAGGGACTTCCTGAAGCTATTTTGTATTGTTTATTTTCTGTCTTATGGTGCTTCCCTTCTTTAGGAAGAAAGTGCCATATAACACTATGTCTAAACCTCATATATCTAAAGTGTATCCACATGTGTAAACTATCTATACCCAAAGTGTAGATGAACTATTCACACCCCAGTGATTAGCTACCCACTCAGGAGTATATAAAAAGTACCCACTATCATGCTATGTATACCCTATCCATGTCCATGTATGTATCCATAGGGTACATGAATAGGCCCAAGCAAACACAGGAATCCAAAATCAACACACCAAGAAATGTCCAAAGCTGACAGGAAAACACAGGATGGAGACAACACTATGCACAGTCACAGGAAAAGATGGTATGTGGAGTAATGGCAAGATGAGCAGTGACAGATTTCTCATCAGAAGAAAGTATGAAATGGTGTGGCAGTGAAAGAATCTCTGCATATGTGGTACCTCTTTCCCTGTGTTCACCATGACACCCAGGGTGACCACTGTGGCACAGTCAGTGATGCTCACCTAATGAGGAGCCTGGGCTGCCAGGAAACTAATAAAGGAGTTGGAAATAGACTTCTTAACACGTAGGCCATGTAAAAGCAAAAGCTGAACCACGGTTGCAAATATCGGTGTGGAATGTTTTAGGAAAGTGAGGTAGGATTAAAATGAGAGACAGTCCTAAAATATCCAACTGTTAAGTTTCTGTACTTTTCACTTTTTACCAACATGAATCCTGAAAGACCTATGTAATCATTCTAATTAACTTTCATGTATATTCACATTTCTCGTATAATATGATTTCAATCAGTTAAAGCTCCACAGCTGAGGGAGGACAACTCAGTGAAGCACTTGCCTAACATAAGCAAACTCTGGTTTCCATCCTCAGCACTCACAATAAAGAAAACAAGCAAACCCACACTGTCAAACAGTGTATCATTGTGTGCATGGGTGAAGTACATGCAACAGATGAATGGAAACAGGAACTTTAAAATATGAAAACTGAAACAAGTAGCTAATAAATGATCAGAATTAATTATGATGTAGGTGGTGGTGGTGTTGATGCTGACATGAGTCATGTGACCCACAGCTTCCAAACAACAGAGAGTGCTGAGAACAGGGCAAAGAAGCTGCCCTTTCCTGAGATAGCATATGAAAAAGTCCCAAACAAAAGCTGAATATTATTGCAGTGTGATTTAATTCTATAAAACATATGCTTCCAAAGAGAAACCTGTCAGAAACTAGTGAAGAGAGGAAACCAGAGAAAAATGAAAGAAACTGAAGAAAGACTTCTCATCTACCATCTGTCTACACAATTCATCCTTCAGTCTGCCTCTCTGGACTTCTGGAAAAGCCCCCCTATCCTGTACGTTTCTCCTGGATAATTCAAACTTAAGTTCTAGAAACATTTGGTATCGATTGTCCATGCATAGGTAGGTGTGTGTGTGTGTGTGTGTGTGTGTGTGTGTGTGTGTGTGTGTACATAGAAAAACTTAAGGTAGATGTGCAATGTTGGAACAAAGAACCTCTGAGTTCCTGCCAGCTGCCTGAGAAATCCCTTTGCAGAATGTTTACTTCATCGGTCTGAGCACTGGTTTTTATTTTTTATTTAACATTTTCATACATGTCAGTAAAAGTTTTCTTTTTGTTTATCTTTCAACACATTCTGCAGAGGCCATCCTAAATTATCCAGTACAGTCATGAAATGCAGAAGCCATGGAAACACTCAACACCTTGATGAAGAGCTGCTTGGTATTCATAAACCTTCATGCTTGTCAGAGAATTTTGCTGACATGTCTCAAAAGTCTGAGGAGTGAAACTGTTGTTTTGTTTGCTTCTTGAATTCCGTGGTCAAATATGCACAAAAAGGGTTTAAATCCAACTGGAGCTTCCAATATCTGCTGTGAGCTTCCCGGGCAGTCTGCTTTCTGTTCTAATTTGTTCACATTGGTTTTGATGATCTAATTTAAGATGAGGAAGAATATCTCATGAATTTTTACTGCACTGGGAAGCTGGAAGGGCAGGATACAAACCAAATTAAAATGCAACTTCACTAAGTGTTCCTTTAAACTGCTCTGCCATGGATTCCCTTCTGTCTGTGCAGCTATGTCATGGCCTATGGGTTCCTAGCAGGATCTGGGAATTCATAGAAGACACTTGCAGAGTTCTGATGAAGGATTAGGAGGCAGGGTAGACTGGTGGTCAGGTAGGGGTAACTGCTTTTGGAACCCCAGGGAGGCTGCCCACAAGGGATGATGTCCCACACCAGGAAGCTTAGATCTGTAGGGAAATCACCAGGAAAATGACATTTGTGAGTTGGGCAGATACCCTTTCTTATTTAGCTTCTGATTTTTTTTTAACAGTGACACTTGTCACTCACTTTCCTTTTTGGTTTCCATCATAAAAAGAAAATTCTGGAGAATCTGGCTGCACTAATGGAAGCCTTGCAAGCACATATCACTATCTTCAAATACCAATGCCCAACACATTCCACATCAGGGTGCTAGGGGAAGTGACATCCATGCATCCACAGGAAAAAAAGGACCAGGCTTGTGGAGGACCAGTGTCTCTCACAGCAGGTTCTTTTGTGTTCTTGTCCACAGATACTATCTTCCCTTGCCACCAATAGGTGATTTCAGCAGCTGTTTTGATGCCTCTATGAGTAGAGTCTACCTCTCTCTAAACAGTATACTTGCCATAGGATCATGCCTTGTGGCCTTTCCAAGGAGTGTGGTTGCCACCAACAATTGCATCCTACACAAACTTGTGAACAGTACATGATCCTGGCCTGATTCCACTGCCTGAGCGGGGTTCTCTGAATGTGAATTTGGAATACTATAACCTCCCTCTGTGAGTGACTATGCAGATGAAAACTACCAGCATTGGAAAAGACATCATTCCATTTTCTCCAAATATATTTCCAGGAGTGGATTTCTGGAAAAACAGTGTTTTTTTTTTTTTTTTTTAACTCCTATACTGTTTTGGTGGTGGTGGTTTTTATTTTTTGCAGTTGCTGCTGTACCAGTTTACATTTCCACTGACAGTGTACAAGGCCCTTACATCCCCACACCCACACCACCACTTAAAAAAGGATTGGGTCTTTTGGTTGTGAGCCTAGACTTTAAGGGCTGAGCCATCTCTGCAGCCCAGGATTTGGTCTTTTCATCACAACCATTCCACACAGAATGCCCTCTTCTCAGCAGGAGGCCAGGCAGTGCCCTTCCAGCATGTGGCAGGCACCATCAGAGACAACAGGACAATTCCCTTTGGTCTTCATAAAGACAAGTTAAACATACTGGCTTAAATGGGAGTGATTTCTCATCTGCAGATACAAGGAACACGTAGAGTTTCAAGTGCAAGCACAGTGGTTGATAAAAACAGTAGGAATTGAATAATAAACTTGATCATGGAGAGTGTCAGTAATATAGTCTATTGACATGGGAGTTCATCACACAGAAGTGAGAACCATTTCCATGTCTTCAGCAAGTAGTTAACAGGGCATGGCTTCACATCCCACATTTCCCCCCACCCCCATTATTGTTTTTTCCAGGTACTGTTTAACAAGTGGCTTAACAAACGAGGAAGGCAAGATGGAGATGGGCCTAAGGAATAAGAGCAAGGCGGTTAGGACTGATGACATTGTGTGCTAGGAGCTTATGTTGAATCCCAAACCTCTTTTGCAGTCCAAAGCCGTTCTAAAAATGAGCAGGTGATAACCTCCTTTGTTAGCTTAATGCAAAGAAGTATGGATTGCTGCTGTAGCTAAGGATTGGAGATGGAAGTCTGGAGAGCTGTTTCCCCACCGGCATCGTTTCTGTTCCAAAAGTGTCATTACTTCGTTAATAGTTACTTCATAAATGAATAAACAGTCATCCCTCTCATATCTAATTCTAAATACTAGCGTTATATTCTAGGTAGTGCAGAAAGTGGTATATTTGACACGTGCATTTTAAACTTAAATGATATAGTCATTTACATACAAACCACACATACAAAAACAAAATTGGTCACAGATTGGAAGTTCAGTATTGATTCAACGATAATATCTGTTGTTTTTTTTTTATTCTTCTACGTGCCTTGAGTATCAAGGATTTAGCTATGTGCAACTGCACCCAAGTGTACTATAAAGTGGTCACTGTATCAATGATTGGTCACGTTTACAGAAGCAAGACTGGACTGACTTTTCATTAAAATCATCTCCAGACATACAACAAAATGTCAACTTCTCTTAATTTGTTTTTTCAAGGATTGTTAAAATAATAATAATAATGATAATGTTAATAAAAATAAAATAAGACGATTTTTGTTGGTCCAGCAAAGGAAGCTGAGACATCATTCTCTTCAGAAGATTCAGTTTTATTAGGAGAAAGGAACTTTAAGTTATAGTTAGGTCTTAAGTTGGGAAGGAGAATATTAGGCAGAAAATGGTACAATATGTGGGAGAGACTAAATATGATGGAGCTTGTCTTAGTTAGGGTTTCTATTGCTAGAATAAAGCATCATGACCAAAAAAAGCAACTTGGGAAAGAAAGGGTTTATTTCAGCTTCTAGTCCTTGGGTCATGCTCTAACACTGAGAGAGTTCGGGACAGACTTCAGGGAGGGAACCCGGAGACAGAAATCAAAGCAGAGACCATGGAGGGGTATTGATTACTGCCTTGTTCCTCATGGCTTACTCAGTTTGTTTTCTGATACATACCAGGGCCACCTGCCCAGGGGTGGAATCTTCCACAATGGACTGGAACCTTCTGTATCAATAATTAAACAAACAAATACCCCACAGACTTGCCCTCAGAGATTTGGTAGGCCCTTTTTCTTATTCGAGGTTCTTGCTTCTTAAAGGGCTCTAGCTGTGTCAAGTCAACAAAAGCATCCAGGATCAGATCCTAAAGCAACGGTTCTCAACCTTACTTATGTTGTGGTGATGCCCCAGCCATAAAATTATTTCATTTATACTTCATAATTGCAGTTTTGCTACTGTTACTAATTATAATGTAATTTTTTGGAGATAAAGCTTTACCAAGCTGGTCTTGACTCACAGGTTGAGGACCACTGTCTTAAGGGGAAGGACAGGCTTCCCTTGAAAATACAGAGAAGTGCTTTGTTAAGAGTGAAAGCAGGGAGGCTGAGGAGAGGAAGAGAGATGAGAGGGCCAGCAGGAAAGACCAGATGAGTCTCTCTTGAGAGAATTCCTAGAGATTCTCTCAAAACAGGAAATATCAGACTTTTATGGGTTGGGGCTGGGGTGGGACATTTCACATCACATGATTAATTCAATCTAGTATTCCTGAAAGATAGCATGGAGGAACCAGTTAGCAGAAGTTAAGAACTGCCAACTTACAGCCCAGACTGCTCCTTAGCTGTCTGACCCCTAGAGATACCCATAGGGGTGGAGATGGCCTCATCTCTTCAGGCTGGTGGTTCTAGCCTTTTAAGAGTGGCCACTGTTTTAAAAGGGACAGGGCCATGTCCTGACAAACATCACATCCCATTACTATAAGGAACATAAGCCTTTTCTAGTAAACATTTTAGTCTACCTGCTATAAAACATAGAGTTAAATTGTTGAAAGGAATAGTTACTGTTTATGTAATCTGCTCAAGAATTTTGAGTTGACCCATGGGGAAGAAACCCTAAATTCTGAATCACAGTTCCAGGGCCCATTTCCAAAAACAATACTTTGAGTCATTGCAAGAGTTGTGGAAAGCTCTGAGAAGTTGTTGGGCGTCAAAAAATTGAGATGCTTCCCTTTATTGGATTTAAATGTATGTGTAAGTCAATGCTAATGAAAAGCCCAAGGAGCTAGCTACCTGCAACCCTTATGACATTTTAGTGTATCTACTCCCCAGTTTAAGTTAGGCCTCTATTTAATGGAAATTTACAGGCAGCAACTAATTCTGACTCAAGTGTGCTTTTTCAGTAGCCTTGGTAAAATGTGGGCCTGGGAAAACACAGACTGAATCTGTCGGAAGATGTGTTGTTCTTAGCTTCCCAATTTCAGTTTCTACAAACAACAACAACAACAACAGCACCACCACATCTAAGGTTAATGAGATTGCAGAAATCCAACACACCTCCATCTTGTAGGTTAAACACTTCCAGGAATGACACAGGTAATGGGGAGTTCTGAGCCACAAGGGAAGGGCTGGACACCAAAGAATGACAAGCCAGGGTTTGTGACAACCTACAGAATTGTGCAATAGTATTGGGGTATTTGGGTGACTGTGCACAGCTATGTAACAGTCAGTTCTGAAGCATTAGAATGACCACACACACCTGTGAATTCTCTGTCACCCTTCATTTTATCAACCTTCTTGCTTCCAAATGGGCCCCAATTTGATATTCATCACCCTCATGAAGTAAGCATAGCTGTTGATTATGGTTATGACTGAATTAATGGAATCTATATCTGAAGACATATTTTTGTCATATTTAACTTTATAAAGCATAGGTAGTGGTGTAATGTTCTGGTAAATTCTGTGAAGTATGAAAGAGAAAGGGAGAGAGAGAGCTAGATAAAGGGGCAGAATAGCAATCCACACCAGCTCCTTCCTCCTCTTGTGACTTGTTCTATTGCTTTTGCCTTCTTAGTGTCCGGCTTATGCCCTGATCCTGGTTATAAATGTGGGAGAAAACAGATATCAATTTACAGTACTTGCATGGAGAGTGTCTGGACTTCATGTTTTCATGAAGTGTTGTTCAGAGGCAGAATGTTAATAGGAAGAATAGAGAAATATAGTATGTCTAGCATGGTGTCTTGCCTTAGAGGGGTTTTTTGTGTGTGTGCGTGTGTGTGGGGGGAAGTGAGAGCTCTGGGGATCTTTGCTAAGGTATTCCCTTTACTAAACGAGGGCAGAAGGATCCCCGAATGCCCTTTGATGATTTTCAGGCTTGATAAGAACGTGGAATGTCTAATCTTCTTGGAAACAGCTCTGGGTTGATCCAGGCTTTTGGGGGTACTGGAACTGGCATGTTACCCTGTGCTACCCACTTCCTGGGAGCAACAGGAATTTGCAGTTTCCTTGTCAAGGATGTTAGGAGTAAAGGAGAATAAAGAACAGTTTGGAATCCCATTTGTTTAACAAATTGAATTTTGGCAAATATTGACTACATGTTTTTGTGGATCACGCACTCTTCTGAGTTTGGGACATGTGTGTAAACAAGCCTCTGAGAAGTGTAAACACCAGTGATCAAGACAATAAACCATCTCTGCGATATTATGTGTGTTATTCAGCATAGAATATGAGCTATGGAAGCAAGAGATAAACTTAAATCACGTCAAGGAGTGCCAGGGTATAGATGAAGCAGGGGCCCTGGTGATGTAGCCTGGTGGGACTGGGGTGCTCCAAAGCCAAGTAAGGATGGCAGCAGTGACTGTTCCTTCCCTGAACACAGGACCAAAGTTCTTGAACAAACAGTCACTGAGACCCAAAGCTCAGTATCTGTGTGCTGGTGCCTCATAAAAGAAGCCAGTACCACTAAGCATGGAGTAACAGCAGCCTCCAGAGCCAAGATTACCTCTGAGTGCCCAGTAAACAGTATCTGACAGTCCCTTCATCATGTTAATCCCTCCAGACTGCTTGATGGGAGACTATGGAGGGTTGGAGTGGAGAAGTTGCTAGGCAGGCTGCAATGCTAAGAATGGAAAGTAAGAGCATACATGGTGAAGGTGAGGATTGGGTGCCAGGAAAGCCAGCCTAGGCAGAGAGAATGTGCAGGTAGTATGAATGAGATGTATAGAAGGGGCTACATTCAGGCTAGAGGGCTCTGATGTGGTCCATACATGATGGTGAAAAACAGAGATCCCAGTGTTCAGATTCTAATGTTTGCTGATCTTGGATGTCTGGGGAATGGCCTCAGGCCCAGACAAGTACTTTCCCTCATCTACTGAGGTAAATTCTGAAGGAATCTAGGCCTGGGCATGTCACAAGCAGACTTCTGGGAGCTTCTCTAGAAGTGTTGGGAATGGGTGCTCATGGTAGCAGAGGCAGTAGCATTTTGTTGTTGTTGTTGCTTTTCCGAGACAGGGTTTCTCTGTGGCTTTGGAGGCTGTCCTGGAACTAGCTCTTGTAGACCAGGCTGGTCTTGAACTCACAGAGATCCACCTGCCTCTGCCTCCCGAGTGCTGGGATTAAAGGTGTGCGCCACCAACGCCCGGCGGCAGTAGCATTTTCTAATTCTACACTGTTATTGAATGTGCAGGAAGGAAGAAACAGGTGGAGGGATGGAGGACAGGAAGGGATGGATGGACAGAGGAAAGAAAAGGGAGATGGGAGAGCAGGAAAGGAGGAGAGAGGGAGGAAGAAATGGAAGGAATGAAGGGAAGGAAGAAAGAAGAGAGGGAGGGAAGGAAAGTAAAGAAGGAGAGGGAGGAAGGCAGGAAAGAAGGAAGTAATAGATGGAGGAAGGAAAGGTGGAAGTGTGGAGGGGAGGAAAGAGAGAGTAGAAAGAAGGGAAAAGGGAAGGTGTTGAGGTGAAAGACCCCCACCCCCGGGCTGTAGCCTTTCTACTCTGGTCGGCAGCTGGCGGGGCGCGCGAATACATCCTTCCCTCCTTAGCACTTCCCTCCTTAGCACTTCCCTCCTTAGCACCCTCCCCGACCTTTTGATCTCTGCAGCTGCTGGCTCTCACTCCCCGCCCCACGCAAGGCCAACTCCCGCCGGATCGCTCGGTCCCAAGGCCAGCCATCTGGACCGGCAGGAGATAAGGCCATTTCGCCTGGCTATTAAACCTTGAGAAAATGCTGATTTGATGCTTTTCGCTTCTGTACTATGCCTGTTTTCCCTTATAAAAGGACCCTCCTTCCGGGGCTCGGGGCTTGGCAAAACAGAAGCTAAGCCCCGGATATCCGTGTTATTAATAAATCCTCTTGTTCTTACATCCAAAGTTCGTGGTTTCGCTGATTCCTGGGTGTGGGTCTTCTTCCACGAAAGAACCTCTCCGGGGGTCTTTCATTTGGGGGCTCGTCCGGGATCGAGACCCCCGCCCAGGGACCACCGACCCACATTTGGGAGGTAAGTGTTATGTGAATCCACTGTCTTGTCTCGTCTGGTCCTGTCTTTCTGTCTGAAACCATTTCATGAACTGCGCGCCTGCGTTGGTAGTACACAGCTGCGTACATTTGTATTTGACAGGTTCGGACTCCCGACCCTGGCTCCAAGAGACGTCCTGGTAGCGATTGAAGCATTAGTGGGCTCACCTTTGTACTTTTGTTTTTGAGCTGAGATCTATGACTGGACAGCTTCCCAACCTCTTTGGAGAGGGTCCTCGGCTTGAAGGATTTGCAATCCTTACCGGGGACGAAGAAGGCTGGCCCCCTTCTTCAACGCCTTCTCAAATCTTACTATCGACTCTGTGTCGAAACCGCGCAGCGAAAGCCTGTTCTGTTTTGCTTAGTCTTTGTATCATAACCATTATCTGTGTTCTACTAAGTCTAGAAACTATGGGACAAACTATCACCACTCCCTTGTCCCTAACACTCTCACACTGGAGAGATGTGCAGGATTATGCTCATAACCAATCTGTTGATGTGCGTAAACGCAAATGGATTACTCTTTGTTCCTCAGAATGGCCAGCCTTTGACGTTGGCTGGCCGCGAGATGGTACCTTTAACCTCCAAACTATATTTCAGGTGAAAGAGAAGACTATGGATCCTGGACCACAGGGGCATCCCGACCAGGTGGCATACATAGTCACTTGGGAGGCCTTGGTTCAGGACCCCCCCCCTGGATACGTCCTTTCCTACACCCCAAGGGCTCCCCCTCCCTTCCTCCCTCTAACCGCTCCAACCGGCCCATTCCCTCAACCCCAACCCTTTCCAATCCCCAGCTCCCTCCCCACTCCAGCCTTTACCCTACAGCGGTAAAGGACGCTAAAGCTGAAGAGAAGAAGACGCCTGAGGTGCTTCCCCCGGGAGAAAACCTGTTGGCTGACCTATTGACTGAAGAACCCCCGCCATACCCGGCGCTGCCGCCCCCGCCAGAGGCAGAAGCGGCCCCCGCCGTCTCGGCAGAGACGGCTTCAGCTCCCCCACCTGACCCTTCCCCAATGGCTCACCGACTAAGAGGTCGCAGGGAGCAGCCCGCTCCAGATTCAACCGCTTTGCCCCTCCGAACTGGACCGAATGGCCAACCTCAATATTGGCCATTCTCAGCATCGGACCTCTATAACTGGAAAAATAATAATCCTTCCTTCTCTGCAGACCCTGTGAGGCTGACATCTCTCATAGAGTCGTTACTCACAACTCACCAACCTACCTGGGATGATTGTGAGCAGATTTTACAGGTTCTTTTAACCTCGGAGGAGAAACAGCGTGTTCTACTAGAGGCACGAAAGAATGTCCCAGGAGCCAACGGGCAGCCCACCCAGCTGCCCAATGAAATCGATGCGGCTTGCCCTCTTGAAAGACCTGAATGGGATTTTACTACTGAAGCAGGTAGGACCCATCTGCGTCTCTATCGCCAGTTGCTGGTCGCGGGTCTCCGGGGGGCAGGACGCCGACCTACCAATTTGGCCCAGGTAAAGCAGGTAATACAGGGGGCGGAGGAATCGCCCGCCACTTTTCTAGAGAGACTAAAAGGAGCATATAGAATGTATACTCCCTATGATCCAGAAGATCCAGGGCAGGCCACCAGCGTTTCTATGTCCTTTATTTGGCAGTCAGCCCCGGACATAAGAAACAAGCTCCAAAGGCTAGAAAATTTACAAGGATATACGCTCCAAGACTTGTTAAAGGAAGCAGAACGTATTTTTAATAAGAGAGAGACACAGACAGAAAGAGAAGAACGTTGGAGAAAGGAAGCCCAGGAGAGAGAGGAAAGACTGAGAAAAGAAGCAGAAGAGAAAGAGGCTACAAGAGACCGTAAGCGGAATAGAGAGATGAGCAGGCTATTGGCCACAGTAGTGACAGGTCAGAGACAGAATAGGCAGAGGGATGGCAGAAGGGGGCCCCACCTGGACAGGGATCAATGCGCTTACTGCAAAGAAAAAGGACATTGGGCAAAAGAATGCCCTAAGAACCCCCGGGCCAAGCCTCCACGGCCAAGAACCTCTGACCTTCTAAACCTAGAAGATTAGAGAAGTCAGGGCCAGGAGCCCCCCCCTGAGCCCAGGATAACACTGCAAGTCGGGGGGCATCCGGTCACCTTCCTAGTAGATACAGGGGCACAACATTCTGTTCTGAATCGGTCACCCGGACCCCTGAGTCACCGGACTGCATGGGTACAGGGAGCTACAGGCGGAAAGCAGTACCATTGGACTACAAATCGGCAGCTCCAGCTCGCGACTGGTAAGGTTATGCATTCTTTCCTCCATGTGCCAGATTGCCCCTACCCCTTACTAGGACGGGACCTATTGACCAAATTAAGAGCTCAAATACACTTTGAGAGGTCAGAAGTCAAAGTCACAGGGCCAGAGGGAATTCCCCTTACCATCTTGACAATGTCCATAGAAGATGAATACAGACTCCATGAAAAGAGGACTAATTCGAACAATCAGGAAACCCTTGATCACTGGCTTGCGGAATTTCCCCAAGCCTGGGCTGAAACAGGAGGAATGGGCCTTGCCATCAACCAGGCCCCAATTATAGTAACCTTAAAAGCTGCCATCCTTCCTGCATCCGTCAGACAGTATCCAATGCCTAAAGAAGCCCGCGAAGGAATTCGGCCACATATTAAAAGGTTACTTGAACAAGGGATTCTGGTGCCCTGTAAATCTCCTTAGAATACACCTTTGTTGCCCGTCAGGAAGCCAGGAACCAATGACTATAGGCCAGTACAGGATCTGAGGGAGGTCAATAAAAGGATAGAGGACATACACCCTACTGTCCCCAACCCTTATAATTTGCTGAGCGGATTGCCACCCAACTATACCTGGTATACAGTCTTAGATCTTAAAGATGCCTTCTTCTGCCTCCGCCTGCATCCCACCAGCCAACCTATATTTGCCTTTGAATGGCAGGATGCCGACCTTGGAATCTCTGGGCAGCTAACTTGGACTAGGTTACCTCAAGGGTTTAAGAACAGCCCCACCCTTTTTGATGAAGCTTTACATCAGGATCTGGCAGGATTCCGGGTCCGGTACCCCGCGCTAATCCTCTTACAGTATGTAGATGACATCCTCCTGGCAGCCAAAACCAAGGAAGAATGCAAGGAAGGCACTCGAGCCCTCCTCCAGACTCTTGAGAGCCTAGGATACCGGGCATCCGCCAAGAAGGCCCAGATATGTCAGAAACAGGTGACCTATTTAGGATACAAGATAAAGGATGGACGGCGATGGCTAACGGAAGCCCGTATGCGAGCCATCTTAGACATTCCCACCCCACAAAATCCCCGCCAACTGAGAGAGTTCTTGGGAACGGCAGGCTTCTGCCGCCTATGGATCCCCGGGTTTGCCGAAATGGCGGCTCCCCTCTACCCCCTCACTCGGCCAGGGGTTGCTTTTAAATGGGAAGAGCCCCAAAAGAAAGCCTTCACCAACATCAAAAAGGCTCTCCTTGAATCACCAGCCCTGGGTCTACCGGACTTAGCTAAGCCATTTGAACTCTTTATAGATAAGAAAGGAGGCTATGCCAAGGGAGTCCTCACCCAAAAACTGGGGCCTTGGAGAAGGCCCACTGCATACCTCTCCAAGAAATTGGATCCTGTAGCATCGGGATGGCCACCCTGTCTCCGAATGATTGCCGCCATAGCCCTGCTAGTAAAAGATTCTTACAAGCTAACCTTGGGGCAGCCTTTGACCATACATGCCCCTCATGCGGTTGAGGCAGTCATCAGACAGCCTCCAGACAGATGGCTCACTAATGCCCGAATGACTCATTACCAGACTATGCTGTTGGACAAAGACCGGGTCCACTTTGGGCCTCTGGTGACTCTGAATCCAGCCACCTTGCTCCCTCTCCCAGGGGAGCCAGAGGCTCATAATTGCTTACAGGTACTGGCTGAGGCCCATGGGGCGAGACCCGACCTGACTGACCAGCCTCTACCCAGCCCGGACCACATCTGGTTCACGGATGGAAGCAGCTTTTTGCATCAAGGAAAACGAAGGGCGGGCGCAGCAGTCACCACAGAGAATCAGGTTGTCTGGGCTCAGGCACTCCCTCCCGGAACCTCTGCGCAGAGGGCAGAGCTCATTGCCCTCACGCAGGCTCTAAAATTGGCAGAAGGTAAGAGGCTCACCGTGTACACAGACAGTCGTTATGCCTTTGCCACTGCCCATATACATGGAGAAATTTACAGACGGAGGGGGCTGCTTACCTCCGAAGGGAAAGACATTAAGAATAAGGAGGAAATCCTCGCTCTCCTAAGAGCTCTTCATCTGCCCTCCGCCTTAAGTATCATACATTGCCCCGGACATCAAAAAGGGGATTCTCTTGAAGCCAGGGGCAATCGGAGGGCAGACTTGGCTGCCCGAGAGGCGGCCCTGACCACAGACACCACTAGCCTCCTGGCTCTGGAGCCCACCAACGACCGTCCCTCCCCCTCATGGGACTATGAACAAAGAGACATCCAAACCCTAGAGAAATTGGGAGCCACAAAGGAACCAAACGGGGATTGGACTTATGAAGGAAAGACTGTCATCCCCTACCGGGTAACCAAGTACCTAGTGACATTTTTACATAAGATGACACATCTGAGCTCCAAGAAGATGCGGGAGCTCCTCGAACGAGAAGAGGAATTCAATTTCCTTTTGGGGAAGAATGACATTTTAAAACAGGTAACTGAACAATGTGATGCGTGCGCCCGAGTCAACGCATCCAGACTGAAGCTTCCTCCTGGGAACCGGGTCAGAGGCTACCGGCCCGGAACACATTGGGAGATAGATTTCACTGAGATTAAACCAGGTAAATATGGATACAAGTATCTATTAGTTTTTGTAGACACCTTTTCAGGATGGGTTGAAGCCTTTCCTACTAAACATGAAACAGCCAAGATCGTTACTAAGAAATTGCTTGAAGAAATCTTTCCACGTTATGGGATGCCTCAGGTACTGGGAACAGATAATGGGCCCGCCTTCACCTCCCAGATAAGTCAGTCAGTGGCCACCTTGTTGGGGATTGATTAGAAATTACATTGTGCTTACAGACCCCAAAGTTCAGGACAGGTAAAAAGGATAAATAGAACAATCAAGGAGACTTTAACAAAATTGTCGCTTGCAACTGGCAGTAGAGACTGGGTCCTCCTACTCCCCCTAGCCCTCTATCGTGCTCGCAACACCCCTGGGCCACATGGGCTCACACCTTTTGAAATCCTGCATGGAGTACCTACTCCTATCATTAACTTTCTTGATCAAGATGTCTCAGATTTTGCTAACTCCCCTTCTCTCCAAGCTCATTTACAGGCACTACAATTAGTACAACGGGAGATTTGGAAACCCCTTGCTCAAGCTTATAAAGACCAGAGGGACCATCCCACCATCCCCCATTCCTACCAGATCGGGGACACCGTTTGGGTCCGGCGTCACCAGGCCAAGAACCTTGAACCCCACTGGAAGGGACCCTACATCGTTTTGCTTACCACTCCCACCGCACTCAAAGTAGACGGCATTGCCGCTTGGATACATGCTTCACATGTAAAGCCAGCCCGACCCACCGATTCAGCCACTACATCAGAATGGACCGCACACTGCACTCAAAATCCTTTAAAGATAAGACTCTCTCGTACACCCTCCTGTTGATTGGTTGTCTGTTTACCCCCCATGTAGCAACTAACCCCCACAGGGTTTATAATATCACCTAGAAAATAGCCAATCTAGGGACCGGGGAAATAGCCAACCTCAGCACTTATATAGGGACTCTACATGATGGGTTCCCTCCTCTCTATGTCGACCTATGTGACTTAGTAGGGTCTGATTGGGATCCCTCTGACCAGGAACCATTCCCAGGGTACGGATGCCACCACCCTGGGGGAAGGATAGGGACAAGAAGCAAGGATTTTTATGTTTGTCCTGGCCATAGACCAACTCATGACTGCGGGGGGCCACAGGAAGGGTACTGTGCAAGCTGGGGATGTGAAACCACAGGGGAGGCTTACTGGAAACCCTCTTCCTCTTGGGATTTCATCACTCTCAAACGGAGGGAGATCCCAGGGTACACAGGGAAAGGACCATGGAGATGTGGGCAAAGAGCCTGCGGACCCTGTTATGATAGTGCCGGAGGGGGAGGTTTTCAAGGCGCCACCCCCGGAGGAAAATGCAACCCTCTCATCCTAAGGTTCACAGATGCTGGAAAAAGGACTACTTGAGATAGTCCTAAAGTCTGGGGACTCCGACTGCACCGAGCAGGGAAAGATCCGGTGACCTTATTCTCCCTGTACAGACAAATTACTCCCCTAAGCCAACAATCAGTCGGGCCAAACATAGTAATAGCGGACCAGAGGGCCCCAACCCAATTCCAAGTCCCTGAACCCCCTACCGTTCCTAAAGCTATCACTCCTACCCCAGATGCTGTCATCTTCTCCCCCACCCCAGACGCCCTAAACATCGAGTTAACCAGAGACCCTCCAGGTACCAGAGATAGATTATTACAATTAATCCAAGGAGTTTACCAAGCCTTAAATTTTTCAGACCCCAACAAGACTCAGGAATGCTGGTTATGCCTAGTTTCCCGGCCCCCATATTATGAAGGCGTGGCAATACTGGGCAACTACTCCAACCAGACCTCAGCACCTACCAGTTGTGGAGCTGCTATGCAGCACAAGCTCACAATATCTGAGGTCTCAGGAAAGGGGCTATGCATAGGCAGGATCCCTCCCTCACATCAAGAATTATGTAACCAAGTAGAGCCATTATCTCAGGACAGCCGATACCTTGTTGCCCCTTATGGAACTTATTGGGCTTGCAGTACTGGGTTGACTCCCTGTGTCTCTACCACTGTTCTCAACACCACCATTGATTTTTATATATTGATAGAACTTTGGCCCAAAGTCACATACCACCAACCTAAATATGTTTACAGCGTACTAGAGAAATCAACCCGCTATAAGAGGGAGCCAATATCCCTTACCGTGGCCCTATTATTAGGAGGAATAACAGTGGGGGGCATAGCAGCCGGCATAGGGACCGGAACCGTTGCCCTACAGGGAATTAATCATTTTAAGCTTCTACAACAAGCCATGCACACGGACATCCAGGTCCTGGAAGAGTCAGTCAGTGCACTCGAGAAATCCTTAACATCACTCTCTGAGGTGGTCCTACAGAACAGACGAAGATTAGATTTATTATTTTTACAAGAAGGGGGGCTATGTGCTGCCCTCAAGGAAGAATGCTGCTTTTATGCAGATCATACAGAAATAGTAAGGGACAGTATGGCCAAACTTAGGGAAAGGCTAAAACAGAGGCAACAGCTATTTGAGTCTCAACAAGGATGGTTCGAAGGATGGTTCACTAAGTCCCCCTGGATCACTACTCTGGTATCTACTCTCATGAGACCTCTGATTATTCTATTATTAATCCTTATACTTGGTCCCTGCATTCTGAACAAGATAACTCAATTCATTAGAGAACGATTATCTGCCATACAAACCTTAGTTTTAACTCAACAATACCACCAGCTAAAGCAGATAGATCCAGAATATCCAGAGACCTCTGAATGAAAGATTCCATTCAGTAACAAGAGAAATGGGGGATGAAAGACCCCCACCCCCGGGCTGTAGCCTTTCTACTCTGGTCGGCAGCTGGCGGGGCGCGCGAATACATCCTTCCCTCCTTAGCACTTCCCTCCTTAGCACTTCCCTCCTTAGCACCCTCCCCGACCTTTTGATCTCTGCAGCTGCTGGCTCTCACTCCCCGCCCCACGCAAGGCCAACTCCCGCCGGATCGCTCGGTCCCAAGGCCAGCCATCTGGACCGGCAGGAGATAAGGCCATTTCGCCTGGCTATTAAACCTTGAGAAAATGCTGATTTGATGCTTTTCGCTTCTGTACTATGCCTGTTTTCCCTTATAAAAGGACCCTCCTTCCGGGGCTCGGGGCTTGGCAAAACAGAAGCTAAGCCCCGGATATCCGTGTTATTAATAAATCCTCTTGTTCTTACATCCAAAGTTCGTGGTTTCGCTGATTCCTGGGTGTGGGTCTTCTTCCACGAAAGAACCTCTCCGGGGGTCTTTCAGAGGGAATCTGGAAAATGGGAACATGGCTGTGAGGTAACTGACAGAATCCCCCAGAATCTTTGTCTTTTCTTTATTTACATTTTCATACCATTTTCCATAATTTGTAATAGAACCCACTGATTAGAAAGATCATGTAGAACATGGGGAGTAATTCTATTCTCTTTCAGGGATTTAGTTCCAGGAATATTACATGATCCTTGTTTGTTTGGTCAAAATTTCTGAGTATTTGTTTTCTCCTTAAAATGGGGTGACACACTCAAGTTTGCAGCAGCATTACTTACAATAGCCAAGTGACAGAAATGGCCTAACTTTACATCAGCGGATGATTGGAGAAGATAGTATAGAATACAGAGGCTACAGTAGAATATGCTCATCCAAGAAAAGAGAGGAATCCTGGGCCTGTAATACAACATGGATGAACCCTGAAGGCATTTGTTGAACATGACAATGATGATGGTGGCTAATGTTGCACAGCGATGTGGACGTACTTAGTAACACCCAACTGCCTATGTAGAAATGCCTCACAGGGTTGATTTTGGGTGTTTTAAACAACAAATTTAAAAATGAGAAGAATTATTTTGCATCAGTTGATTAAGCAGAAAGATGATTGATTTGAATTGTGGCAGTGGCCCCAGTTGTATATTGAGCAGACCTAAGTCAGCAGCATAAGTTTCAGATGCCTCGGGTGCTTTGCAACTTGAAACAAAATCAGGGCAGAAAACTATTCATAAGGTAACAAAGAACAATTTAAATTATTTATATTATATAGCAGATTTCTCAGGTCAAATGGACATGAAATACTTTCTTGACTACTGAAAGGAAGCAAAATTCTCTTAGTACTACTAACGCTGCTTCTTGACTTTATGGTCCATTTAACAGCATAACCTGTGCTGACCTGGAACTTTAACATGTGTTTATGGCTTCTGTACCTCTTAAGAAAATATGTCTGAGTTCTGAAGTGATGCGCAAATGCATGTCAGAACCCACTCAGACTTGAGATTGTGTGAATCATGATCCTCTTAGCTTCTTTCAAAATAGTTATGTGTTTACATAAACCCAGATTTGCAGCTGTTGAAAGTAGGCTCTTGAAATTTGGTATGATATGAATACTCACATTCCTTAGGAATAGCTCCATCCTCAAGTATTTCTAATTTGGAAATAGTCTAAATGTTATTGTTATTGGTGTATATTTAAATAATAAAATATTTTATACACTAAACACCTTTAATTTATATAGGGGAAATTAATTTCACATATATGGAGGATTGGTATAATTTTTTATAGAGGAAATGACTAATGATAATTTCTTCTGGGATCTTTGAGTTTCACTTCAGTGCTTCAACTTTGAGTTCATGTGTGAACTTGGAAAGGATTCTGTTAAGGGTCCTTGTATTTTCACATTAGTCAAATGACATTGTTTCATATTCCTGGGAGAGTCATACTTTTTTTCTTTTGATGCCTAAATAGCACTCTGGATTTGTTTTGATTAGTGTGTTTAGCCTACCCTTTCCTTTCCCAGTCTACTTGAACCTACATGAAAACATAGTTGAATTTTAGTTCATGTTTCTGTCTTCCAATCTCTCTTTGTAATAAATCAGTAAGTTAGCTCTTTCTCACTTAATGTAATGCTGGTCATGATGACATCATTAGGATAAAACCTGCCATTTGTCTGTTTTCAAGTTACTTAACACGCCATGTGTAGGGAGAAATCCTGATTAGAGGTTCCTGTGACCAGGCCCTCATCGGTACCTCTAATCAGGGTTTCTCCCTACAGCCATGCTTCATTTTTCTTCCTTAATCCTCTTATAACTTAGTGTTTTGTTAATTCATATGTTGTTTACTTATTTATACACTCATCCTGTTAATCTTTGATTAAATGTGCATCCATATAAAATGTGTTTATACATTTTCATAACAAACATCCCAAGCTCAGTCTTCTCCTTCTAAAACACATTTCCCTCCACATTGAGAAACTAAACAGGTATGTCAGGGCCAAGGAATTATGCTCAAAGCTTGGCCCTTAGTGGACAGAATCACAGAATTGCATCTTTTTACAAGGTAATGTAATTTTATGAATAAAAACCAAATTAAGCATTCTATTCTGCGTAAGGATAGATTCTGTTGGGGGATAGTCAACCACATTTTGAACCCCGAGTTTGCATTTGTGCTAATTAAATAAAATTATCCTTGGGTCAGGAGGCTGAGTTAGCAACTAGTTGACAGGAAGTGATCAGAGAGCATCAGAGAGCTCCTGGGAGAGGTAGAGAGAGACACAGGAAGTAGTACTGTGGGATTTAGAGTGTCACAGTGTTTTCTGGTTTGGCCAACTGGAAGCTTAGAGCTTCTGTGGACCCCAGCAAGGAGAAGGGGTAGCTAGTTGCTACTCAGCCTCTCTGAGCTAGCAGGTTTTCAAGTCAGCCTTTGAATCTCAAATCTTATTCTTAATTAGAATGATAACAATTTAGTTAAAGCTACCTTTAGCAGTAGCCACAGAGCAGGTCCTGCAGGAGCAGAAATCTCACCAGGCTGTGGCCTGAGTGGTCAGGCAGCTGCTAGTGAAGCAGGCTGGTAAATGTGAGAGTTGCAATTGATGTCTGATTAAGGAGTGATTAACGCACAGACAATGTGCCTAAGTTAAAACAATATTCTTTTCTTTCTGTTGTTACTCTACTAACTTACATGGAAATTCTGCCTTCTTTGAATTTGAAGATGGAGCTCACATCAGCTTCTGCGCTTCTACCCCACTTGATCTCAGTGGGAATGAGAGACCTGTCTTGCCATTAAGATCGAAAAATTGCTGGCAGAGTGTGAACACCCATGTGTACACACTTTTGAATCTCTGTTTTTGCCTCGGTAACCACATGCTGCAGTTCTCACCTCTACACCCCAAGGTCTGTAGAGGAGAGCAGTTCATTCTTGTGAAGAAATGGGACTGATGCCATTTGATATTAACATCTAAAAATGATTCCCCAATACAAAGAAAATGTAACAAAGCAGAAAGTGAAGTAAGAGGACTGTGACTGCTCACTCCAGAGTCCACTGGGGATGCGGGGTGATGAGAGGATGTGTGATGATGGAAGGATGTGGAGTGGGATGATGGGAGAATGCTGAGTGATGTAAGGATGCTGGGTGAGGTGATGGGAGGGTGCTGCAATTTCCTATGTACACATTTTCCTGGCTCTGCTTGGTATTTGTGTTTGTTAAGCTCTGGTGATAATGACCATATAAGTAAGGAAAATGGGTTATTATAGAAAACACTTGCCCGGGGCTGCTTGGCTCTCTGGAGGAATGTCCTTGTCTACATTTCATTTTATTCACAGAGACCACGACAAAGCTGAGAAACACTAGTGTGACCCCAGAGAACACAGATCAGTGAGTTGCTGTAAATTAATATGGCTACTCCGAGAACTTTGAACCTTTGTAATGAAGTTTGCCTCTACATGAACCATATAAAACATGACCCTTTTTACTCCTTTCTCCCCTTGTGGAAGAGAGCTCCCTCCCCTCTGTCCCTGAAGAAACATAAATCTTTTGAGACATGGATGAATTCATATGACTGTTTTCCTCTAAGACAACAGTGATTTTTCTCTATAAGCGGCATTGCCCTCATGCAAGGTGAACACCTTGGGATAGAATATTGTCCTAAGTATTCCATTTTACTATAATTGGATTGCTACATGACAGAAGTAAAGGATGTTGAAAGACATACCCAAAGTAAACATGACTCTGACTGCTTACAGGCATCTCCCATAGTAATGAGTCTGTTTCCCCATGTTTGGAATAAATTGGGTATTTTCTAACTTAAGGCATACCTAGATATATAAGGATTTTAAATTTGGATTTTTAGATTTCATTTTTATTTTCATTATGTGTGTGTATCTCTGTGTGGGGGTGTGTTCATGTGACTTCAGGGGCTTGTGGAGGACAGAGGAGTCATAGGCCTCTGGAGCTGGAGCTGCAGGCCATTAAGAGCCACCTGACATGAATGCCAGGAAACTTGGGTCATCTGCAAGATCAGTATAAATTGTTAACTACTGAGCTGTCTGTCCAGCACCCAAGGATCATATAATAGCCCATGTAATGATTCTTTATCATGCATCATTCCTTAATAATTGCATAAATAGAAAGACATAAATACATACATGCATACATATGCATCTTTATTCTCAGCATGTATCAGGATTGTCTATAAAAAACATTTTGTACTTATTTAGAGTATCAAGTTTTTAATTATAGTAGTAACATTAAACATATATTTGGGACAATATTATGCCTTATAAACTGTGTAATATATTAACATATATTGTATAATGCCATGTGTTTATGTATACATGTACACATGTGTATGAATATATGTATAAATAAAATGTTGGCAACCTCATAAAATGGCAGAGTTTCTGCACAGCAAAGGAAGCAGTTAAAGAAAGAATGGGAGAAAAATCTTTGCAAAGTATATGTCTGATAGAAAACAATACTTAGAATGCAGAAGCAACTGGGATAACTACCAGCAAGAAATCAAGCAGTCAGCTAGTTAAAAAGTGAACAGAGAGTTCCTAAAATAACTACAAGTGGCCAGTAAAGATATAAAGTTTCCAAGCCATCTGGGAAATGCAGATTAAAACTGCTTTGAGATTCCAACTCACACCAGTTGGAATAGATATCATGAGAACAAACTACAACAAATGCTGGCGAAGATGTGGGGAAAGACTTATCTTTCATTCACTGATAGTGGGGGGGCTAACCAGGGCAACCACTGTGAAAATCACTGTGGAGGTTTCTCAAAAAAGCAAACAAGCAGCAACAAAACCAAAAACTAAACAAAAAACCCAAGTAGAATTACCATATGAACCAGCTCTATCTCTCCTGGGTACAGACCCAAAGGAGTCGATAATCTATACAGGCTACTTGTTCATCCATGTTCATTGCTGCTCTATTCACAATAACCAGGAGTGATGACATGTCCACCACATGCTGGGTAACTGAGCTTTTTGGCACATTTCCTTAGAGAGAGAGAGAGAGAGAGAGAGAGAGAGAGAGAGAGAGAGAGAGAGAAGCTTTCCAGATCATGCCAGAGTGAGCAGGAGGTTCCAGATGAACAGTTAGTGCCACAGTTCCTTTCCAACTCAACCCCAATATCCACAGCTCCTCCCCAACTCTGAGACCACAGCTCCTCCCCAACCCTGAGACCACAGCTCCTTCCCAGCTCTATGTAATGACACAGTGGGAAAGTGAGGGTCTACAAACCAAGAATAGTATCCTTCACTAGACATCGATGGCATCTGTACCTTGGCTTTGGATTACCAGCCTCCAAAACTGTGAAAAACACTACACTCTGTCATCTAAGGCAACAGGCCTCAGTGTGATGTGATAGAAGCCCTCATGGAATGCAACAAGCTAGTAAAACACAGCCTACAGAAGGAGGAACTGCCCCAGTAGAGAGCCCCATGGACATAAGGGACAGATGACCAAAAGTGCTGAACATTGTCTTGTCATGTCACCTGGAGGTTAATTTGGGAAACAAAGTGACAGAAAAAAAATTGTTTTTTGCTAATTTATTGTTATTTATATATTTTTTATTTTGGCTCTTGGAGATAGGGCTTCACTCTGTAGCCCCTCACTAGGCTGGAACTCACACCAACCCCCCTTCTTCTGTGTCCTGAATGCTGGGATTATAGGGATAGATGCTGCTGTTTGACCTGGATCATCACATGCTGTGCATACATTCATCCACAACATTTCCTGGTGGAGCAAGTGAAAACCTGTGCTTGGAACTTGGAATGAACAGATAAAAAAACAAACAAACAAAACAAAAACATCTACTGCAGGTATCACTCCTCCCTGTTTGTGATCATCTCATATTTCATATGGAAATCGTTGGATGTCATAATAATTTATAAGTAGGCATGGAGACAGTGTACACTAGACACATTAATGTGAAAATATTTATTTTCCACCCACCCACTAGATTGTGCCCTGTTAACAAAATATTTAACCTTACAGCCATGAAATTTTAAATATTAACTAAGCATTTTCCTGTCAACAAGTCTGTGTCTTAGTGTTTTGAAACTGTTGGATTTGACCTTAAAGTGTCAGCAACTTTCTCCTTTAGCTAAACGGTTCACACAAAGCTATGTTCATGGAGCTAAGGGCATGGATACCCAGTCAAGCAGAGATGCTGGGTCTCCATGCTCAAAGCAAAACCTCCAATAGCTCTTCACTCTCCAGTTAGTGCCTTTCATGCCATTGAAACACCCTGCTGCTCTGATAACTTTGGAGGATGCTGGGCAAATTCTTGCTCAGTTTTTATGGATGGAAACACTGCCATACATGGCTTATTTTAGAAGCATTTGCTATTCATTCGGTAATCTGGAATCCAAATCTGTTCTCATTTCTGCTCTCATCAAAGCCATTCACACCCACCGCATTTCCCTTAAAGTGCTTTTCCTCCTCTATTCTTCATAGAGTCCAACTACCACCAGCTCGAACTCTCTCCTTCCCCTTTCCTACCCTATCCCAGTTTTCTCTTTTTCCTCCTTTTAATCACAAACTTCCGTACAGAGGTCCATCACATGGCTGCATTGTCTCTGTAGTTACAGTCTAGTCCTGTGCTGTCTCCTTGTACACAACTGCAAAGCAGAGACAGCCCTATTTGACTTTGCACTAACAACTCAGGAATTTCAGGAGGAGATCATATAGTGTGTGGACAGATGATCTTGGTATCTGGTGATGTTTTTCTATCAAAGAAAGAAATCACTATAATTATCTACTCCAAAATATAAAATATCACTTCCATGGAAACAGAGGTTTGCAGGCAGAAATCAAGTCTATAATATCATCAAGCCACATGCCAAGCCTTATACCAAAACCATCCTTGATTGTGGATAATCCACACACTGGACAGATTCTTTGTCTTAGTCAGTACTGTGTGCATTACTTTTTTTCCAGGCTATAATATAAACTCCTCCATCCTATTTCATTCTCCTTCACCCCTGTGTCTATGAAAGACGAGGTACCTGAGGAGTTATATCACACTTAGCCCAGGCATAGCCTCACAGTGCTAATGACATAGACCCTATCAACTGTATGAAGCTGGGGGTAAGACTATCTCTATGACTCTCAGCAATTGCTTCCAGATGGGTGTGTTCTCCCCATTGTCCATCCATTCTTGAGCTCTTGGTCAACTCTCAGTTAGATGAAATGTTCATTTTCCATGTTTTATTAAGTCGTTCAGAGGAAGTAGTAAGCATGTAAGGGCATTTTCTCTGTCTTTTTCCCCTCTTTGACAAACAGAGTTAAGCCTGAGGAAGCCAGTGACAGTCATGAATATTAGAGAAAACTTTCTCTTTAACTCAGTACACCTCAGAATTGATGGCCCTTAAATTGTTGCTCTTTGATGAAGAGATGGATTCGTTTTGTCTTGATGCTGACTAGCTTTCCAAATTACCTTTTATCAAAGCTCATATTGACATTAATGGCTCATTCTCCAGGCACATATTAATGGGCCCCTTCTGGAGTTTCATGAATCCAATCATCAATTTAAATGACAACAGAAAAGCATGCAAACACCAAATGCTCCTGCATGCAGTTGACTTACAATGCTAATTTTCATACTTTTAATATATATGCCAAGACTTTGGCTTTAAAGAAGACTAAGTAGAAATACTTTTCTCTATTCTTGCCTTAAAGTTAAATACACAGATGTTACACAACAAGTGAACTCTGAAAGGAAGAGAAAAAATCCTAGCTAGGGGATGTAGGACCAAAGACAGCATGGTACTGAGCCTGTGGTTTCTTCCTCCATCAGAGTCTGCTCTGCAATGGAAATCAACAGTGAAAGCAATCAAAGACCCCAACCAAGGATGTTCTCTATAGCCTCAAGGCAGTGAAGGAAACCTAGCAAGACACCCCAGCCAAAGACAGCACCAAGAGGCAACATTTCCACTCACCAATACCAACAAGGCCAAAGGCAGGGTCCCAAATATCTACACTCTCAAGGTCTAAAAATGTATATTGAGGTCTGTTATTCACTGAGCATCATTATAATACTGAAGCATCTAGAGAAAATGGCCTTGGGTGACTAAGTAAGGGCCCCATTGCTGCAGGAATCATGATGACTCACTACACACCAGGGAGAGAGGGCCCTGAGAAGGCAGACTTCTGTGCCCATTGACTAAACTGGGTTCCCTCACATTCAGAAAGCCCAAGGTTCTGTCATACAACACAGAAATGAGCAGCTTCAGTAGGACATTCTTGTTCATGCATGGGAGAGAAATGGAAAGGATAAATTTCAGCAGAAAGATGGCAGATGTTAGCATTTTCTGGATATCAAAATGCCCCACTAGGCAACAACAAACACATTGAAACAAATGAGAGTCAAGCTTAGAGCTGCAATTTCCACTATTTAAAAAAATTCAATAGATGTGTTTAAGAAGAGAATGGATGGAGGGGTGAAACAAAGCAGTAGTGAGAATGACAATGGTAAACACCAGAGACTGGAGGACCTTCAGACTCTAGAGAACTGTCTGCATCCAGTGTTTATGTTTTTCTGAAAGTGCAGAGTTTACCAGGTTGTGCCTCTGAGCCATGTGCCTGCTTTGTTTTATACCTTGCCATGGTAATATGATTCTGATGGAGGTTGCAGGGTACTTAACATGAAAGAGCATGTTTTGCTTGTTTGTTTTGTTTTCTAAGCAGAGGTGGAAAACAGGCATTGTAGGAGTGAGTTCCTGGGTCTCTTCATATAAACTAAAAGCATAGCTGAGATTCTTTCAGATCTGTATTCAGGGCCTTCAAGTGTCTCCTTCTACTGTGTGTATCACATGGGATGGATCTTGCATTGTTATTCCTGACGAAAATCACATTTCCAGACAGAACAGCAGTTTTCTATCTTTGGAATCTCCAACTGACAGGGAAAGAGGAGCTCATCAGTACTGTGTGGAGCTGAGATGAACCAAATCAACAAAGCCAAATGCCTGAATGGTTAACATAAGGGAAGACTATTACCAATGGAGATGTGTTTACCTTTTGTAAATGAGATATTAAAGGAGCATATTCTATAGTTTAGTACCACAAGGCATGACAAATCACTGCTACTTCATTTGTCTGCCTGTTAAAATGGAAGGAACATATACTAATTTGATACTCTCTATTTTACATTGTGGAGAATGCCATGAAAATGATAAATACTTTGACAAAAACTCACATTACAATGTATGAAAAGCAAAGGTCAAAAACAATAGAGTAGTGCTCATGTAGGCTTGAAGTCATCAGTGACCCAAACAGCAATCTGCCATCAACTGTCTATTGAAGGCAATGATTTCATAGACACATGATGATGAATTTAGTTATTGGCATAAAATTGACAGCTGTGAAACAAGTCAATTAAGTTAATTATTTCTCTATTTTACTGAAAAGCTCACAGAAAGATTCTGACAAACTTCCACCCACTACTTTCAGTATAGTTACTCAACCAGGGATCTTTGGCAGTTATGAAAAGATGTCTTACTTACCTCAGGGCTAAAACAGATGTTGCTTAAACAGAAGATTCTTAATGACTGGATCAAGATGGTAGGCAAGAAATGCTTACCCAGTTGTTGGCATATTAGTGTGTATTAGTTATTTTTCTTGTTATTTTAAGAAAATATCTGATAAAAGTCATAGAATGAAGTGTTTGCTTGAGTTCAGGGTGAGTAAAATGCAGTATCAGGGGAAGCTTTGACTGAAGTGACAGATTTCTGAGACACTGGTGACATTGTACCCTCTGTCAGGAAGTAGAGATAAAGCCTGGTATTCAGATTTCCCCCCCCTTTTCTCATTTTATTCAATCTGGGAATCCAGCTCATAGGATGGCTCTGTCCACCTTCAGAATAGGTTTTCCATTTCTCAGTTAGCTTCTCTGAGGTCTCTCTTAGGTGATTCTAAAACCAGTCAAATTAACAATAATGACTAATATTGACAAGTTGCATCTCTGGTGGTGTGGAGCTTGAGCAGCCAGGAAGCTGAAATCCTTTGAGGAAAACTACTGATGCCAGTAGTAAAAAGACATATTCTTTTAAAAGCAAGAATTAGAGGGACAGAGCAGAGCAAGACAAAATTTCCTAGCGTGCAGATTGTAAGGAGGTATAGAGCAGAGGCCAGTCCCTCTGAAAGAGAAACTCAGAAAATACAACCAGAACTGGTCAATACAAAGTTGAGTTTCACTCTAACCAGACAAAGAGTCTGTAGTTTACTGGTGCTGGGCTTTCTTCTTGCCAGTATTTAGTCCTGATTCTGTGGTGCAAAGTCATTTCAAGAGGTTCCTAGCTGAGCCCATGGCTTGGAAGTCATGAGTGTTCTGTGTTATCCTGTCTAAGGATATTCTCAGAAAGGGCCAGGCAGGGCTGAAGCCAGTGCTGGTCTATTACAGGAGAAAGACTTTGAATCAGAGATATTGAGAGTTCCACATAGTGAGACAGAAGAAGAAATGGACATTGACTCCTGTTTGAGGCCCTCAGGGAGAGTAGCCATAAGACTCATAATAATAGAAAAAGAATAATTATAAGCAAATATTTTGGGGACCTAAGTTAAAACACTGGGGGAGCTTCATGAGTCAGTCGAAAACTTCTCTGATAGACTAGATGAATCAGAAGACACAATAGCATGGCTTGAAGACAAGGAAGATGAATAAGAGCATTTAGAAAGTAATGAAGAAAAAGCAAACAGAATGTGTAAGACCTCTGTGATACCATTAAAAAACTAAACTCAGGAATCATGGGATAAAAGGAAAGAATATGCAAGCTAAAAGCATAGAAAATATATTCAATGAAATAATAGCAAAATGTAGGGGATGCTGTAGCCACGCCTGCTTGGGGGCTGGCTACAGGTGTGCCTGACCATGACTGCGAGGGTGTGGTCAGTTTGATGTAGAGTGAGGGATGTTCAGGTGGCAGGTTTCTGGTTTAAGTTTCCTTTCGGTCCAATGCAGAACACCGAGTTAACACTCTGTCAAACTCTAGATAGAGTTCCAATTCCTAAAAATTGTACATGCGCCTCTTTAAGAGGCCATTTCTGAGGCCAAGACTTTTAGGTAATAATAGTCATATCTGCCCCACTGTCTACTAAGCCAGAAATAACTTTATTATTAATTTTCACTTTCAACTGAGGTCTTTTATCATTAATAGAAGTTTGCCAAAATATGTGTTTCTCATCTTGTCCAGTCACATTTGATTCTTCATCACTATTCAAATTACCATCTATAGCAGTATCATTTTTCACAATAGGCAAAGAACTACCTATTTGTCCTGTGAGAGATTGTTTTTCACTGCTACTGGGAACGAATGGACCTTTCTCGATGTGGGGGCCTTCTTGAGTTCCCCTTGGGGTTTCCCAGCCTTAACTGGTTTCCTTGCATGTCCCTGATCGATCTACATTCATTGGTCCAGTGTCTTCCCTTACCACATCTTCTACACTATCCAGAAGGCAGTGGCCTTCTGTATGAGGCATTGGTAGAATTCATTTGTCTACAGTTTCTCTTAGTATGTCCTATTCTACCACAGCTAAAATATCTAGGTTCCTGGCACCTTCGTGGTCTCCTGGGGAAGGCTCTTCCTACCCAACATTATGGTTCATAATAGTAGTAACCTCTAGCCTATTGGTACCTATGTTGACCTCTGTAAGGTGCTTCTCCTTCCCAAGCCCTTGCGTCCTCACCTCTAGAACTTTTAATCTCCTGTTTCTTTTTTTAAACCTTTGGAGATGGCTTCTCATACCCAAGCTCCAGTATCTTGTACATTATGATCAATTTTGGCTGCATGCAAAACCCATTCTTCTAGCGGAGCTGATCTAATCTTTAAAGGTAAAAGTATTCTTTTGCATATTGGGTTTGCATTTTCATAAGCTATTGTATATATAATTGATTGTCTTGTTTCCGGACCTGTTACCTGTAATTCTACTGCCCTAGTTAACCTTTGTAAGAAGTCCTGGAACTGTTCTGTAGGTCCCTGTTCCTACAGGGTATAAGCTTCCAGGCATTCTTCTGGCTCACAAACCTTATCCCAGGCATTTAATGCTGCTTTCCTGCATAGGGACAGTATATAGTCATAATATTCAGCCTGAGCCTGTGGGTTAGCATAAATACCCTCACCAAGAATCTTATCTAGAGGGTCTTCAAAACCTTCCTTTATGCCTTGACGCTCAAGGAGCTTTGCTTCCTCCCTGACCAATGCCTACAATTGTGTCTTCTTATATTTCACCTTTATGATTGTTAATTTTGGATACTTTACACTGTTAAGTTTTATTCCTCTTTTAGTCTAAAAGGGGAATTGTAGGGGATGCTGTAGCCATGCCTGCTTAGGGGCCGGCTACAGGTGTGCCTGACCAAGCCTGCAAGGGCGTGGTCACGGTGATGTAGAGTGAAGGACATTCAGGTGGCACGTTTCTGGTTTCTGTTTCACTTTTGGTTTACTGTAAGGACTGCTGCCATACTGGCTGGCTAGGTCGCTCTGTAAGTAAGGCTTTTTCCCTATTAAAATCCCTTGTATTTTTACCTGGCTCCGTATTGGTAATTTCCCGAAATAGCAAAATCTTCCAAAACCTTGGGAAAGAGATGGACATCAAACATAGATAGAAAGCAATTCCTCATGTGATATCTTTTTAAACAAAATGAGCCCTGAGCAAAGAAAGAATACTGAAAGCTTCAAGAAAGAAGTAAGTCATATATTAGCTCAAACACACCAGAAGAACAGATTTCATGGCAGCGTCCCTAAAACAATGTAGGAATGACATACTGCAATATAAAAATTAATAGCCAACTAGATTATTACAAATATCTAGTAATGTTACTCTTGATAATCAGTGGAAAATGCTGTCATAATAATTATCAGCCAGTCACAGTAATCACAGGACTGCAAAACCAGCACCACTGAGATAGTTAAAGGAATCTAAATACACAAAAGAGAAATGATAAACACACCCACTCAGAATTCAGAAAAATATAAATGTTGCTATAAAGGGGCTTAAAGAAATAGGAATTAGGAAGGAATCAAATACTATAAAATAAAAATCATTGAAAGTATACAGGATTCAAAAATAATTTTGAATGACTGTAGTCTTCATTCTCCAATTAAAAGACACAGAGCAATGGATTAATTACAAATGAAAACAAAACAACAACAACAAAACAAGTCCAACAATTTGCTGCCTACAAGAAACACACTGCACAGGCAAAGATAGGCATGTGCCCAAAGTGAAAGGATAGAAATCAGTATTCCAAATAAGTAGTACCAGAAAGTATCTAGAAATGCAATACACATTCTAACAACCATGGCAAGCCAAAAAGTCATAAGAAACTTGATCCTATTGATAAAGGGAATGATCAGTAACAAGATACAACAATCATATACATATGCACATTAAAAGTTGTCATATTAAATTTTATAAAACAAATCCTGCTGACATATTGAATCAAATAGATCTCAACACATAGTAATGATGTTTCATTACCCCTTTACCCAATAGATAGCTTCTCCAGAAAAAAAAGTAAAGAAACATCACACATTAAACTGCTCCATGCCAAAGCACTGAAAGTAAACATTCTTCTTAGACACCCATGAAAATCCTCCAAAGTAGATAATATTCTAGTAAATGTATCAAATTTTAACAAAGTTGAGGAAACATCAACAATGCTTCATATTTTATTGCATTTTATACAATAAGTCTAGAAACCAACATGATGAAGTCCAATAAATATTCAAAATGCAGATCACAAAATAGGCTTTTGAGTAATTAGTAAGTAGTCTTCAAATAAAACAAAAGTGGGGCTTGAAATATTCCTAGAGTCAGATGAAAATGAAAACTAAGTACACAGATATAACAATCTGGTAGATTGAAAGCTATTCTAATATGAAAGTTTATTGCTGTCAATAAATTCTTATAAATATAGAACTAAATTGAGTGACAGAATGATAAATTCAAAAGCGTTAGGAAAACAGGAATAAACCAACCTCAACATGAGTAGGAAAATAGAAATAATACAGACCATTGCTAAAATGAATGGAATGGAAGACAAAAAGGACAGTAAAAACACTAAACATAAAAACAGTTATTAGAAAAAATGAACAAGATAGACAACGTTATCCAATAAGAAGATATAGATATCACAAATAAATGAAATTATAGTCTGAAAAGAGACCCTTAACACAGACACCACTATTTTGAAAACCTATAGTTAATTGGAAGGCATAGATGGAATGTTTAAATTTCTAGATACGTGACTTACTAAAGTTGGACCAGAAAATATGTGTTAAGACACTGTGGATTCTGAGCTCCTTTGTTATTGTCTCTTTGGTCAGCTTTCCTGGTAGGAGCTGAAGGTGCCATTCAGCACCATAGAACATTCTGGTGTGTGATGGTAGATGGATAAAGAGGTCCCAAACATGAGCATCCATGGAGAGGTGGCAGTTTATCATCTATTCAGGAACATTGGCCAAAGTGGACTATGTATTTGGGTGACCTTCTTTGTTATCATTCTTTATTCATTTGGAATTTCCATAAACAATTTATGATAAGGAGTTCCTTCTAATAGGCATATCTACCTTTCTTTTTATCTTTCTGATTTATTCTGAGTTGTGTAGAGAAAAACACAACTACATACAAAAAGAATAATGAACCCAAATTGTATTACAGCATTATAAATCCCTACAGCCAGAATACAATGGACCAAAACAGACAAATTCCCTTAGATACAACTCTCAAATTATGTAGCAGATATGATGATGACAGGATGAAATAAAAACTGTTTGGAAGCAAAACTGTTTTGCTTCCCTTGCTTAGTCTCCCAGGAAACTAACTCTGGATATTTGTCATACTCTGTGGATAAACAAACAAAAAGGGGGATTACATAGCACCAGGGAGAGGTCATGTCAGTGAAACCGTGTGGGATGAGAAATTTCTTTGTGGATATTAGTGCATGCCGCTATTGTAGGAGCTCATTGCAGTCATTGATCTCATCCTTGAAAGGTTATATGAACAAGATATGAGAATGCCTCAGCAAGAGGAAGAGAGGCAACAGCCAACTTCCTGGTGGATTTGTGCAACCAATTTGAGAAGGATTGTTCTGGTGCATTCTAACTTTATTTCCCCATGAATTAGTGGAAGCTCCTTATAACAAATTATACATGAAGTCAAAGCAATTACATTTGAGAAGAAATATAGTAACACTTAGAAAGGATGCTATTGTCACTATTATTGGTACAGTGACTTAACTCTGGGCAATGGTGACTGCACCATAACAAGAGTGAGCACAGTACTCTCACTGGAATCAGGTGGCTGGCTGGTGGCTGGCTAGAGGCTCTGTGTGTGTGTGTGTGTGTGTGTGTGTGTGTGTGTGTGTGTGTGTGTGTGTGAATGCACACACACACATGTATGTGTAAGAAGGGTGCTTTGTAACAACAACTGCAGAAAGTTGGCACATGTCTTAATTTATGAAGCACAGCTAAATCAGAAAAGATGTTTTGATTAAAAACTTGAAAGAAGATATACTGAAAAATACCAGGTAAATTGATGGAAACCATTTTTCTTTGACATTCAATAGATGCTCTTACAAGTGTGCATTGTAGTTTGACTTTTAAAAATATGCACATGCAGAGGACTGTGAGTTGGCTTGGCAGATTAAAGCACTCTCTGCAATTCTAGAGGACCTGGGTTCAATTCCGAGCACCCACATTGTGGCCCACAGCATCTGTAACTCCTGTTCTAGGGGATCTGATGCCCTTGTGTGGCCTCTGCATATGGTGCAGAGATAGACATATAGACAAAATACTCAGACATATAGGATAAAAGTAAATAAAATAGATGTGCATATATCACTTCAGTTTAAAAGCTTAAATCTATTGTCCTGTATTGCCTGGAGGAAAAGATGAGAGTTATATCAGTTGTTCAGGGTTAATTACACAGCCAGTTGCAGACTTTATGTGTTGGAGCACATGAGAAGCCTGGAATTTACCTTACTGCTTTATGATTCAAGAGCTAACCTCCAAGGGCTTTGGCGACGAAGTGCTGGCTCTGTGAGGCTGAAGGCAGTTTTGCTGATATGTTTGCATTTTTGACATTTGTGTTTATGGCTATCTGAATTCTATTTAACCCATTCCATGCTATGCCCTTCAGAAGTATAAAATAAATTCTGTTCTCTAAGAACTGTCCAGGTGTTGAAAAGAAAGGTATAGATATTTGCGTCTAGTTGCTTTCACTCCAACCACGATGTTTAACTACTGCCTTCCCTCTTCCCCACCAGCATTGGCTGCCAAATGAAAACAAGGGTTTTTTTTTCCTGAGGGACTGAGTAGATGAGGGAGCTTTAAGGGCTTGCCTGACCTTGCTCATTTTGTATTTTATTAGGTGAGCATGGAAAAAGAATCATAGAGGGTAATTTAGTGGGAGGACAGCCAGTGAGCCATCTGGTCAACATAGTGTGTAATGGCATCTTCTTGTCTCCATATAGTCTGCATAGATGATTAGTGCTGTGTCTCAAAACCCTTTAAGTAATCAGCAATTTTGTGTAGATTTCTTTAAAATAATCAGACATCTCTCATAGTGATAGAAAATGGGAAACGTCTGTTAGAACTTGAAGTTTGGCTACATACAAGATACCATAGCAGGTTTAAGTCATGAAGAATCCTACAACATGTAAATGGAGCATGTTTCCCTATCAGCACAGAGACATGATCCTGGCTGAGAAAGTTCCTCATACACCTTTCCTGCAATGCTCATTACTGATAAATGCTAAGAGAGTAAATCCCAAAGTCAAAGCAGATTTCTTTCTACATCATGTCAGATTATATTCTGCTGTGCTTTTAGACTGACTATTAAGATTTATCATCTCTGAGAATCATTTCTGTATGTCAGGGTTTCTCCCTAGGCATGGGAGGTCAGGACAATGAAGACACAAGGCATGTGAAACTGAGAGACTGTAGGTGAACATTATTTTAGCTAAAATCTGAAGAAATCACACAGAATAATCTAGATAACTTGTTTCATCTAAAATGGAAATCAATACTGAGTCAAAGGAAAGCCTAGGTGTACACCAGATTTGTAAGTGCTTTAAATGACATATAATATTAAATTCTTTGAGATGTGTTCCTGTGACCCAGCAGAGATAAAAAAAATTCTGTGAATCAATACTGAAACATAAAGACATTACCCCGAAATGGCCCACAAGGGCTGCTTGCAGTGCTGGTGCTGTGGTAGCCAATAATTTTTAATTTAATTAAGTGCTAGGATAACATTGATTCTACATTTGCCATTTACTAGCACATACTTTGGATTCTCCAAGTGTCAGAGTTTGTGTCAGGAATGTTGATTCTGGCTTTAAATTGTGTGGTCTCCTGTGAGGTTTACTCTTTGAAACTGAACTTGTCACTAGTTCTACCCAAACAAATCTACATGAGAATCACTGAGATACACACTACAGTTCTGGATTCTCTTCTCTTTGTGAAAACCCCTGGCCCATATTGATGTCCCAGCATACCGGCCCTGATGCCTTGTCATGGGATACTATTCCTGGAGAAATAAGAACAATAAGAACAGTCTAGATAGGGAACCAACAACAGAGCAAAGAACAGATACTACTAAAGTTCAACTTGGTGAACCAATGAATTTTATTTTGGTTACAGGAATATGGAAGAGGGGTTACTTACAGAGCAGGAACTACTCAAAGACAGTTGCAATGTGTTGCTAAAAGCTCATATAAGCATGTATGGCAGTTCATGAAAGCTGGAAACCTGGAACATACTACACAGCCTGCAGAGATCTCAACAACTTGGAGAATGATGTCCTCTCCAGGGAGCTCAGCTAATATCTAACTTTTTCTGGAATCTTAACTGGTCTCTGCTTCATTCAGGTAGCTTGTCTTGTCTGCCTCTTACAGTCAACTTGGTTATTCCAAGAGTCATCTTCTAGGCATCTTTTTGACTGAGAGTCTTCTAAAAATCTTGCATTTTCTCTGCTTCTTCCAGTTGGCTCAGTTGGAAAGTGTGTTCTAGATAGGTCAGGTTATGTGGGAGTGTTCTAGGCTGTGCTGCCTGTCTCCCCAGTTCTTATTCCTTCTATAGGCCTAGGAGGGGCCTAGTGAATCTGGTCAGTTTCAGGGACTTCCTGAAGCCTTTAAGTTATTTTCTTCCCAAGCTTAATGAGCTTCCCTGTGTGATAGAACCTCTCCTCACAGTGTCCTGTTGTTTTACCTCCCTTTAGAACATCCTATCTCCTTATCAACTTCCCTTCTAGTTGTATGGTTTTATGTAGGAAGAAACTGGAAATAGTAACAAAACATGACCCTGTCCCCAACCCTGTAAAACTCATGATCAGAAGTGTTAGTACGATGAGGTCTGGTTTAGCTATGGCAAAAATCAGGACATGTCCACCCACACTAAGTGATGAATAAGAGCCTGTAGAGGAAGCACACAGCCCAAATCAGGGTTGTTATCCACCAAAATGACTACCTTGAGGATGGTTCTTCCATCCTTCCTGTAGCAGGTTATCTCTTCTTTCTCTCCCTAGAATGTCAGTGTTCTCTGCTTTGTGATGGAAATGAAGTTTATGAATCCAGAGGTCTTCAAGCTGATCCCAAATGATACCATCAACTGCTTCTCATGATTTTGTTACATTTTGCAGAAATGAAATGCATGGTGGAATGTCACTGTGTGGAGTGGACAGGCTAACTGAAGCATGCCTGTTACTGCAGTTTTCTTCTTGGGAAATGACTAGGGAGTTTGGGCCCATGACTAGGATTTTAGAACAGCCAGGCTACAAGGGGGCTAATGGGCATTGAGGGCTGTGTGTTACAAAAACATCAGTATTTCAAAATGACTGTTTTTGACAGAGAAAATCGAACATAATATCCCTCTACTTGGGCTTCCCTCTATGCCTCGGTGATTTCAGTATCTGATAACACAGGGATGTCCTAACTCCAGGGGAAATTCATGTTTCCATAAAATGTGGAATTTATAATAAGTTTGGAAATGTAAAATTCAAGAGATACATTCATATTATCTTTTGATAATTATCATTATATTCAAGTCCTATTAACTTTTAAATTTATAAACAGAATCAGCTCACATTTTAGCACAATGCACAATGAAGATATTTCAAAAGGAGAAAATATTTGATATAGAGATAGAGAAATGTCATTATCTACATTTGCCAGTGAAATGAACAGCTTAGGACTTTAGAACCAGAGCCATAGCATTCACTTTTACTGGTCTTTTTATTTTTCATAAAATATATTTTGATCAAAGTCTTTCCTCTCCACCAAGATCCTACACAGTGAACTTCATGTTCTCCAGCTCTCTCAAAAACAAAAACAAGACAAAAAATGAAAATAAAGAAACAGTGTTCACAATGGAGACATTAACATGTCTGAATCTACTTAAATTATTACCAGCAGCCTTCCAAAGCCTCTGAATAGGTTCACATGTGGTATCTCACCACAAAGGAAGACTAGGAAAAACTCGTGTCCCACACCAGATATTAGGTCTCAAGGCATGCCCTGCTAACATGAAAATGATGGCAAACCAAGGGCTCTTCTGAAATTTTCTGTTGCCCTTTTCTCTTTGTTTGAGGTTCATCTTTTTAAGTAGCCTCAACTCTTGGTGGGGACAATGGATTCACAGTGATGGCAGCAATGTATAATGGGAAATCCTTAGTGGACAGCACTAGCTACATGGGAGTTTAGTCAGATGTATTGAGGCCATGTAAACCAGTCTCTATGAGAAAAAAGTCCCTATTTCCCTAGGGTAAAAATCTACAGAAAAAATAATGAAAGAAAAAAAGCTAGCTGTAGAATACACACAAATAAAGAATGGGAAGGGGTGTGAATAAAAGTCTCTCTGAGAGTTTAGTGATTTTGGCTTCCTGTGAATTCCACTTTCCCTCACATTTTTTTAATGTTATCTAGAGTAATAAATATTTAGTTGTATCCTCTTGGAAGAATTAAAAGAATGGAATCCAGGTTTAGAAGACACTGGGAATTTGCTTATGCAAATCGAATAATACATTTAAAACAGAGAAATTATACATACATACCTAATTAGAATGAGTGTTTCTTGCTAAATGAAACCTCTTAAATCACAAAAGCGGATAATTTAAGAATAAAGCCCTGCTAGATGAAGGGTAATTACTACTTGCTACAATAAGGGTTTTTGCTACTAAAATGAAGAAAATGATTTCCATAGAAGGAAAAAAATCAAATAGTCTTTAAAAAATGAATTTTTGTTAATAAGGATAATTTCTGCCCCAGTGTCACATTACATTAGCTCTGATTTGTCTCACAGCTTCCCCCACCATCCATTGCCAAACTTAGGCTTCCATTCTGGAAATGTAGGCTTCTATGGGTTTTACTGTCTTTCTATTTATTAAGGGATGTCTTTGGTACAGAGCCTGATGAGCTGACAACTTTTCCTTCTCTCTCTAGTTCTCTTGTGTCCTAAGTAAATGCTAATCACATGATCCAGCCTAAATGTGCTGCTTGCTTTTAAATGATGGTAGGTATAGTTTTGGAAAAAAGTTCCCAGTATTTTACTCAATTTATACTTGGTGCTATGCCTCTGTCCTGGTTATATATCTTTCCCTTTTATATTTTCTGTATCTCAAACAAGAGAAGTCTGTCGCTAGACCTATCATCACCAAGAAACTAGACAAGGCAACCAAGGAAAGGCTGTTATTCCTGGCCAATGGATGGGGATGAGAAAGACCAGAGTAGACTCTGGTGACTTTATTCCCACCCTGGAACCCAAGTATACTGTTCTATAACTCAGTAGCAAGGCCCAGACTTCCTAGCCAGCACTTTGAAGCTCAGCCTGAGGATCCAGCTTTCTCCAGTGGCACCCACAGCCTGGCCTGGGGGGAGGGTGGCAAAATTTGCCTCCAGTCCCTGACCCTGCCCAGGGCATAGACAGGTGTGTATTTCACATGGAGCAGTTTCTGACATTCCAACTAACACCAAGAGAGACTCAAGCATAGGGTGTTCTCTTCCCTGTAGGATGTCACCAGTAATGACATACTTTCCATGGAAGAATGTTCTAGCTAGGCATCAGGAGCCAGAGCAGACCAGAGTAGTAGTTGTGCAAGGTTTCAGAAAAGAATGTGACAGATAGATGTCTGCAAAAGGGCTCTGGATCCAAGTAACGGGGGGTGGGGGTAGTCTTTGTTCATGGATAGGGAACTCAATGTCATCAAGACCCCATTTCTCTCAAAATGTTTAGACTAATCCAAATACACTCAGCAGACTATATTGTGGTTGTTGATAGACGGATCTGAAAGTAGCCACAAGAAAGGGCAAGGCTCACAACAATTACCACAATATAGAAGAAGGTGGGGAGGAAGAAAAGATTGAAAGGAGGAGGAGGAGGAGGAGGAGGAGGAGGAGGAGGAGGAGGAGGAGGAGGACGCAGCAGCAGAGGCTTAAAGACTGTCATTGCCAAGCTTCAAGGTGCTGTGAATCCACAGTGGTAATATTGTACTATCAGTAAAAACACACATAACAAACTGTGGAACAGAATAGAGATGCCAAAGTAGATACAATAAATACAGTCCATTGAATGTTCATGAGGGAGTGAGAGAAACTTAATGGAGAATGAGATGGCTTCTCAATAAATGGTGCTGGGCATCTATATGTCATAATATTAATCTGAATACTTCATATTTTCATAAGATCTCACGAGAAATGTATCATAGACATGAATGCAGACTGTATCACTATAGAATTTCTACACAAAGAAAAAAATCAATAAGAGAAAAAAATGAGAACCATGAAGAAGTAAGAAAGTAAACAGGTTGGGAAAAGTCCTATAATAAAATCCTTCAAATGAGTATGACATAAGTAAAACAAAAGCAGATGTCAGAGTGAATGCAAAGGCAAAACCCAGCAGCAAATCTTGGTACAGAGAGCTCACTTCAGACACAGGAGTACAGACAATCAGATGTTGTGGACATTGTAGTGGAAAGTAGGCTTTGCTCTATTGACAAGAATAAGGGTGTGGGGGCAGATCCATCTCTATAGAGTGGGGAAAGTCATGCTCACAGCCATCATTCCACTAGGAAAGTTCTGCAGTGCATTTGTGCCAAATGGCAGAGATTCAAACCATGAAACAAAATGGTTACATTGAAATGTGAAAGGGAAATATCATTGTGGTTGGAGACTAGCAAGAAACCAGAACAGAATGGCACTTATAAAACCAGACCCCCACCCTCAGCCCTGGTCCTGCACAGAGCATGTGTGCTTTTTCTGAGAACCCAGAAATGCTCAGCAATGTAGATTGTCCTGGCTGCAAAGGAATCCTGCCAGATCTTAAAGAATGAAACTGGTGGTATGAACTTTCCATGAATAATGGAGTGAGTCAGAACATCAGTATGATAAACAGTGGGAAAACCTAAACAACAATATGTCAAACATCACATTTCTAAATGGTCTGTTGGTCAAGGTAGATTCATATTAACCAAAGGATCAGATGTAAGCTGGAAAACCTAGAGGTGATGGTTAAAGATTTCAAAAACTGTGTAGAAAATGACCCAAGATCAAAGAGATAAATGGAACAATTCTTTAATTAAAGAAATTATACTTGCAAATTAAAATTTGATAAAGAAATATGTATGCTTGGGTGGTCTTGTGACTGATGCTGCCAAACATTCAAACAAGAACAAACAGTTAACTTCTGCACTTTCTTTTGAAGGGAGAAGTGGGATGGATAAGAAATGTCACACTCATCCTCAGAGGGTTGAGCCTTGCAGCCAACACCTTAGACCAGAGCAAATATGGCTACAGCAGTGACGTTAGGGGATCACAGATGATTGGCATACATTCCTTCAATTCTGAAACCCATTCTATGCAATTAACCCTACAATGATCTTAAATCTGGTAATTAGATCAGATGAAGCAGATATTTTTCAAAAAAGAGTCAAGTTGAATACTTGCTTCCTGTGAAAGACTGAATACTTTTTCCTCAATAATTAAGAACGAGGAATTGCTGTCCTATCACCTAAAGCTACACATACATAGTCCAACACACAGCATCAGTGCATGTGTGTCTGGTATAATCAAGTCATAGGGCTTGTTATCTATTGATTTTCTGGCTTTGAACTTGCTCAGCATCTATGCAAAACATTGAAAACAAGGAGGCTGTCTCTGAGCAACCCAGAACCACCTTGAATATTTCTGTATAACTTCTTGAGAACCTATGGTTATTTCCAGATAAAAGTATGCGCCAAAGGGCAAAACAAAAACACATTAAAAGATGGGGAGAAAAATGCTAAGGTGTGGAGCTAACTGAGTCAGAATTAACATTGAACGTGTGTACAAGGCTCCTGGTCATTGTCTTCATTAATTCCTATTGTGGTTTCTGGTTTACTCTATTGTGGATTTTCCCAGTTGTGTTGCTGTTCCCTCCTGGTGCAGAGGGTAACAAGAACCATGGTGGGACATCTTTTTATGTGACTCATGACACAGTAGTAGCCTGCTTGAACTTTAAGCCAGAGCAGAAGAGAGCTTTCTAGGTGGAGCTAATGCTGACTATTCTGTGACTGTTTTTTAGCAAGACCTGCTTTGGGGAGAACTCCAGATCTCTGTTGGTCAGACCAACAGGAAACAGTACACAGGGCTTTCTTTTTGTCTACTTGGGCTCCTTGTACACAAAGGATAGAGCAAAGGCTAGCAAGCAACAACAGATGCTGGTAGAAGTAAGTGTGGTATATTTCTCAAATTCAACAAATGGTATAACTCATACTCAGAATAAATAAAGCTGATGAATTAGAGATCTGGAAGGCAGGAAGTAGGCTCTGTATCTAGAATAATTTCTTACATTTGAATATTCCTGATGATCACCATTTGTAGTGAGCATAAGCTAATCAGCCTAAAATGGTCAACACATTGTGTACCTGGGCCACAGTATCATACTGTACTTTCTCCTGATTATTACTTTCATACAAATGTCTTTATCATCCAGGGTTCTCTAGAGGAGTAGAATCAATTGAACTTGTATGTGTGATAAATGCGATTGCTAGACTGGCTCACATGATAAGGGTTGGATAATTCAATGGCTGCCTTCATACTGAATGTGCCAAGAACTCAGTAGTTTCTCTTGATGCCTCAAGAGTCACAGTCTGGTGCTGAAGGTCTAGAAGATTCTTGGGAAGGATTGATGGTTTTCATTCTGCTGAATAAGTTGGGTTCTGATTTTAATGAAGACTGGTGGTGGCAGTAACAGCAGCAACAATAAGGGGATAGATTCACTAACAAGCAAGAAGTTAAACAGGTAGGCAAGAAGCCCTGTTTTTCTCTGGGACGTGGCTATCTGGCCACTGCCTGAAGATGCTGCCCTCTGGAGGAAGGTTTTTCTTTTCAGTTATTCCTTCCTGGAAATGCATTCACAGACCCACCCAGAGGCATGTCCCTTCACAGATTTCAGAGCCTATCAAATTCACAATCCAGGTCAGATTGTTTTATTTCATAATTTCTGTTGAGTCACTTACACACCAGCAATGCTAATCGGAGCTAATCGGCATCTCTGGCTGTTTTTAGCTGGAGATCCTGGGGGATTGTAGACTCTTTTAGAGCACCTGCCTTCCAGAAGCTTGACTTTATGTGACTGCAGTTTCCCTCACTAGTTTGCAGGTTACATTAATCTGAGCAATAAGCTTCATTCACAGTGACTCCAGTCACATGTTTTTTGTAGAGATAGTGTAGAAAGAATATTTAATGGTAACTTGAATGACATGCACAAGAGTTATGTAGTTAATTATGCCATGCTTCGATGGAGAAAAATGCTGATGGCTTCAATTGTAGCACACCTAATAATGTTAGTTGGAAAAAATTGCCCATACTACAAGAATTACTATAATTCTTATATCTATATGAGAATGATCAGCTTGAATTTTGCATATAGAGAAATTGATTTTCTCCAGTTGAATATATTATCAGAGAATAATATATTTTCTTTGGTTGTAATTGAGACATTTTGCTGACATCAACAATCAGACTATTGACTAATGCAAGTAGGCAGATACAGAATAGATTGTATTTTGTTTGTAATCTGAGACAATGGACTCATTTTGTTTAGAAATAAAACTCACATATAACCAAGCCTTGAAATTATTTAGAAGTTGTAGGAAGCTGAGGAAGCCCTGAGTGAAAGCATGTTGTTGACATGGGCATAGCCTTGTCAGAGACTGATACTTCGGATCCATGAGACATTACCGAAGCCTTTCCCTTACAAGTGTCTAGGAATTGACAAAACCTTCTTCTGGTCCAAGTGTGAATGTTGGCAGTGTATGAAATATTAATAACTACAGCTTGCTTCATCTAGATATTTACAGCCTAAGACTGCTTGCTTACAGAGGACTCCTACAAAGACTATCTAAATCCTACCCTGTATTTCATATATAATAAAAAAATTAAGGTTTCCCACCTGACCAAATGTTTTCTGTATGTATGTCTGGGTGTCTGTCCTTTCTATATTACCATCTTGGCTACTCTACTCCCAGTCAAGTTTCTAGGACCAAGGCTTGTAGTTTGAGATAGGCAGTGACATTGCTTTGGTTTTGATTGTCACTGGTGATTATTGAATGTCATATATAAAACTCCAGTCTCTTACTGTAGTGGGGAAAACACTGCCTGACTGAGATATAGATACTTGAAGATTTCTGTTGAAAAGGACAGAGCTCAAGGCTTAGAGCCTGGTAAGTGACAGATGGACTTTGGATCTCCTCTTAATGCGGATGTTATTCCCTGCAGCTTCATATTGATGGGGAAGATCAGCCCTCTGTCTGATGTGGGGTTGGTGAAGGTCTTTTCCCGGTACCAGTAGATCACATGGCATTGAACAAGGTCTTCCATCTTGCATGATCACTGCAGTGATTCTGGGATGTGATCATGGTTTGATCTTCTATTATGTTTCATCTATGAGTCAATTTTCTTGCCAGTACCATACTGATTTTGTTACTATGGCTCTGTAATGCGTATTGATATCTGGAATGACAATCCATCCAGCATTATTTTTGCTCAGGATTTCTTTGGCTATTCTTGGTCTATTGTGATTCTATGAGAAGCTTAGTAGTTTTTTGAATGTTGTAGGAATTTTGATTGGTAGTGTGTCGAATATATAAGTGGCTCTCTATGGAATGGTCATTTTCATAATACTAATTCTACCAGCCTGTGATTATGGAAGACCTTCCCATTCTTTTATTGATTTCATCAGCCTCTTTCTTCAGAGATTTAAAGATTTCACTGTAGAGGTATTTAATATCCTTGGGTAGGTTTATCTCAAGATATTTTATTTTCTTTGAAGACATCATAAATTCAAGTGTGTGCATTATCTCTTTCTCAGGATGTTTGTTGTTGTATAGAATAACTACTGATTTTTCTAAGTTGATTTTTGATAATAGAAGATCAAACCATGATCACATCCCAGAATCACTGCAGTGATCATGCAAGATGGAAGACCTTGTTCAATGCCATGTGATCTACTGGTACCGGGAAAAGACCTTCACCAACCCCACATCAGACAGAGGGCTGATCTTCCCCATCAATATGAAGCTGCAGGGAATAACATCCGCATTAAGAGGAGATCCAAAGTCCATCTGTCACTTACCATCCTGCCACTCTGCTGAAAATGTTGATCATTTCTGGAAGTTATTTGGTGGAATATTTAGGATCCCTTATGTAAAATATTGTATCTAAAAATAGGAATACTTTGACCTTCTCTTCCCATTTGTATTCTTTAATTTTCTTCTCTTGCCTTTTTGCTCCAGCAAATGGCCCAAGCATTATTTTGAAAAGAAATGGTGATGTATTTGCTTTTATACCAGCACTTTCACAAATTATCAGTCATTTTTGAATACATTGATGTAAAAAGAATTCAATTCTTCATTACATCTGAATTAAGAAAAGAGGAAGGTGAACTACCAGAAAGACACAGACAATCCTGTTGAGATATAATAGATCTCTTTAGGCCATACAGTTCCGAGTTTTCAATATCTAAGTTGTCCTCACATATCTCTATTGGAGAAGTTTGTAGTATTACAGTCTGAGGCCAGTTGAGATGCACGTGTGGAAATGCTGTGATTGAGAGACAGTGTAGCTTCTCAAGCATCTGAAACAATCAATAAGCATCTGCAGATATCCTCGATAAACAGATGCCAATTATATGTGCCCATTGTATCAGCTCCAAGTGCACTTCAGAATAAAAGTGCTGGCAGATAAGTGAGGAATGGTGTAGAGCTTTGATGAAATTTTCCTGCATTTCATATCTGATTTCTCCCTTTGCATCATTTGGCTAATACTCCAAGTACAAAGAAACTTTTGCAAGATCAGTTTACAGGGCACTTAGGTACAAATGAAGGGACTAAGACAAAGGGGAAAAGCTTTATTATTGAGGATATCTCTGTTCATTGGCATCATGTCGCTTAGCAGATGATCTCATTCAGTTGATAAGTTATTGATGCTGCACTTGCTTGTGATGGGTTTGACAAACAGAATTTTTGTAAATGCAGTAACTCAAGCATTCCAAGCTAAGTGTGTAAAAGTATTTTTTGTTTTGTTTTGTTTTCGTTTTTTGAGACAGTGTTTCTCTGTAGCTTTGCAGCCTGTCCTAAAACTCAAGTAGATCAGGCTGGCCTCGAACACACAGAGATCTGCCTGTCTCTGTCTCCTGAGTGCTGGAATTTAAAGTCTTCTGAAGCTGTGCTGGAAACCAAATGAAACTCCATTTAAAGCAGTGGTTGGCTCCCTCAAGTTCAGGTCAATTGTCTCTGTCTCTGTGGGTTTCCCCATCATGAACTTGACCGACTTTCTCATGTAATTCCTCCTCCCTCTCTTGGACTGGACCTGCCTGATGCTTACACTTTCTGAGGAGTGGATGGGGGTGGGTTGCGGGGAGGTGGGGACAAGGGGGAAGAGTGGAGGGGGGAACTGGAACTGTGGTTGGTAAAATGAAATATATATATATATATATATATATATATATATATATATATATGCTAAATGTACCACTATATCTTGATACCTGTCTAAGGATTGATGTATGCAAAGGAAAAGACATGTGTACATATGTATTCATATGGAGATCTGAGCAATACTTCAAGTCAGAGGAAAAATTCACTTTAATGGTTCTGTTGAAGTGGTTCAGTCATAATAGACTGACCAAAGTATTTAGCACACTGTGGAAACATATAAGTTTGACGTTTAGGAGAAATCAGTGTCTGTTGAACCCATTTTTAGGAAGGTAAGGAACACTGTCATGGGTCCTATAATGTCTTAGGATGCTCCCTCTTTCTTCCCTCTTTGTTCCATGTCTGTTTTTTTTTTTAAAGAACAATTTATAAGTATATTTGCTTTAAATAATAGAGATTAGATCAGGACAAAGATAGCTTGTTTCAAGATATCTGCTTTTTTCATAAATACACATTTAGATAGCAAAACACAATGAACACTTCACAATGCCTTGCTTCAATTTTGTCTGTCTTGGTTTTGTTTCTTGATCCAAGAAACAACAATCGGATGAAACACAGAGTTAGATTTGTTTATTTGACTACTGAATAATAACCTATATAGCAATGTCAAAATATTAGGGAAAGATTCCCTGCAGCTTTACTGTTTCTGAAAGACATTGAGCTGCCTGATGCTTAGAGGATTCAAATTTTCAGTAGTTCGTTTGCTAGGATCTCAGTGGTTGATGGACTTGTAGGAAAGCCATGTCCTGGGTCTCTTGATTTCCTTGAACTTTAAGTGTTGTTGGAAGTCAGTGAGGCACAGGTTAGGGACACTGTTCTAGCTCACAATTCCCTGACCTCCCCTCAAGGGACATGTGGTGCCCCAGGCTTAGCTTCTTCCCTCCCCAGGACACTTGAAGGTACAAACTTTCATTGTTGGCCAACATTTTATATCTTACGTCTGTCTACTATGCTTTCTTTCTTTCTTTCTTTCTTTCATTCTTTCTTTCTTTCTTCCTATCATTCTTCCTTCTTCCCCCTCTCTCCCTCCTTTCTTTCTTTCATTCTTTCTTTCTTTCTTCCTTTCATTCTTCCTTCCTCCCCCCTCTCCCTCCTTTCTTTCTTCCTTTCATTCTTCCTCCCTCCCGCCCTCTCTCCTTCCTTTCTTTATTTCTTTCACTCTCTCCCTCTCTTCTTTCTTTGTTTCTTTTTCCCTTCCTTTCTTTTTCTTTCATTTGTCTTTTTTTGGAAGAAACTAGAATAATGTGATTTGAATGGCAAATCTACAGTGTTATTAAGATGCTTAGTTCAGGAAAAGGCGTCCCATTCTTGGGTCTCCTCAGACTACAGCTGCCACTCCCCTTACACTGAAGGGTAAGTGCATAGATGAGGCAGAAACTGGTGCAGGTACCTGGGATTTAAAACTTAACATCTGGTGATGGGCATCTAAGCTGGTTCCATTCTCTTCTTTCATGAATTGAGCAGAAATAAAACTTGGACATCAAGTGTCTCTATGGTAGGTTATGGAGACTTTGGATATACACATGGAAGTGGTATACCTGGGTCAAATTGCAGTTCTATTTTTAGTTTTTTGATCAACCTTTATACTGATCTCCACAATGGCTATATCAGCTTGCTTTTGCCAAACAGTGCCCTCTTCAGCATTTGTTATCAGATCTCTCTCTCTCTCTCTCTCTCTCTCTCTCTCTCTCTCTCTCTCTCTCTCTCTCTCTCTTTCTGTCTCTCTGAGACAGTTTCTCTGTGTAGGCCTGGCTGTATGGGAACTCATTTTGTAGACAAGGCTGGCCTTGAACTCATAGAGATCTGCCTGCTTCTGCCTTCTATGTGCTGGGGCTACAGGGGTGCATCACTACCACCTGGCATCAGATTTCTTGATTATGGCCATCCTGGTGGGAGTGAAGCTGCACTTCAAAGTGGTTTAAATTTGCATTTTTCTAATGACTAGGGAGAACATTATTTAAAAAAATATGATGACATTTTATTTGTTCCAGATTATTTCATACATGCATATAATGTTTTATAATATGTTCAGATCACTCTCTCTTCCTACCCTCTCTTATCTTCCTCCCATCCTTATCAGTAAAATACTTTTAAGCCATTTGTGTTTAGAGAACTATCTGTTCATTATATGAGCCCATTTTCTTATTGGCAATTTAGTTTTTGTTGTTTTTTTTTGCAGTTCTTTTGAAATTCAGAAAGATAAAAGCTTCATGTTTTTTCTTGCATGTGGATAGGCATCTGTCTTGAATACATATAAAATAGGTTTAAATGTGGGTAAAGCCTTAAAAAATGGAAAGAAACCCGAAGGAAGGTAAAGTTGGGCAATGAGGAGGAGACAAAGGACTCAGGGAGAATTTACAAGGCAGGGTGATGAGGGGCATCACACATTTCATGGTGTTTGGAGATGGGGGGTTAAAATCTACTAAATCTACCTTGTCTAAAATGCAATGATGATATTTAATATTTTGTATGCTAATTTAAAAACATGTATGTAGACCAGCATTTCTTCACCTCTCCCTTCTTTCCTCCAACTCCAAACCCCCAGTCTAATCTGCATCCCCAGGGTGTAGACAACTGCTGTGGCCAAGGCCTCCTTACCCCCATTTCCACTTGGTCATACAGATCTTTCTCTCCAACCTTGCTTCCCCCTACTCATCACTTTATCCCAGTTGCCATCTCCAGCAGGGATTCCCTGGGAACCCTCCAGCCAAGCCTGCCAGAGAAGCAGGTAGGCAAATATTCCTCAATTTATTCCACAAGACAGAAACATAAGGAACATTGCTCAACTTGTTTTATGAGGCTGCATTTACCCTGAAAACCAAACCACATAAAGAAAAGAAAAAGAATCATAGACCAATTTCCCTTGTGAATATAGATGCAAAAATTACCAATAAAATATTTGTAAACAGATTTCAAGAACACATCAAATAGATCATCTACCATAGTTAAGTAGGCTTCGTCCCAGGGACACAGGGATGGGAATAAACACAAAAATGACACATAAATCAATAAATGTCATGGACCAAATTAACAATCTGAAGGACATAAGCCACATGATCATCTCATTAGAGGCAGAAAAGGCCATTGACAAAATTCAACATCCCTTCATGATAAAAGTTCTGGAGAGTTAGAAATACAAGGGACTTACCACAACATAAATAAAGGCAATTTACAGCAAACCCATAGCCAAGATCAACTAGAATTGAGAAAAAAACACAAGGCAGTTCCACTGAAATCAGGAACAAGACAAGGTTGATCACTCTCTCTGTACCTATTCAATATAGTACTTTAAATTTTAGCTAGTACAACAAAGCAACTGAAGGAGATCAAGGGGATACAAATTGGAAAGAAAGAAGTCAAAGTATCTTTATTTGCAGATAATATGATAGTATGTAACATGAAAATAAAAACCCAGAGACTGCTATTGGGGTTCAAGCTGAAAGATCAGAAAAGTAAGTAGCCAGCCACTAGCTCTTACCTCTACCCAGACTGAAGCAATCCTACTCTCAATGTGGCTGGAGACTAATTGCCTGATGTGGCTGGAGACCAAAAATGCCCCAGACTGAATATCTGCTCCTATCTTATATACCTCAAGTGCTGGGATTAAAGCCATGTGATCCCAAGTGCTGAGATCACCTTTGTGTGAGCTGTTTCTCTTTTACACTGGATTGATTTCATGTCTTTCAGTGTGGCCTTGAACTAATAGAGATCCAGCTGCCCATCTCCTGAGACCTGGGATTAAAGGTGTGTGCTACCACTGCCTGACTCTATGGCTTGGTAATATGGCTGCTGGCATTAAAGATGTGTATCACCACTATCTGGCTCTGTGGTTTATAACTAGCTTATCTTTCTGTACCCTCAGGCAAGCTTTAATAAACAATAAATAATATATCACCACAATAGTATATTTAAGTGACCCTAAAAATTTCACCAATAAACTCCTATAGCTGATAAACACTTTCTTCAAAATGATAAACACTTTCTTAAAAGTAACTGGATACAAAATTAACTCACAAAACAAGTAGCCTCCTCTATACAAATGATAATGGGATTGAGAAAGATAATGGGACTGAGGGGTATGGAAGTCTAATACAGTAGAAATTTCTCAAAATGTATACTTATATGAAGACAATCTAAATGGAACTACCAAATAATGGGGGATCCAGGCCACCAACTGGCCATCTCTTGTTATCAAATGAAGCTTCCAGTACCAGGACTGGGTTATAACTGAGTTGTTGGACAAAGGAATTGCATTGGAACCTGCAAGTAACCCAGCCTCTTACCCTCCATAGGTTACTGTTTACAAATTGTCTACTGATGGCAACACTTGCACAACTCATTGAATGTAGAGTAGTTGAGCTGGTGCCTTTACCCCTACATGCTAGCATCTTTGGTATAGGAAGGTACTCTGTTCTGCACACTATCAACCAACCATAAACACTAAGTCAGCCATGAACTCTTTGATCTTCAATGGTTTCCTGCTGGTAGTATATGTTAGTGCAATGGTAGCACAGATCACAATATCTGATTTGACTGAAGTCCTACTCGGTGGGATGGAACCCATAACTGACACTATTTGGGTGATCAAAAACCTGGGACTAGATAGCCCAGGGACCTAGGGTAAAACCAAATTTTAAAAACAAAACAAAACTACAATAAAAACAAAAATATAGCAATAAATTGACTCTCAAAGGCATTCTGCTACATTCGTAGATCAGTACCTCGCTCAACCATCATCAGAGAAGGTTCCTCCTGCAGCATACAGGAACAGACAGACATTAAAGCATAGAGTGAGAGACATTGAAACACTAAGCTCTAAATAGTTTGTCTAACAAATACCTCCCTTTCAGGGCTCAGGTAACCCCTCAGAAGAGCAGTTGGAAAGAGAGTAAGAGACAGAGATGATGGAGGCCACCAAGAAATCAAGGCCATCTAAATCAACACCATCAACACATACATGAGCTCACAGAGACTGAAGCAGCTTGCACAGGGCCTGCATGGGTCTGCGCCAGATGGGGGTCCTAGATTTGAAAAGAGTAGTGGACACATGTGCCTATCCCTAGCTCAGAAGCTATCTCCATTTTATAATAACTTGAAAATGAAAATTTAGTTTCCACCAAGGGAGTCTCAGTGGGGAAGCAAACTACTCTTCAGGGTAGTCTGCATGCCCAGCAGTAGGTGGCCAACAGAAAGCAAGCTCAATGGTATCGTTGGAGGTTCCTTGTCTCAATTTCCTGTGCCAGGGCTTTCTTCTCTTTTCTTACCTTACATCATGTCCTGTGTGTATGGTGTGTGTGTGTGTGTGTGTGTGTGTGTGTGTGTGTGTGTGTGTGAGAGAGAGAGAGAGAGAGAGAGAGAGAGAGAGAGAGAGAGAGAGTGTGTGTGTGTGTGTGTGTGTGTGTGTGTGTGTGTGTCTGTGTGTCTGTGTGTCTGTGTGTATGTGTTGCTGGCAGTTTCACTAGAGTAAGTTGTTAATGACATTAATGGCTTCATTATTTTCCTAGGCTGTGCTGATCTACACAGGACAGCCCCAGGCTGATGTTACCCTGGGTCCTTCACAGGAAAGACGCCTGATTCCTCTAGAGTAGTGGGCTGTCAGGAAGCCACAGTAGTAATTTAAGCCTGTTTCACAGGAAGTGCATCACCACCATTTCAGGAAAGGCCTGTATCATTCATGGGGGTCAAATTCCACAGAAGCACCTGGCAGAAATTCACCTTCAAATGAGAGAGGTTGAGAGTGCCAGTATCACACCAAATCAGTCAGTAGAATGATGGAGGAGTAGGGGCAGAGGGCAGCACGGAGCAGGGCTGGAAATAAACAAAAACCTTTCGAAGGTTCCTGAGAAAAGGCACTGTCATTGGGCACAAAGTCTCTCAATTAGAAATTCTCTAGGTTCCTCTATGCTTAAGGTATAGACACTTCCTGAGGTTTTGCCTAGAGGCAGAGAATGAGTTCGCTTTACTGTGTGTCTGAAGTGACACCAAGGGAAACAAATCAAGATGACCCTGGTCCTGCCTGCATCCCACAGGGTAAGAATAGAGAAAGAACAAAACATCTTTTTACAAATAAATGATTACCTAGAATGTATAATAGGAACTAAAGACCAAAGTCAGAAATAAAAAGGCTACTTAACTCATTTACTGAAGACAATAGTTAATATGAGAACTAAATAGGAGCTTCTATACATTAACAATGGTTTGAATTTGTAATCATAGATGCAAAGTAGTAGAAATGCATTTGCAGTGGAAAGGAAATCTGGTAACTATGAGAAATTTTAATAAGGAGACTCACAACACTTATACAAAATATCAAGAGTCAACAGGGCAGACCAGATGAAGACATGTGCTATACACTGTGCAGGAAGGTTTGATTCCACGAGGAGACGATGGGTCTGAAATTGATTCACAGAGTAAATTCAACTTGAATGAAAAACAGAGGTAGGATTAGGTTGATTCAAGCCTGAGTTTATGGGGATAAATAGGGGTTTTCCAGAAGGCACACTTTGGAAGATGACATGGTATAGGGTTTGCACTCTCAGAGAGACTCCCTGATGGTGATGTGGGCCAGTCGTCCAGCTTTAAACATCCAAAGGAAGATCTGGAGAGATGGGCAGTTATAGTTCGTGCTGCTGTAGCCAAGCACCCATATAAGGGGCTCACTCACAGCTGTCTGGACCAGTGCCAGGGATTCTTTTTTTTTTTTTAAGTTTTTTCAGTGCCAGGGATTCTGATACCTCCTTCTGTGGGCACTTACTTATGTGTATGAACACATAAACACAAACATGCATATAATTTTAAAATGATAGAAATAAATATTAAAAAACTATCCACAGGGGAAATAATTAGATCTCAAGTTAGGACAAAAACAAGTGTCCATGAAGGAGACATGCTTATGTGTTTTATATTTACTTTTAGTAACTAATAGTATATATGTAAGTGTAATGTTTGTCAAAGCATGGAATTTAGTATACGGGGTATACTAAAGGCAGCTAGACTATCAAGAAGTCCCCTGGGTAATGCTTGAGTAGGCATCTATGCCACTGAAAAGTCCTAATCCCAGGGGAAACTTCCACCTCTTACATGATCTCCTGGGAGGAGGGAAAGGTCTCACAAGGATCTCACTAAGGCTCCTGATTTCTGTGAGCTGTGTGAAACCCTGTCCTCCTGCCCCTGTGAAGGAATGCTATGGGCCTGGTCTCATGAGGGACTGATGCTGGTGAGGACAGCCACCTGATTTAAGACAGAAAAGTTACACTCAACCTGGAGAAACCAGATAAACACAATCTGACCTTACAAAACTGGATGGAATCAGAGGATCTCCCACCTAACTCCTTTCATCCTTCAGGATTAATCTCTGTAGCTGGTTGAGCAGGTGACTTGAGAAAGACCCCTGGCATTTCATCAAACTGTGGCCAGAGGTTGGGACAACAGCATCCTCATGACTCCAAAGTGGAGTTTTCCATGTAACTTCCTTCTCCTAAGGCCGCCCACCCCCATAAGTGCTGAGGCTGCTGTTAATCCCTGCATGCTTTCTTCCTGGTCCACAGAGCTATAGTTCCCTTAGAAGGGAAGGATGCTCTTTTTGTTTGCTTTTATGTTGCTGTGATAAACATCCCGATTAAAAGCCTCTTGTCAAGGCTTTTATCATCTTACAGAATACAACCTATGATGAAGGGAAGCAAAGGCAGGAACTCAAAGTAGGAGCTTGAAGCAGAAACCATGGAGTAATGCTTTCACTGGTTTGCTTGACATCACCTAATTGCTAGTTTTCTTGATGAGCCCAGGATAACCTTCATAAAGATGGTTCCTCCCATAGTGGGTTGGGTTACATCAGTTCAATTAGAATAAAGAAAAAATGCCTATTGCATGTTCCAGCAGACCATTCTTCTGGGAGCAGTTCCTTAGTCAAAGTACCCTTTTCTCATGTGATGACCAAGATTAGGCATTGGGTCAACTTCAGATTTAAGGATCCTCAAAAGTGTTCTGAGCCTAGTATTATGAGCACTGCCTGTTTCTCATGGATGCTCTGAGAGTTGATGTCACCAGAATTATTTATCTGAAGTAATTTGCTCAGTCACCTTTTACATAACAGCCTGATTCCATGCTACCCCATAATCACTAGAATCTTGGTTAGGTTATAAGCATACCGACCCAGTCTAGTCCAACTCATTTTTAGAGATGTTCACCGAGGAATTGTCTAATGAAATTCCAGTAAAAGGAGCAATAAATGTCTTTCTTGCTAATTAAGTGGTTATAGAATCTTTACCCTGTTTTATGAGGCAATAATTTGGCTCCTGGGCAGACAGATTTTTAAGCTGAGGACTCTGTTCTCATTATCTCATAAAGTAACTCCTTAGCCATCACTGCTGTAGAGCTCTGAGTTCGCAAACCTTCATGTTTGTTTACAAAGGGCAAATGAGTACTGGATACCTGAATGTGTCCTGCCTCATCTTTGGTGGCCTCTCATTACACTAGGAGTGGATACAGGAGCTAGTGAGGAGGTAGTCATGGGGAAACCAGATAGGAATCCTGGGGCTCTACTTTGTAGGAATCCCATGGCTCTACTTTGTCCTGTCTATTTTTTCTATTCTTCTTGCTTTCCTTCTCTTTGAGACAGGACCTCAATGGGGTGACCTCAAACTCTCCCTTGCCCAGCCTCCCCCTAAGTGCTGGAACACTATTTCTCACTACCACACCAGGCTTCTTGTCTTTCATTAGTATACAAAATAGAGAGATGCCAGTGCCAGAAAAGATTCATAACATTGGGGTCACAAGTTTTGGTTAAGTTATATTTAGTTTTTACCAATCTGTTTGATGTTTGGTCCCAAGATTTTATACAATAAAATTATAAAAATAAACCCACAGTATAGGACCTTAAAATACACGACTCAACTCTTGGGACGTTTAAACTAACGATATTTTACAAATGTATTTTTGGCACTTTTAAAATTATGTTTATGCATTTGTATTTGTGTGTGGGTGTGTGCACATTAGTGCAGGTGCCCAGTGCATCCAGGGAGGGTGTTAGATTATCTGCAGCTGGAGCTGCAGGCAGTTGTGAGGACCCTGACACCGGTGCTGGGTACTGAACATGGGTCCTCTGCAGGAGCAGTGTGCACTCTTCACCAGCTCTCTGAAGACATTGATGAGTTATGAAGTCAAAACTGTAGACAAAATTTCATGTTTTCAAAAAGAGACCAGAAAGAGTGATTTAATCATGAGCAAATAGGACTGGGGAGATGTCTCAGTGGTTAGGAACACTTGCTACACTTCTGGAGATTGTGTGTTCAGTTCCTACTATCTATATGGCAGCTCACAACCATCTGCAACTTCAGTTTCTAGGGATCAAAGACCCTCTTCTGGCCTGTGAGAGCACCAGTCACAGATGTGATATGTGTAGACAAAACACATGTGCATATAAAATAAAGACCCCCTTTTAATGAACAGATACAAATAAATGGAAAGTGTTACAATAGGATATGCCCCAGAGAAAGCAGGCTTCCAGCCTAGATAGCCAGGCTTTTAGATTCACATTTCTTGCCTCCTGGATGGGGAGTCCTCCACCTAAATTTGTGGTCAGTGCTTGAAATGATGAAGCCATTTCCCTCAGAATATTTTCTCTTTCCATGTACTCCCAACATTAATGTGATTAGAAAATAAAATTGCATTTAAATTGTTAGGTATTTGCCATGTGTTTCACTCCAGGGGATAATCAGACAAGATATTGACTGTTGTATCCTCAAGCATCTATCTACTAGGCACTGCCACTCACCTAAGAAATTGGGTTTGTGCCTAGAGCAAGGTAAATTATTTTTGGACATGTTTATCATTATGAAATCATAAAGGATCAGATCTGATACGCAAGTTATGCTGATATGGCACCTTGTGGTTTGTGATAGCACGGGTAAGCAGGGATCTGTAGTTCCATTCTGTAGCCTGGGAGATGCTCAAGGGAAAATTCCAGACCCCAACACTAATGGATTTTGAATGTGCCTTCCTTAGGTACTCAGTCATCATATATTCTGTGTAATCTAGAAGTTTCAAATGTCCACCACTATATTTTCATATAAAACCAACAGTGGCATTATCAAAATATGTATTCAATACAGGGAAATTAAAGATGGCTGACAGGCCTTACCTGAAACCTCATTCCTTAGAATATTCCAGACTCCCCGACCAAACTGACAAATGCAATCAGCTGGAATGAATAGGCAGCAACTGATGGGGGTGGGGGGAGACATTCAGTGAAATGAGCTAGCCCTCTCACAAGTCTTCCCAATACAACATTCATTCACACAGTTGTAGAGTGAGATTCTGTCCTACATGCATTGTCTCTAGAATCAAATTCAAGTTGGCTGAATTTAGGACATGGTATGGTAGAGATAAAAAGACATGAAGAAAATAATAAAACTAAGATGAATGCATTGTTATGGTAAAGTACACATTTCTAAAAGGTGTATTCCAAAAAACAAAGGTTATTATGAAAAATGAAGGTTTCAGGTGAGTGATCACCTGCTATAAGTGCATATGATTAATTGTCCCTTAATCCTGAGTCTTATTTTTTACTGTCACTCATCAATGATCCATTTAATTACAACTTTAGGTCTTGTATTAATTTGAAACAGAGTTTGACTCTACTCTTGGATCATGATCATAGCTTTTCCATGCTTGGGTTCTTTATTTCTTTTGTGTTTGATATTTGTGTTCTTTCTCTTCCTCTCTTTTTTAAATTCAAGGTTTACAAATGCCTATTGTTTTCTGCTTCTGTACTTAGGATTGAACCCAGGCCCTTGTGTGCATGCAAGGCAAGAACTTTGCCTGAATTACACCCCCAGGCAAGCCTGATGTGTTTTGCTCTTTGTTATATTTATTCCATCCTGAGATATTGTGTGTCCAAATGGACAAGTTTTCTTCTCTTAGGTTTCATGAATCCTCACACTCCTTGTCTTTTAATTATCCTCCTGGATTTGTCATTGTGTTTTTGTTGTTAAGCCCCTTTGCTTTCAAACCTTATGCCATCATGCTTTGGGTTTGCTATTTGTTGCAAAGAGAGTGACTTGTTTTGCCTCTACATCATGTTCGCACATGAACACACTGTATGTGTCTATGAGGAAGGGTTTACCTTGAAGTCTTGGCTGCGTAGATCCTGCAAATTACTATACTGCTTTGTAGCAATGTCCCCTGTCAGCTCCCCTGACCCTGGGCTAAAGGTAGGAACCTCTGATAGTGTTTCTAGAAGTCTTGTCTTTTTACTGCTTTGAGCTGGTTTCCTTACCATGCTATGCTAACAGTATGATTTCTGCTAATTTCTTGGAACCTGCATCCTTGGGCTCTGGAGCTTTGGATTTTGACCTTGGATAAAAAAGAATAAAAGAAGACCCTCAACACAGGTGTCTGAGAGCATCCCAGTTGGCTACACTTCTTAGTAATTCTCCATTACAATTAACCAGGAAAAGCTGACAGAAATAACTTATGGGAGAACAGACTTACCTCAGGTCACAGTTAGGGAGGTTTTGGGATGTCACAGTGTATTAGTCATTTTTTCTGTTATGGTAATAAACACCATGATCAAGGTAACAAGTAAAAGAATTTTTATTGCCTTACAGTTCCACAAAGCAAGAGTCCATCGTGGCAGGCACACCATAGCAACACATGACAGGCATGGTGACAGGTACAGTTCCTAAAAGCTCACATCTTGAGCAGCAAGTAAGAAGCAGAGACAGCCAGGTAGAAGTAGAGTGAGGCTCTTAATTCTCAAAGACCAACTCCAGTGACATGCTTCTTTTAGAAGACCACAGCACCTAAACCTCCCAAACAGTGTCATCAACTGGGATCAAGTGTCTAAGCATCCAAGATTATGGGGACCATTTCTCATTCAAAACACCACACATGCCAGAAGGTCATGATGAAATGGGTAAGGCTTGTGACTGTGGGCTTTCTCCTTCTCCCTCTTCTATCCAGTTCTACCCCTGATCTCTACAGTGGTGCTATCCATGGTGAGAAGCACCCTTCACCCCTTAGCCAATATTCCCTAAGGCTCACCTAAAAGTATGCTTTATGAGCTCTAAAATGCTTCTCAGTCCAATCAAGCTGATAGTTAAGAAGGATCATCTTATGTAAACAGTTGTACTTCAATGTAACTCCAATTTTTTACTTGTAGTCTATTATAATTGTTTTTCCCTAAAAATATACTGGGAATGTTGATACAATGCTAAGATTTTCCTCATCTAGCCTGTATTTATATTTGTCCCAATTTATCCTATGTGTCTATAGTCACCATATTATCTCTATAATTTGAAAATAAACCCTAGCTGAGATGGAGGGAAAACATTGTGTTCCTTGAGAAAGATGTGGGCATCCTTTGGAAAAAAATGCGAAATGAAATCACATCCTCACCATGAGGACTTTCAGTTCATGGCAGTGAGTGCAATTATCAAAATGTCAGCATGTTCCATTGTTTGTGAAGCAGTAGTATTTCACATCTTAATTTTTATTACACTGGCATCACTCAGCAGTCCCACATAAACAGACCATATCTTTTGAGTCCACCAGAATTTTAAGAGGTATTTTGGTGATGAGCAGTAACTCAGAGCACATAGAGCTAACCTTGTGGCAGTGGTGCTCAGTGTGCCTCCTCTTTATGGCTTCTCAAACCTCCATCAGCTTCAGGTCTTGCTTAAGGTCTGTGTCTGTATCTTCTGAGGTGGGTGTATGTGTGGCCGCCTCCTAGCGTGGAGCATGCTCACTGCAGTTCTGATGTTTGCCCCTCTAACTAAATTCTTTTTACCCCTTGTCATTGCCTGGCCGATCAAATCCTGACATGAAAATTCTACTGTGTAGTGGCTGACTGTGTTGAGCGATTCCACGTTAACCTCCCTCCAAACACTCTCGATTCTTAGCTGCATCTCTATAGCCAAGGTAACAATGCAATTTCTGGATTTCTCAGGCACAAAAGGTTTCATAGAGTAGGGAATTTGTGAAAGGTGGATTGTCAGGCACCTGGGAGGTCAGGCAGTGTAGCATTCCCTGAGTGTGGCAGTAGACAGTGTACTAAGACCAGATGGGATTAGTCCACCAGGCCTCTGATGTCATCAGCTGTCTCATACATTCCAGGTATTTGGAGGGGCTCGCTCTTCCCAGATGTGTATTTCAGAATCCCTGTGTTTGTCTATACGAGACAGTCTATTCAGGAAGCTTTAGAAATGCACCCCCCCATTAACATTCTTCCTCTCTTGGTTCTTGTACTCTTTATCATTGTTATATGATGGTATAGTTTGAATCCATCAATGTGTCAAAGCATCCATCCAATTTTTTCTTTGTTTTTGCTTTTTACTACTTCTGGATATTACCTTCCACTCTTATTCCATAGGCTTGTGTGCACTTGCTCAATGGCAGGATGAGAGCTCCCTCCATAGCATCCATCCTAGCAGGAAAGCAGGCTCTTCCTCTTGTGCCTCTGGATAGTCTTCCCAGGTGGCATTAGGAGGGCTTTAATAATGCACAGCTGTTGCGGTCTGTCAGCCTTTACTGCTGACTTAATGACGGAACTGCATGGCATTTTGCTTTTCTGTAAATGATTGTGATGGAGAAGCACTAGGAGAGTCATGTTCTCCTGAGTCAGATCCTTTCCATTCTAGTTCACCTCCTTATGCTTCTGTGTAACACCACTTCACAAGATGAAATGTTCTCCCTTGTTGGGACCCAGCCCCCACGGGGTCTCTGTGAGTTGTTTTCCAGCATAACCACAGGTGCCTCCTGTTTTCCTTGCCCACCAGCATCAACCTCCTAGTTGATTATGAACCTTTCTTGTCTTGAAACATTATGCCTTGCCCCATCCCCTTCTTGCTTCGTTGGCCATGGGCAAGGGTTGTAGTTTCCTTGTTTATGATAGGGCGTGGGAATGCGTTCTGCTAGCAGGTGGTGTTTTTTCCATCTCCTCTTGTATATAAACTGCTGGCTGCAGTTATAAACCTATGGCATTTGCTTCTACCGAATGACCAGAGTTGTGTCCTTCTTAATCCACAGACTCTCGCCTGGTCTGGTACTTCGGTCGCTGGCACTGGTGCTGGTGACAATCCCTTTCATTTTCTGGAAGGGTTTCTATTTGCTTAGTATTAACTTTCCTCTAACCATCTACCATAATTTACCACCAAAGCTACAGCACCCTAGTTCTGTTTGGGAGAAGTTCATTATCACAAACCCAGTCTCGTCGTTAAATCTGGATTGGTACACTTCCCAGTCTCTCTTGACTATGTATGGCATTTTATTTTATGAGTAACATTTGGGACTCAGAATATCAACTAGGATAGGATCCTTGAGATGAGTTTTGGTTTTCCTTGGACATATGGGACACATCTTCAGGAGTTTATGATTCAGTTTCTTTGTCATTGAAATGATGGTGTTGGAGACAGGAAGACTGGCTCCATCACTGAATGTGAGGATCTATCTTCTGGGACTTCTGTATGATCCCTCCCAAAGCTTAGGGAATACTGTAGAAGAGAAAATGGAAAGAATGTGAGAGCTGAAAATATATAAATATAAGATGTAGGGGTAGGGTGGTATTTTAGATTCCAAAATTTCCTGAATCAGGGATTGAGATGAAAATCATACCTAGAAAATCTCAGATAAGTCCAGCAATAGACAGATCTGAAGAGGATAGCCAGGCTGAGCCAAGCAAAAGAATGAGCCAACATACAGGAAAAGATGAAAAGGGTCCTCATAGCATACCCTGCTCAATTTCTAAGGTGTAATCCCAAATGACCTGACATATAAAGAACTAAGAAAATAGAGTAGATTTTCAATAGAAAAGAAATGAGCCAAAATCCACCTGGAACAGTCCAGATGTTAAACTGCAGACGTTGATTTAAAGAAGTCATTGCACTTATGCTCAGTGAAGAGAAACTGAATGTTCTCTCAACAAATGAAGGAGAAACTCGGCATAGTAACAGAACCATGCAAAGTGAAGCATCCGAATTTAAAATGAGGAGTGTGAGGCAGACGGAACAGCCCCAGAGAAAACACAAAGAGAGAAAGAGAAACTCAGCCCAGAGATGGAACTTTTAAACTTCAAGAACATATCAGGTAGAAAGGAAATTGAAGAGTGCAAAAGAATTCTGGAGTTTCATGAGTTTGTATGAACTCATGATATTTGGAATTACTGACATGGTTGGTGGAGTAGGGTTTCCAAAGACCTTTTAATTATAAGTTAGTGAATTTGTGGATTATACATACAGAATATCAATCTTGAGCATTTGTGGTCACATATGAGAGGATTAAGAGATGGATGGTGGGATGAAGCACCTGCTACCCAAGCAAGAATAACTCTATTTGTATCCCAAGCACCAAGTAAATCCTGGGTGTGGCAGCACAGATCTATAAATCCAGTGTTGTGGGGACAGGAAGCAGAGGTAAGCAGATACTGGGAGCTCACGGGTTAATCTATGAGTTTAAATAACAAGCTCCAGGTTTGTGAGTGACTCGAAATACAAGCTGGAAAGAGGGGATATCAATCAACCTCTGTCCCCCACATGTGTGCATGGACTCCACACATGCACACTCACAGGAAATTAGAATACCACAGAACCTTCTAGAGAGAAAGTGCAGTTGTGCCTCATCAAGCTACATCATCCATTTTCAGATGTCAACTCCTGTTTTCAGATGTTGAAAACAGCATCCATAGTTAGGAAGTGGATTGCCTTTTTCATCCTTCTGTACCCAGCTTAGCTTTTGGGCTCTGATTAAGCAGAGAACTAAACTTCTTTGAATGAGTTACCAGAAGAAGTCAGTATATTCATATTTTTATGGAACATTTACTTCCATGGTCCTATTTCACAATTAGCAAAATTTGAAGTGATATTTACAGTAATTAATGGTCCGGCTCTTATAAATAAGGTGTAGTTGGTAGTCTGCTTTTATTAATCACATTTTCACTAGATATCCAAGAACTATAAATTGTCATGTAAAGTGTAGTCTACAACTATTTCCTAGAGACTTGAAGTTCTCGACATTCAGAATTCTCTGGATGAGCTGACTAGTGTGGGACCTTGCAAATGGCAACCCCCTTCCTTGTGAGGCTCTGGAGATAACTGAGTGATGAAAAGCCCTTGCTGGAAAGCATGATGAGACCAGCACTCATGTGACAAGTCAGATGGTCCCACCTGTGATATTTTTACTGAAGCAGGCGGAGACAGCAGCATTTGGGGAGGCTTGCTGGCTTCTAGTCTAGCTGAGAAAACACAATGTGAATCCCAGGTTCAGAGAGAGACCCTGCTTCAAAGGAATAAAATAGGGAGTGAGAGAGGAGGATAGAGAAGGAAAGGGATAGAGGAGCAGTGTTCTCTCTCCTGCCTGCATGTACATATCCTCACATACATGCACATGCACACACAACTTCACACAATATCCCCCTATACACACACATCATAATATATGAACACACATACACCATACATACAAAAGCATAAACACATACATATCATGCATACATTCCCCCCCACACACACACACCACATACTTGCACCAACTTTACAAACACAAAATTTTGTTCTAAGATTATGTTGTCTATGTAGTTTTCTTCATGTTGCATTTGCTGCAAACAGTTATATTTCGAATCCATTTCAATCTTGTTTGGCTCTAGAATCAGCTTCCTTACCTCTTGGTTTACCTCATTGTAACAGCAGAGTAAATATGAGAAAGAGGTTAAAATACAGTGGCCAGAGGCATGCCTTTACTTTACAATAGCTCTGAGTCATTAAGGACACTGTACTGCTTACTTCAAATTGGATAAGAGAGTTGATGTGACATGTTCTCATCATTAAAAAGAAAAGAAAAAGAAACTAAGTAAGTATGAAAACAAAGCAAATGTAAGATTATTTCTGGGCTGTCAATTTAAATATTCCAATAATTTCATGATATATATGTGTGTTAAGTCAAAACATTGCACACTTTAATGTGTACTATTTTATTTGTGCCCTGTTACTTGGTAGCTAGAAACAAAAAGAAGTTGACTGAAAGTATAAAATTGGTTGTTTAATTTTCATCAAATATATAGTAGTACAGTTAAAATTGCAATCCAGAATGTGTCCTGTGACTTAGTTATTCAGTATACACCACAGTGTATATATGTATAGAGGAATAATGACTGAATCCAGATATAGGGTGTGAAAACCTGAGGAGGATTCCAGAGCATTTTTTGTTTTCTGGAAGTGGGGTATTGCTGCAGACTGGGACTTTGGGAGAACTATGGTCACAGGCAAAGAGGGAAAAACCATGGGATGAAAGCATCAAGGTTCTGGTAGATATGAACTATGTTCAAAAATCATGAAATCCAAGTCTTAATCCACCATGCTGGGTTGATGCCAAGAATGTAACCTATTATTTTAAAATATTGATCAAATGCCATCATGATCCACCATGGTTATCTTAAAGGCAAATGGTGCCTTTGAATTTCTGTGATTCTTGTAGCAAAATGTTACAATTAAGCAAGTTAAACAGCAGAAATGTCTGTTTCCACAGTTTTGAAGGTTAAAAATCCAAAGTCCAGGTATCTTTGGCAGGATGATATACCTTAGAGGCTTGCACAGATCTTTCCTGCTCCTGTTCAAGGGTTTTCTGTGGTCATTAGCAAAGAGTGAGACGGTATCCCATCTGCATCTGTCTTTGTGTGATCATCTCTTCTCTCTGTCTGGCCCTGTGCCCTTCTCATGATGTCAACTTGTCATGGGCTTGGGTCATGCCCAGAATATTTAGCTGACCTCACCTTGAGAACCTTAGTTAAGGGCATCTGCACAGACATTTTCCCAATAAGGTAACTGTCAGTTTCCAGGAGTGAAGACAGGAGGATGTCTTGGGAGAATCCTTTAATCTAGAACAGATGGGGAGGACGTGCTACAGAAATATTCAGTTACGATGTTAAAAATAATAAATTGTAATATCATAATTTCAAAGCACCTTTTAAAATAATGGCTGAAAGTAATGACAGTAAGTATCAAATAGAAGTAAAAGAAGGACAAACAGGTTTAATGGTATTCCCATAGACTCCTGACACCTAGGAAGTGTTTTATTTTTCTTTCTTCCCAGAAAGAAGACAATTAAGATTTGTTTCAAATTTGAGATTTAGAGAGCATTGCAAACTGAGTGCTGTAATTGCACTAAGAAAATTGTCTTCATAGACTCCAGCAATGGAGTCTGGACTAGCGGAGGTTGAATAGCATGAGGATCCCAGGGCCAAGTCTAGCCTAGAAGGAGTACAAAGCCACAGAAATCTAGAGCTCACTGTCCCCGTAAATGAGAAAAATTTAATCAGCATCTAAATAATACTGCCATCAGGGACATTTGGGGATTTGCTGCATCTTAAATAATGCTAAAGAAATACCATATTTTGGGGGGCGTATTAGGACCTTTTATTTTTAAGAATCCTTATATTTTAGAAATGTATATTGAGTTTTAATTGATTTAAAATATAGTACTTGAAAATTTTAGAAGAATTATCTTGGGAGAGTAAAAAAAAATAGAATGTATTACATATTCTGTTGTTGTTTGTTGAGAAACTCTCCCAAAGTAGCCAAGGCTGTCCTCCACCTTGTGATCCTCCTGCCTCAGCCTCCCAGTGCTAAGATTATAGCTATCCCTGCTACAGGCTGGATTTTAGAAAGATAGACTTAGTCATGAGCTGACCATTATGGTACATGATAACATAAACATGAAACTCAACATACTAAAAAATTCTACATTTGAAGTCTTAATTAGAAGTATTACATAAAAACCACTTTGAAAAACTCTAATACAATAGTATCCTTCAAACACGCACACACTCATACTATCTCACTTGTAGTTGTTAATAAACTTTCAATAATTAGCTTCAATTTCAAGAAGTGTTTCTAGCCACAGATGACCTGTGGGGCTCTGTATTTACTACACAAATCCCCTGACAGGCTGAGTGATTATGATGCTCTCTGTGTCACTGATTGGCTTGGAGAAGTTCCTGCTGTGTTCTTGAACATATTTTCTCACTATGTAAGTAAAACATATGTTATTGCTTAGATTTATGGTCAGATTTATCAACCTTTTCCTTATTTGCTAGAACTAGATGGTATAATTCAAAACCAACTGTCATTCAGCGGGAATTATTTGTCACTGGGTCCTCAGTAGAAGATTTGTATCAAAAGCCCAGGAACCTTCCAACAAGGATGTTCATTTTATTTAACTGAACTGTTTCATACTTGGGAGATCTTGTGCATGGGTCCAGAGGAAACCTCCATTGTATCCCCCACACTATCAGGTGAGGACACACTCAGAAGAGAACTGAATAGAATCATGGGCAATCCTTATATCAGACATTGGTATCTAATCCTGTGCTCTGTCACCATTCAAGCAGAATGAAAATGGAATCTTTGCATTTCACTCCTTGGTTCAAGAAGACATCAGAGGTGGATGCTCCAACATAGATAGTACTACAATATATATGGGTACCCTACCACATTTGGGTACCAAAAAGATGTAAACCCCAACATAGGGGCTAGGAGCGTGGAATCTGGGCAGACACAGATTCCAATTCAAAACTGACCAAGGGCATTCACTGGTTTGTCAGCAGGTCATGAAAAGTGCTCTGTGTGGTGAGACTCTGAAGATGGAAGTTCCTGTCCTGCCTGGTCCCACAGTCTTTTAGCCCCAAATAAATACACAGAGGCTTCTATTAATTATAAGCTGCATGGCCCATGGCTCAGGCTTCTTATTGGCTAGCTCTCTCTTAATTATTAACCTGTTTCTGTTAATCTAAGTATGTCCACATGGTCTTATCTTACCGGAGTATATTGCTCCTTCAGCAGCTACATGGCATCTTTCTAGCTGCCTCTCTCTATGTCCTCTCCCCAGGATTCTCCTCATCTGATAGCCCCACTTATACTTCTTGCCTGCCTACTGGCCAATCAGCATCTAATTCATCAACTAATAAGACAAACACATATACAGAAGTACATCCCTCATCAAGACTCTTTTCCTGTTGCCATGTTAAAGTACCCTGACAAAAGTCCTTAAAGGAGAAAGAGTTAGTTTACTTTTAGGTTGAATGTGCTGTCCATCTTGGAGGAGAAGTCCTAGTGATTGGAGTTTGCATCTGGTCATGTTTTGTCCACAGTCAGGGGAAGAGAGTAATGGTGGCTTTCTCCCTTTGTATCCATCCAAGACCTAAAACCAGGGAATGGGGCTGCCTGCCTGGTTTTAGTGTGAGTTTTCCCAACTCAGCATTATCAGGAGAATCCCTCATAGTCATGAACAAAAGCGAAATCATCTTCTGCAGGATTCCAGATCTTGTCAAACTGACACTAGCCCTCACACCCTCTCCTGTGAGCCTTCCTTTGTCACCTGTAAAACAGGATTCTAATGAGCCCTGAACCTGTGAGTGGTACTTGAGTGTTGGGCTGTTTGCACATTCTGAATGAGGTATTTTGGGGATACCTCACAGCTCCAAAATATCATCCATTTGAATCTCACACACACTGTCCACATGGTATAAAAGCCATTTGTATGATCTTAAAATATTTATGCATTAAACAATTTTTCATGGTGTGGGATTTTCTACTCATGATATCAGAAAGTTTCATATTTGGGTTGATTTTGGATTCCAGAGTCTTAATCTTCAGTTTGTGTAAGTTAGACCATGAGGTGCTTTTCTGTGCCTGGCTTGATTTACTTAACATTCTTCACACTATGGCAAAGGATACAACTTCCTTTTAACAACTGTGATAAGCACAAAAACACATCTACATCAACATCCAATAAACCTCCCTGTTCTCTCTCTCTCTCTCTCTCTCTCTCTCTCTCTCTCTCTCTCTCTCTCTCTCTCTTTCTCATACACACACACACATACACACACCACATTTTCTTTGTCTCTTCAGCCTCCAGTGGGTGTTTGGTTGTTTAAGTATCCCAGCTGTTGTATAAATAAAAGAAAGTATGTTTAACTCTAAAATGGCTTTTATTGTCCTTTTTTATGTTCAGAACAGCACTGGTGTTCAAGTGACAGAGCCAGTCCCTTACCCTGTAAACTGAGGCTCCCCTTCACCTAACACCTGTTAGTATTGCCAGAAGAAAGTGGGCTTGGCTTTCTGCCTTCTTCACAGTAGTGGAGGATGCACTTCCATGTCAAATTTCAGTATTCCTTTTGTAATGCATCCATATCATTGTTGTAATTTAGGAGGCCAAGGTAATGATTTTTAGCCAGGAGAAATGTTTCAACGACAGGACAATTTCATTTCAATTTCCATGATATCACTTCATGATCCTCATCTCTGTTGTGTTCCCATTGTACATTTAGTTTCTGCAAATTCTACCTATCAGATCTATTCTCAAGGGACTATTCACTATGTGCTTAAAATGTGACTTCTGAAAAAATCAATAGGCACTTGGTCCAGTGTGCTCACCATAGCACTGCACTGTAAGTACAGCAGCTATTGCAGTGTGCTTCTGAGAGTCACCTAAGCTGGCAAGGCAGGAGAGTAGAGGGCTGGTCATCTCCCAGTACCCAAGCGGGGGCTGGCCCTGTTTCCACTGGAGGGAAGTCCCTGACAGAGGTTTGGGTCCTGGGTGATCACATCTATGAGCCGTGGAAATGCCTGGAACAGGGTCAGGTCTTTTAAGATATGAATGCAGGAAGCAGGAAGAATAGTCATGAAGAACCCTCACCCCATCATTTAGATCACAAAGAAAGATAATGGACAGGACAGGTTTAAGGTGGATCCAGCATGGATAAGGGAACAGTGGGCTCCTTTCTCAGGCTTTAGATTGGCTGCAGTTAGCCCCGCCTTTGTCAGGCACCAATTGACTCTCCAACTGTATTGTCCACTCCCCACTCACCTAGGATGGAGTTAGGCTGTGGCTGGTCTATGATTCTGCAGCCTGTCCTGTATACCCATATCAGGGCAGCACCTGCCTCACTTTAGTCGCTAGTGGGCAGTGCCGATCCCAGAGTGAGAGACTGGCTGGATAGCATTAAATCCATAATTTCCTTGGTCAAAAACACCATCAGCAGAGTGAAAAGACTCTTCCAGATGTGGAAGACAGGTGCTCAAATGTGTCCTAAGAAAGCCTGTGCCCATAATGTAAGAAACATTCCACAGGCATTTAGATGTCTCCAGGGTTGGGGATGTCATCAATACAGTCATCATCAGACCCACAGAATGCTGGTGTGAAGGTGGTAGGCAGCTCCCAGGAGGAACTTCTAGCTGACTGCTTGGGAGGAGCCCTATGTTTCTAAGAATCCATGTCTCCAGAGAAGCAGGGATGCAAGAAAGTTTTCTGGGAAGGTTTTCTGGGAATGGGTGCTTTGGGAAGGGCGTGTGGGATAGAAGATGGTGACTTTCAGGCAATACTATTTTCATTAGGCTGTTCCTTTCACACCTGGGTCAGATATGAGTCTTCCTGGTTGTCCTGGGTTTACAGGGAACCTGGAAGAAGTGACATGGGAATCTGGCTGCTGGACTGAGAACAGGTAAGACAGGCAGGTCATCAGTGCCCACAGAACACTGTCATTTCTAAGAAGAGAATCACTTTATCTGTGAAGTAGACAACTTTATGGTATTGATTCACAAAACAGTGAAAGAGGGTGGTGTTAGGGAAAGAAAGGGAAAGAGGCAGGCAGACAGACAGACGGGGAGGGAGGGAAAAAGAAGAGGAGATGGGGAGGAGGGGATAAGCTTCAATGATGTATTATTTGTAAACATTTAAAATGAAATCTGACCATATGATTTTAGCATTAGATAAAATGACCCTGAGGAAAACAGACTCTAAGACAGTGGTTCTCAATCAAAACCTACAACCTAAACCCCACAGGGGTCACATATCAGATATCCTAAATATTTATATTACAGGTCATAATAGTAGCAACGTTACAGTTATGAAGTAGAAACAAAATAAATTTGTGGTTGGGAGTCACCACACCACGAGGAACCATATTAAAGGGCCACAGCGTTAGGAAGGTTGAGAACCATTGCTCTAAGATGTAATAGCCTCATACAGCATGGGAATCTCAGGCACAGCTGCCCATGCTCCTGTGCCACCCAGAGCATTCCTGCTCACAGTGAGGGGTCTCATTAATTCTAACCTCTGCTCTGGGGATCCTTTCAGTTTCTGAGATGCTTTGCTGTCTGGAAACTCTGGGAAGAGACTGTTTAGAGAAACTGCTGTTTCTGAAGAAAAGTAAAATGAAACAGGGCAAACATTGAAAGGGCCCCAGCAAGTACTGAGAGCTCCTGACACTGACACACTCAGGAAATTAGATATGATATTGAGATTATAAGGTCAACACAAGCAGACTTGCAGGGTGCTGCCGCATCACTAGACAAAGGGGGCTAGTGGGTGAGGCCATGCAAATAGTTATAAAAACAACAGGATGGAAAATGTTCGAAGAGTCAATATTTTAAGATGGGAGTTTCACTTTTTGTGATTAGAAAACTGAAATATAAATTGTTTTAGAGTGATGCATAAGTCTTTAAAACTAAAGTACTAATAATAATGCCTTTAATTTGAGAATAAATCCAGACTTTCGTGAGAATTAAGTCACACACAAAAAGGTTAGTTTACTGTAAACTACTGCCCCAGATTATTATTGGGTGAGCTGGGCCAAATTTACATCTGATTTTCTCAGTCCAAAGTTCTGACACATAAAGATTCATTAATGTTATTATACTTTACTTTCTACTTGAACATATGATTATTTCTTATAAATTAATGCTAAAAAGGAGGTTAAAGCAAAACAACTTCATGCAATTTTCTGGACAACACCTCTTGGGAATTCTTGAACCAGCTCATCTATGATTGCATTTTCTCAGATCCAAATGTGGAAACCTAATCCCTAAATGGGTTCTTAGAAGGTGTGGCCTGTGGGAGGGGGTTAGTTTAAAATAGTGGACTTCCAGAAGGAGATTTCTGACTTCATAAAACAGACTTTGATGGAAACAAACCAGAAAGCTATTTACAATGATAATGGTGATGGGAATTATGCTAAAGATGGTGGTGATGAGGATGGTGGTGATAGTGGAGATGGTGGTCATGGTTGTGGTGGTGAGGATGATAATACTAGTGGTGATATTGATGGTGATGATGGGGGTGATGATTGTGGTAATGAAGGTCATGATGGTGATGGTGGTAAAGACTATGGTGCTGATGGTGGTGATGTGGATGATGATTGTGGTGGTGGTTGTAGTGATGATATTGGCCATCAGTAATAAGCACTTTTACTGTGTAATGAACTCTCAGCACCTGCACTTATGTCAACCTCGTGGGCTGATGAACCTGGTATTTACTACCTTCTGAGGGAAGCGATTCTCTAGGCACTGAGATGCATGCCGAACTATTGGAGGTCAGTCATGAAGCTTTGGGTACCGCTAGGTTTCTAAACAACTTCAGGACTTAGTACATATATACAATTTGTATAAAATAAGACTGCTTACCCAAAATACCTCAAGTCTGTATTTACAGCTAAGGAAAATATAGCATCTCCCACATCAGGCAAGAATGCCCTTGTTCCCAGTATTGACCCAGTGTCTGTAAACTGCTGCGGGGGGCATCCTTTCCATGTTCCAGTAACTTAATGGTTGAGAAGAAGGTATACAAACAGCTCGATGGAAAAACTAAAGGAATGGAATAACATCTTCTTTAGATGAAAACTAAGCTCTTGTCTGAGACTTACATGCCATCTGCTTTTTCTAGCAATATTCTCCCTTGCAAACAATCTTGGTTACAAATAAGATGATTTTTAGAAACATCATAAACAAGATTTGCAACTTAAATGTAGTAACTCTCAAAGGGAAAAAAAATCACATTACCCCCTTTAAATTGGCACCAGCAAATTTAGAACTTTATTTTAAAACGAAATGCCTTCTATCTCCCTAAGAGACTAGAATCTTAATGTGCCTGCCTACTTGGGGGAGCTTTAGTTTTTCTTTGAGAAAACAAGGTCTCCTTTCAATCAATTTCCAAGTGTTCACTCACCCTGCGATGAATTCCGCAGGCATTTTTACCTTTAGTTTGTAAAGCTGTTGCTTCACCTCACCCGCATAAACCGTGTTACTAGGTGAGACTAAAACTGCACACCCCAGTCACCCACAGTACAGACCACTGAAGCGAAACAGTCTGTGAGCCTTGTGGAGCAGAGACTGAGGAAACTCACAGGGGGCCCTGGATTCCCTAGCCTTGGATATGGCTTTAATATTTATACATTGAAACCTTGCAGGTAGACAGGGTGTGGGCAGAAACAATGAATCCTTTTTTATGACACATGTGCAAGTTTTAAGTAAATAACTGTCCTATTTCATTTACATGAGCATTTACCACTTGTAACGTGCACTCAGAGGTAGGGATCAGGCTGGAATTCTTTTCCTTCATTCACAGCAGTGGCTGCAATGACCCCCTGCCCACAGACAAAGCCAGGAGCCTTGCTCTTGGTTTATAGCCATTTGCAGCCATGGTAAACTATCACTATGCACTCTGACTCTTCCAGTGTTTTGACAAGGGAATCAGTCCCTCTCATGCCTTTTAGCGCCTCTCCCAAAATGCTAAGTTAAGCAGTTATTTACAACATCACACGTTTCTCTGGGTGTGCAGTGGCTGTTTGTGGGGTAGCAGAAGAAGCAGGGTGTGAAGTGCAGGGGAGGCAGCCCTTCTTTAAAGCTTTGATTGGGGGGAGGGCTTCTTGACAGGGCTCATTGTGCTTCTCCAGCACAGGATGCTTCCCAATTTTGCTAAATAAGTCTTGTGAGCTTTCTCTGTGTCCTACCAAACGGTAATTATTTGAGTCTCACTACGATGTCAGTCTCCTCTCTGTCTCCCCCAGGGCTTAGCCTAAGGCTTTACTTTTTTTTTTACCAGACGCTACCTATTAAATGGTTATGTCTTTAAATATTAATATCAGTACTTTACACGCAGCTGGGTTCATGTTCCAAACGTCTTTTACATAAAAAAAAAAAAAAGTGATCTCGTCAGTAGATGGCGAGCTTGCTGCATATAAAGGCTGGGTTGTTTTCTTGTTAAAAAGCCTCATTTTTGGTAAAAGATGATTTGAAACTTCTTTAAATTAAATCATTCCGTTTACTGTAAACTGACCTGCTAACTAACCTATTATGTGTATGTCAAATGTCCAATTTCCAATATATTTAATTAAAGAAAAATAGAATAGCCAGAATGAGGAAATCGTACACTGATAAGGGATTCCCAAGTTTGGGGCCTTAATAAACAGCTGCTCCTAAGTGGCAGAGAGTCCACAAAAACAAACAAAAAACACATGAAGAAGAAGCACAACGAAACAAAAACACTGCCCCCCAAACAAACAAGAGCTATTTGCGATGGCTGCCCATCCTACTCAGAGCACTGTCTGCTTCATGTCTGTAATAAGATGTCACTGAACATGGAAAGAAAAGTGGCCTATGGACATCACCCACTGGAAGTGGAAAGAGGAAGTCCAGAGAAAAAAAGTAAATGAGTTAAATTCTTAATAAGAACATACAGGATCAAAAGAATGGTGAAGTAGCCTGAGATATACAGATCAGCTGAATATGAATGGAATTTCCATTTGTGATGTGGCTTCTCTATTTGGTTAGGGTTCTTGGCAGTTTGGTGACTTTTCAATGATACTAAAGTCTGTTAATCTCTTATCCTAATCTATTAATATGCCTGTGGGTCTTTAACATTCAAGTCTATACTGAGGTTTGATTGTCATAGAACAGAGAGAAGTATGAATATATAAAACACCAAAGGATTTTTGTGCTTGAGATTTGTCCACTGCTATGTGCAAGCTTGTTAATTTCAGGCAATGTCATTTGTCAGTTCTTGAGGTAGCTTCCTGTGCTATTGGAGTCCTTAGAAAGCCCTTTCCTATGCCAATATTTTGAAGTGTTCCTCTGTGTTTTCTTCTACTAGTTTCACAGTTTCAGGAGCCATATCTCGGTGTTTGATCTACTTGGAATTGACTTTGTGCAAGTTGAGTGACAAGGATCTATTTTTATTCCTCTATCTGAGGCTATTCAGTTTCCTTCCCACATTTATGGATAGGACATCTTCTCTTTGATGTATGTTTTTAGGCAGCTTTGCTAAACACTAAATACTTGTTGCTGTAGAAATATATCTGGGTCCTCTATTCCATCCCATTGGTCTACTTGTATGGGTTTTGTGCCAGCAACACACAATGTTTGTCACTATGGCTCTGCAGTATTGTTTGAGATTATGAATTATGATGTCTAGAGCATTCCTCTTTCTGTTCAGGCTTGTTTTGGTTATTCAGCGTCTTGTGTACTTCTATATAAATTTCAGGGTTATTTTTCCTAGATGTTAGAATGTAATTGGATTTTTCATGAGTATCACATTGAATTTATAGATTGCTTTTGGTAACATAGCTATTTTCACAGTATTAACTTCCAATCCATGATCATGGGAAGTGTCTCCATTGTCTTCTACTTCTGGGTTTTCAAGTTTCACTATAGATATCATTCACATCTTTGTTGAGATTTAGTCTAAGTCTTATGTATTTATTTATTTGGAGCTGCTTCAAATATAATTTTTTACTGATATATTTTTGGAAGTTTGTTATTGATGTATAGAAAGGCTATGGTTTCTTCGTGTTGGCTTCATATCCTGCTAGTTTTCTAAAATGTTTCTTATCGGGTTTAAGAGTCTTATAGTAGAGTTTTTAAAGTCTTTCCAGTAGAGAGTCATGTCATCTGCAAGAAGGGATAATTTGACTCATTTCTGGCTTTTTTCTTATCCTTTGTATTTCTTTCTCTTGTCTCTAGCTAAGACTAAACACACTGAACACTTTATTGAGTAAGAGCAGAGAGAAGGGTCACCTCACTCATGATTTGGGTGGAAACCTCAGTTTTTCCACATTTAGTATAATGTGGGTTATATGTTTGTCATGTAAACCTTTTATATATTGCAATATGTCCCTTCTATTCATAGTTTCTTCAGAGCATTTTACCAAGAAGGGGGTTGAACTTTGCAAAGCCCCATTCTGTTTCTATTTAGATTATTATGGGATGTTTCTTCTTTCACCTTAACCCTATTTATGGGTTGTGTTGCATTTATTGATTTGTGTTTGGTGCACCACTTTTACTCCTGCCCATGTGATGAAGTCAACTTGGTCAGAGTGTATCATCTTATACATGTGTTCTTAAATTAGATTTGCAAGTATTTTGTGGAGAAAATACATGTCTGTGCCTGTGTGTCAAACAGCTTGAGAAGTATTTCTCTGAGTGTTTCCTTAAAGGTAGAGTCTGGCAAGATCTCTATCCAACCTGAGGTTTATTTCCTTTGGGGAGATTACTTTTTTATTACTGCTTTGATCTCATTGTTTGGTATAGATTAATATCTCACTGATTTAACTTAGGTAAATCATATATATCCAGGCATTTATTCTTCTATATTTTCTGATGTTTCCCAACATGACTTTTCAAAGTATTCCCTAATGATCCTTCGTTTTTTGTGATTTAATGATCCATTGTAGTTGTTGTAATAGCCCCATTAAACCAGGCTCAGACAGGCAAATAGAACTTTTCCTCACACATTTGGAATTTAGATGTAAATCTTTATTTATATGAACCTGGCAGAAGGGACTAGAGTGTTCATGAGAGGAGAGGAAGATGTTGAGGAAAGGAAGATCAATAAGAGGGTAATGGGATGCAAATTATAGGTGGATCTATTTTGAGCAAATAAGGGCACTGTATTGGTTACAGTATTATATTGGTTTCTCTTGCTGTGATAAAACACCATGATCAAGGCAACTTAAAGTAGGAAGGGTTTATTTAGGTCTTACAGTTCCTGAAGGATAAGATAAGAGCCCATCACAGCTGGGATGCATCGCAAGTGGCATGCATGATGGATAGAACAGGAAAGTTTACCATAAACACTAAGTGCTTAGAGTACACTAGAAATCTTTAAACTCTCAAAGGCCATCCCCAGTGACATCCTTTCTACAGTAAGGCTGTGTCTCCTTAATCTCAAACAGTACCACCAGCTAGAGACCAAGTATTCAAATGCCTGAGCCTATGGGGGACATTGTCACTCAACCCACTACAGGGACATTAGGAAGAAGAGAGAAGAACAGCAGTAGGGGAAGAGCTGAATAAAAACAAAATGTATCAACTCCTCTCTCTCTCTCTCTCTCTCTCTCTCTCTCTCTCTCTCTCTCTCACACACACACACACACACACACACACTTGCACTCATAAAATCATAATGAAGTCCTTTACTTTGTATTCTATCTTCAGATCTTCACAAATTAATTTAAAGAGGAGAAAAGATGGAATGATATTTTGTCTTTAAGAAAAAAATCACTGCTGTAAAATAGTCACTTGTAGGGAATGGTGAGATCTCTAAAAAATCTCTTTTGTGGGATAACAGCCTACTAGTCTATTTTAGAACCCCCTCAAAATACGGTGTCAGGAAGCCATAGCTACTTCACTATCACCATAGTTAGTTTCACCTCTGGGGATGTCATCACCCAGGGATTGCAGGACCCAGCTCCACGGGTACAAGGTGGCTGGAGCTCTTTGTGCTGTTAGGGAGATCTTCACCTCTGTGCACTGGTGAGCCAATGGCACTCATGTGACTGCTTCACTCATATCTGTGGTGTCTGAACTGGGTGTGGGTACATGGCCGTTTTCACAATGTAAAGCCTCTCTTGGTCCCTTTGTCAGTGACTAACCAAGAGAAAAGCATTACATTCCAGCTGTCTCCCAGACCATGTTACCCCCATGACACTTACCATCCATGACACTTTTTATTCTATACTATTTAATTTGTTCTGTGGTTTTGAGTGAGGGTCTTGGTATATTCTCCTGTCTGGCCTTGAACTCTAGATTCCTTTGCTCAGACCTCCAAGTTCTGGGATTATAAGCATGGACTGCCACACCTGTCTTGTTTACTGTCCTTTCTCCAAATAAAAATAAATAAATGATCGGAAGTATGTATATTATGAAGTCACACATGCATATGGTTTTCATTAATTTATCCCATTTATTAATATATAACTTATAATCATTATCTGGCATAAATAATATTTACTGATTGTAGTTCTTCTATTCAAATTTGTAGACACAATTCATAGAGGTTAGACACTATGCGGCTTAACTTCAGTATCAATGGACAACAACGCACAGGCAGCTTTGTAGTGGTTATCGCTGTCTGTAATTTGTGGCATGTCTTGTTCCTAAATGCTTATGACTTTTTGAGACATCATGCAAGGCTGGATTCCCTCTCCCCCCCCACACCCTCTTTTCCTTTAATCTCAAATGTGATGTTTCTAAATACCACAAAAACATGCACGATGACATTTGTACTTTATCTAAATCCTTTTTTTCTTCCCTAAGTAGAGACTTTTCAATAATGTTTGTCCTAGCTGGTAGAATTCACATTCTTTTGAGATTGATTTCCAGAGAATATTCATTTAGATAATGTTGAGAACTGACAAGGTTTCTCTGATTGTGGGTGACTGATTGTTCAAGGTTGCTCTTATGCATCTGAAAGCAATGGCGAACAGCAAATAGAGAAGTGGAGCTTTACAAACGATGTCAAAGAACAGGCATCTTAAGGCATAAAGAGCTCGTTCTGAACTCAGTCTAAACTCCTTTAGATTTATGGCACAGTGGAGCATAAGGACTCACAAGAGTTAACTAAGTCTTCCAACAATGAGTGGTGTGTGAGGAGTGTGAACTGTGTGATGCAGGGACCACACCAACAAACTCCTTGTGTTCTTTATAAAAAAAAAAAACAAAAACAAAAAAACAAAAACAACAACAACAACAAAAAAAAAAACACTTACATTGTAATTGGCCAGAGCTTGATGAGAATAAAGAAATTCAAAGTAATAACTCACTGTCCCAGTTTGCTTCTCTGTTGCTATGATAAAATACTGACCAAAACCAACTTGGGCATGAGAGGGCTTATTTCATCTTACAGCACTTTACAGTTTTATAATGGAGGGAATCCGAGGCAGGAACACAAGACAGGAACTTGGAGGCAGGAAATGAGGCAGAAACCATGCTCATTTGGATTTTGCTTATCCTGCCTGCTTTAAAAAAATAAAAAGAATACAATCCAGCCCTACCTGTCTAAGAGTGTCATAACTCACAGTGGGCAGGACCCCTCTCCATCAATTAGCAGTTAAGGAAATGCCTCTCAGCCTAATCTGAGGAGCCAGTTCTTTAATTGAGGTCCCCTGTTCCCAGATGTGTCAGAAGAATGGCTGAAGCTAGCTATAACAGAGTTGACATATTTTATTTCCTATGTTGTTTACTTTGGGTTCAAAATGTGCCTCAATTATAAACCAAAGTAAGGAAGATCTAATCTTGGATGTGTTGTAGTCGCTTGGCAGAGTGCCAGAACTTAAACCTGGAATGCACATGCTACTCTCAAGGTTATGTGACTTCCAGATTCCTCATCTGGCTGCTGCATTGTACCAGTGTGAAATCCTGCTCACACCCCAGAATATTACTGGTAGAGAAATATGTTCAATCAGCAAGGCATATATTTATCAAAATAGCTTTGCACTCGCCTCCCCCTTTGAACTCTTGTTTGTATGTTAAAAATTTGAAATGACAAGTAGAGAGTAAATTTAAAGTCAAGTGTCCTGGCACAAGCTTCTAAGTTCAGTATTCAGGAATCTGAGGCATCAGCAATGCCATGAGTTTGAGGCCACCCTAGGGCATGTAGACATATCAAACCCAGATTAAGCCTGAAAAGTTCATGGATGAGTATGTGAATCAGTGATACACATTATACAGAATTTTAAAGGTTTATTTTGCTGGACTATTCGATCTTAACCCTTACCCCCCACCCCAACTGTGACTACTCTATGCCTAGATAAGGACAGTGAATTTGATCAGGGTACATTCACTTTACTTCCTTTCTGATGCCATTTCTACCCTTAGAAGTCCCACCCACTCCAACTACTCAGTTCAAATGCCACTTCCTCGCTCTGCTGGTCAGCAGTGAATGTAACGTCTCTCTGTGGGGTGTTCCCTCTTGATACAGCTCTCATCATCTACCTTGGGATGCATATACATAAAGTTCACTTTTGTGTTTGAAAGAATAGAAGGTAACTGTGAATGAATGGCTCCTGGTGAGTGACACAGATACCCGGCTTTAGGATGACACGACCCTTCTCTTATCAGGCACATGGAGATGTCCAGTACCTTTTGGGTCCTATTAATACTGTTCTGCAATTGGTTTCCCTTGGTCTGTTGAAATCCTGGTACAGTCCCTGGTGCAGCATCTTGGATATGCATTTTCTCAGCTCCAGGGAAGTATTTCCTCATCTTATTTTTTTTAGCCATGTTGTTTCTCCAACTTATGGTAAAATTAGCAATGTAGAGATATGTGTTGTGTTCACTTGGAAATTTATGATTAGTACTAGAAAGCACTCACTTTTGGGGGAGAGGCCCTCTAGTCTTTTAACTTTAAATAACATGATCATCAATAACTATTTCTCAGTAATTGTAGTGTGCTATAAAGGATTTGCACATAATCTCACTGCATTTACTCCACTGCATTTTGAGGTCTATATAGTTGTTTAATCTAATTTTACAGCTGAGGAAATGGACCCACTTTCAGCTCTCAGAATCACACCTGGACTGAAACCCAGCTCTTCTGGCCTCACTTTCACCTTCCCCTTGGTATCCCATCACCAAATGTTTGGAACTTCTGTTTGATGCTGCATTGTGGTCCATTATCAGCAACCCATTCTTATCAGGTACATGGAGATGTGGGCTCATGACTCTTGGTGACTGATGACTGCAACTTGATATGTGGGTGGTGTTCAACTTAGAACATTGACTTTCTGTCCAATATTCATTCATTTGGAATGAAATGTAGGCAAGCCCATGGACAGTTAAGATTTGCAGTGAAAAATCAAATGTCTTAAATATATTTCCACCCTTAGATTTCCTTGTTGATAATTTAGAGCCTCATTTAATCCTGACTTTTAAAAGTCATTTCATTTCTCATGCATGACGGAAGTAGGGAAGAAACAAGTTTTGTTTGGCAAATGTTTTAATTTAAATATATAAAAATAGAAATATAGCATGTGTACTCATCTCTAATATGCATGATCTATAAATAGTGGGGAAAAATCTCTTGTTGCTATAGTAACTAGGAATTTCTTTGGGCTTGTCTATTTTTGTGCTATATCGAGGTGCAGAGGCAGTTTTGTAGTGGGTTTCCCTACCAAAGGGTTCGTAACTCCCACCTCATCTCCTGCTGCTCAGAAGGTGGTGGGTGTCAGGCATGGCTTTGACATTTGTCCTTGTTTAGTCAAGTCCCTGGGCTGTATGGCTGTGGCCATCATAAATAGTATATAAAGCTGCCTCTGAGGCTTCTGGGATGTCCCCAGACTTTTAAGACATTTAATCTCCACTGGCACATTATTAGGACCTCTGAGAAGTGATTGGGGATAAGAACAGTGCTCCAAGTCAGGTGATGGTGGCACAGGCCTTTAATCCCAGCACTCAGTGGGCAGGGGCAGGTGGATCTCTGTGAGTTCAAGGCCAGTCTTGTCTACAAAGCAAGTTCCAGGACAACCAGGGCTACACAAAGCCTGTCTTGAAAACAAATAAACAAAACAATAATAACAACAACAAATATTGTTCCAAAAAGACTGTGCTTCTTGTAAGGGAGTTTCTTAGGAAGCGTTTCTACACTATCCCTACTCTCCCTCCCTTTTCTGTCTTCTTTTATCCTGTCTCCTCTCCCCCACCCTTCCTTCTCCCTTCCTTGCCTTCTTTTCCTTTTCCTCCCCCTTTCCCTCCTCTCTCTCTCAATCTCTCTCTCCCTCCCTCCTTCCCCTTCTCATCACCACCCATGCCCTAGCAGGAGATGGTGCATCACCAATCTCTCCTCACAATGTGTCCCTTGGACTTCCTAGGTGTTGTAAGAAACACCTCTGTCTTTAGTGAATGGCCCACTCTCAGTTATTCCATTACAATGGTGCAACACAGAGTGAGAGAAAGGCAATATCAAAGTGGAATGAAAATGTTTCATGAGGACGGTCACTGCACAGTGGCTTATGCCCTGTGACATTCATGAACAGTGGAAACAAAAGGGAAATGTTCAGGACAATTTGCTAGGAAACCAACAATGTGGAGCATCTCCTGTGGCATCCTTTCTCCTCCTTTTCAGTAGAATTCCTGACAAAGCTAACCTTGTCATCAGAAATGGGGCGATTTTTAACTACTCATGATTTAGCTTTTGTGGAGTCTTCTAAAATGGTCTGCGGAGGTATTTCTTCCTTCTAATGTACACTAAACCAGACCTGCAGCTAGCCCCTAAGCTGACAATCAGAGCAGTGCTGCACTTCGAGGTGAGAGGTCCTGCCTGATTCTTTTTCTACTTCCACTTCCGGTGGATTTTCCTGCAGGGGCCTTACCTTTTCCTCCCAGCAGTTCCAGAGGCTTTGCAGAGAAATTCCTTAAAGGCTAATTTGTTGATGCTAAGAAGTGTGTGTCCTGCTGCTGTTCTCAGTGGGAAGTGCTTACATGCAACACTGCCCCCTGCTGTGCCTGTGTGCTGGAGGTGGGTTGGCCAGTGGATTCCTATGGGGGAGAAATCCCAGGAATTAGGACAGTGCAGTCATGAGTACAATCTTGAAGCATATAACCCCCAACTCACTGAGCTAAAGAGTGCCAGGGAGGGGGTCCTGGCAGCACAAATTTATGATGTTACCAACCTTTCAAAAACAATAAGCTGTGAGTTCCCCGGGCTGGCACCCTGCACAGCTGGGAATGGAGTCCTGTGTCTATTACAAACTCTCTTCCTGAACTCAGGGGGGACTCAATGGCATCAAATATCACTCCTGCTAGCAGCTGCAGGTTCTGGGCACACCTGTTTTCCAGACACTGCTGTGTCCCATTGACTCCCCCAGCTCTGCTATTAGACTCTCAGAATGGAGTCTCTGAAGCAGAGGCAGTTGGAACCTCCAGGAGTCACTATCTGTACTCAGGGGTCACTGAACACAGTCTAAAAAGCCAAGCATTCTGTGTTCTTCCTAGGGTCGCTTCTCACTGATAGACAAGTTCTCAGAAGACCCTATTTCCTGTATACACACCATCCTTAGGTTTTCTTCCTCCTGCCATGTGCTTGTGAGTGCTGCTATGCTTTGCTTTCCTTCTTCCTTCTTCCAGGCCACCTTCAGGGTCTACTCCCATGGATGGCTCTCTGACTCTTATGTCCTGCTTCATCCTTGGTCACTGGTCCAATACCCATCCAGCTGCACAGCACTTTCTCTTAATGAAATGAATTTCAGTATTTCATCTAGCTCATAAACCATGTGTGTATTAGATCCTTCCCAATGCTCACTTGATACAAAATGACTCTAGAGAGAGTTCTAGAATCATTGTGTTCAACTTGCAGATGGAGAAGGTCCTTTAGGCCTGTGTCCCTGTGGTTCTTGCTGTATTATAGACCTGGAGGCTGGGATATTGGAGGCTGGGAGGGAGGAGTGTGAGGAGTCAGCATGAATGGAAAGGAGAAGCTTGGCCCTGGGTGTCCTAGTGGCATCTGCTGAGTATCTCAGCTTGGTTGTGGGATCTGAGATCTATTTATAGTCGATTGAAGGCTGGTTGTGCTGGCATGTACCAGCTTGTGGGGCAAGGGCTGGTAGGAACCTGTCACTGCTGTTGGCACCTGAGAGACCACCCTAGGGGTTCTGACCTGGAGATGGAGTCAGGCTACTGACACTGCTACTTCATAAATGGCTCTTACCCAGAATAGTGATAGTCCCCACATGCCCAGTCTTGTAGAACCTTTTCCCTAGGAATCTGTAGGTTATCTGTCTCCTAGACCCACGGATGTAGTATCTGCTATCCTGTTTTCTCCTTTCCCTACATTAGCTCCTTCCTGTAGCATCATATACAAAGACAGTAGTCAGTAGAGACCAAGAACCAAAGCAGCAAGTGATGTTGCATAACTGAGGGGTACAATAACAAGTGGGGGCAGCTGAGAGTTGGCTCTGATCCAAGTTGCAGAAAGTAATCCACAGGAGAGTCACAGGTGGTTTAAAAGATAACATGTCTACCCAATTAGGACCAACAGACTACTATTTCAGAGTGGCTAGGCTAGGCTTCCTTTAGTCTCATTTGACGGAGATTTACGTGCAGATGAAAGAGAAATATTTCCCAGAGAAACAAGGACA